>NC_058133.1:229892891-229978702 GCF_016433145.1 Gracilinanus agilis | reverse complement strand
GGGGGGGGGGTTGAAGGGGAAAGGTGGAGCATGAATCATGTAACCATGTTAAAAATGAATATTAATAAATATTAAAAAAAAATAAAGTCTCTTCAAGGAAAAAAAAAAAAAAGTAAAACAAGAAACAAAATCTCTACACAAATTTGCAGTAGATATGTATTCTGAGCTCAAACTATAGGTTCCAGCAGTTTTTGAACCTTGATGCAAGTGAAAAAGAAACCTCCATATTTCAAAATCCATTTAACTCTATTCTTGTTTTGTTTTCATTTTTGAGGGAAACCAATGATATGATGAGGATTTAACTGAGGCAGAATTGCACAGTCATCATCCTCATTCTCTCTTCTAGATTCTTTGAGGTCCAGTGACAAAACAAAAGTCAGGACTGATGATGGCCTGGAACGCAGAACCTTGGCATCTTTAATGTCTGACCAAGCTGTGTTCTCCTTAGCATTTTTTTCATTCATCTTCATAACCATTGGAATGACTTACTCTCATCTGTCCAGGAAGTCTTTACATGCTTGGGATGGATACCCCCCTGTAATGCAGGATTTATGCAAGATCTCTTACATTTGCAAAATTACCCTAGGCAATCCTGGCAGTTAGGGGAATGGAACTTTGGCTCAGCTAGTGCGAGTCTCAAGACCTGACTGTTGGAGTTGGGACTATAAATACCCCTGGAGAACCAACCTGGGGCTTCTGATTTCCTTGACCTCACCCAGACATCCAGCTACCCTCTGGGGTTCCCCTTGGGGCCCTGGGAGGTATGGTTGGTGGGTTGTGGAACAGTGGGCAGGAATTAGTTAAGTTAGCCTAGCCAGGGACACCCCTAAGCCAAATCATCAACCTCATGTGTCTAGTTGGTGGACCACTTAACAGCAGGGCAGTGGAAATTATCCCTGGCTGAGGGGCTGGTTCCCTCAGCCTGATCTTACCTTCTGAGGCCCTCTGCCAATATTTGCCAGACACCCTTATCAACAGCTTCTCTAGACCCTAACCCTCTTCCCTCAGCTTTCCCCTTGTGTTTAAATAAACCCTTAGCCTGATACTGAGAGATTCCATAGTCATTTATAACATCTTCCAGGGCTAAAGGGGTGTGGAGAGGGAAGATAAGCAACTGACTTTAGAGGGGGTATTGGACAAGCATCCATTTTATTCAGGAAGTGAGGCAGCTTCACTTCCTGTTGGTTTCTGCTTTCTTTCCAGCAGGGAGGAGCTCCTCACTCCTCACCTTAAAGGAGCCTACAGACAGCAGGGAGACTGACTAGACATCTCAGCTCAGGCCCACACTTCCCTGGCTATCTCAGATCAGCAAATACTGCAGTTGTAGGTTCTCTGGTCCTGGAGATTCACTGGTACCACCAGCTCCCCTAATATCAGCCTGTTTACCCACTTATTATACCCTTAACTCACCAAAAGGTCTGAGGTCTGTTTGTTTCCCTCAACCTGTTTTAGCCTGCCCATTGAGATGGTTTTGCCATGGTATGACCACTAGACATGCTATAGCTTCTCAGATGAAAAAACCAACATTAAAGATAAGATGAATAAGAAAGTAAATAAACTTTAAGGAAACATCCTTGATAAGGATAGAATAGACTCTAATGGCCTTTACAACACATATATGGTTAAGCCATTGCCACCTACTTTGTGGCATCTCACCATCTAACCATGATTTAACTGTGTAATTAAGGATCATCTACTTAACCTTCACTTGTAAGTTATTGATCTACAGTACTAAAAGGCAAATTTCAAGAAAAGAATCTAATAGAATTCCATATTCCACAAATGCCTTCCAAACAATATCATTGAGATATGTTCAATTAAAATATTGTTCATGATTCAAAATAAAAACTTAAAAATAAAATAAAATATTGTTCATTAGTATTAGCACAGCAAATAGAGGGCCAGGCCTGGAATCAGAAAAGTTAGTCTCTTTCCTGAGTTCAAGACAAGTCTCAGACTGTGTGATCCTAGGCAAAGTCATTTAACTTTGTTTGCCTCAGGTCCCCATTTGTAAAATGAGTTGGTAAAGGAAACAGCAAATTACTTCAGTGTCTCTGCTGAGAAAATCCCAGATGGGGTCAAGAAGAGTCAGATGTGACTAAAAAACAAATGAATATCAAATCTGTATGAAAAGACATTTTTGAAGATTAAATACATGAAAACTTGATACAGATCAACATTAATAGATGAACATTTGACCATAAAGAAAACTTGATTTGAATCATGATTAAGTGAAATGTTATTCTTCCCAAAAAAGCATTCCATTCTTCCCATTAATAGACTATTGTTTTTGTATTTTGAATTTTGCTAATAAAAATTCGTGGAAATTTGTTTTTCACCCTCTTTTTGTACCTATTTAACATCCTTGATTTTATTTCTTAGCCCTCAAAGCCTAAAACATTTATTTTTCTGTAATAGTACCAAAAAAGTTTACCAAATGCTTATTAGTTTAGATAAGAAGAAGGTTCTTGTCCTGAAACTTTTAAAGCAGTGGAAGGAGTGATTAGACATAAACATAAAAATCTAAATTGTTCACATGAATGTAGCCTTCTTTTTGGCACTATCAAAGAGTCATAATCCTGGAAAGATAAATTTGCAGTAAGGCAAAAATCCTGACCAACATTTCTTCTTTCCTTAATCTCATTTTTTTGGGGCTTTTTAAAAAAATTTTTAAACATTTATTAATATTCATTTTTAACATGGTTACATGATTCATGCTCCTACTTTCCCCTTCACCCCCCGTATTCCCCTCACTAATGGCCGACCCACATTTCCACTGGTTTTATCATGTGTCCTTGATCAAGACCTATTTCCAAATTGTTGGTAGTTGCATTGGTGTGGTAGTTTCGAGTCCACATCCTCAATCATGTTCACCCCAGCCCATGCATTCAAGCAGCTATTTTTCTTATATGTTTCCTCTCCTGCAGTCCTTCCTCTGGATGTGGGTAGCGTTCTTTACCATAAATCCCTCAGAATTGTCCTGGGTTTTTGTATTGCTGCTGATACAGAGGTCCATTACATTCGATTTTACCATAGTATATCAGTCTCTGTGTACAATGTTCTTTTGGCTCTGCTCCTTTCACTCTGCATCAGTTCCTGGAGGTCTTTCCAGTTCACCTGGAACTTCTCCAGTTTGTTATTCCTTTTAGCACAATAGTATTCCATCACAAGCATATACCATAATTTGTTCAGCCATTCCCCAATTGAAGGGCATACCCTCCTTTTCCAGTTTTCAGCCACCACAAAAAGCACAGCTATAAATATTTTCGTACAAGTCTGTTTATCTATGATCTCTTTGGGGTACAAACCCAACAATGGTATGGCTGGATCAAAGGGCAGGCATTCTTTTATAGCCCTTTGAGCATAGTTCCAAATTGCCAGCCAGAATGGTTAGATCAGTTCACAACTCCACCAGCAATGCATCAATGTCCCAATTTTGCCACATCCCCTCCAGCATTCATTACTCTTTCCTTCTTTCATTTTAGCCAATCTGCTAGGTGTGAGGTGATACCTCAGAGTTGTTTTGACTTGCATTTCTCTAATTATTAGAGATTTAGGACACTTTCTCATGTGCTTATCGATACTTTTGATTTCTTTACCTGAAAATTGCCTATTCATGTCTCTTGCCCATTTATCAATTGGGGAATGGCTTGATTTTTTATACAATTGCTTTAACTCCTTGTATATTTGAGTAATTAGACCCCTGTCAGAGTTTTTCATTATAAAGATTTTTTCCCAATTTGTTGTTTCCCTTTTGATTTTGACTACATTGTTTTTGTTTGTACAAAAGCTTTTTAGCTTAATATAATAAAAACCATTTAATTTACATTTTGTGATTTTCTCTAACTCTTGCTTTGTTTTAAAATCTTTCCTTTCCCAGAGATCTGACAAGTATACTATTCTGTGTTCACTTAACTTATTTATAGTTTCCCTCTTTATATTCAAGTCATTCACCCATTCTGAATTTATCTTGGTGTAGGGTGTGAGATGTTATTCCCCTCTTTTGTTTTGAAGGCCTAATAAGTTCCCTCCCCCTTCTTCTCCCCTCCCTCTTTTGACCTCCCCACTCCCCTGCTCCCCTTGGTTTATCCCTTCTGACTTTCTCAGTAGGGTTAGATAAGAGTTTTAAATCCCAATGGATAGTATAGCTACTCTTCCCTCTCCAAGTTGATTACACTGAGAGTAAGGTTTAAAAATTACCTCTTGTTGCTCTCTTCCTCTCCTTCTTATAATAGTATTTGTCCCCTCCCCATCCCATGCCCTCTTTTTGTGTAATAGATTATCCTATTTTTCTTATTCTCTCAAGTTTCTCCTCGTGTCCCCCTCCATTCACCCTCCTTTTTTCCACCACCCATATCATCTTAGACCATTTAGCACTCCACCCTCTCCCCATAAATCATTCTTCCGACCACTATAATAGTGAATACTTAATAGTGAATGGAGTTCACTACAGAGAATTATACATAGCATTTCTCCACATAGGAATACAGATAATTAGATCTTACTGAGGCCCTTAAAAAGGCAAATTAAAAAAATTATGAGTTTTCTTTCTTTCTCCTCTGTTTCATATTTACCTTTTCATGTTTGTCTCGATTTTTGTGGTTGGATATCAAACTTTCCATTTAGCCCTGGTCTTTTCTGTGCAAATACCAAAAATATTCAATTTTGTTGAATGCCCATACTTTCCCCTGGAAATATATAGTCAATTTTGATGGGTATTTGATCCGTGGCTGAAGACCCATCTCTCTTGCCTTTCTGAATATTGTGTTCCAAGCTTTGCGGTCTTTTAGCGTGGAGTCTGCCGGATACTATGTGATCCTGATTGGTGCTCCTTGATATTTGAATTGTCTCTTTCTGGCTTCTTGTAAGATTTTTTCTTTTACTTGGAAGCTCTTGAATTTGGCAATTATATTTCTGGGAGTTTTCTTATCTGTATCGAATGTCATGGGTGTTCTATGGATCCTTTCAATGTCTATATTTCCCTCTTGTTGTAGGATTTCAGGGCAATTTTGCTGAATAATTTCTTTTAGTATGGAGTCCAGGTTTCTATTAATTTCTGGTTTTTCTGGAAGACCAATGATTCTCAAACTGTCTCTTCTAGACTGGTTTTCTTGGTCTGTCACTTTCTCATTGAGATATTTCATGTTTCCTTCTATTTTTCAGTCTTTTGGCTTTGTTTTATTTGTTCTTGTTGTCTTGAGAGATCATTGTCTTCTAATTGTTCGATTCTAGCCTTTAAGGACTGGTTTTCGGCTATAATCTTTTGGTTTTCCTTTTCAATCTGGTCATTTCTGGTCTTCAGTTGACTTGCCTCACTTTCCAATTGCGAGATTCTGCCTTTTAAACTATTATTTTCTTGCCTGATTTCCTTTTGAGCTACTTCCCATTTCTCTCACCAAATCTTTTCCAACTTTCTTATCATCTCAGTTTTGAACATTTCAAGAGCTTGTGACCAGTTTTGATTTTCTTGGGATGGTTCAGATGTGATTGCTTGTTTTTTCTCCTCTTCTGATTGCTTGGTAGTCTGGATTTTCTCTGTGTAAAAGTTGTCGAGTGCTAAAGATTTCTTCTTCTCGTTGTTAATGTTTCTCTCTTTCTTCTGGACTTCTTGGATCTGGGTAGCCATCATTAGCCCAGCAGCTTCTCAGCTTTATCCTCACGCTCAGGGTCTGTCTGCGGTCTTTTGGCTCCTGAGGTCTGAGGTCTGGTTTTTTCCAAGGTCAAGCCCCCTGGTGGACCCTCTTGCTTGATCCTCTGCAGGAGGCTCCTTTACAAGTCTCAGGGTGCTGCTTCCACAGTCATATACCCGTCTGCACTTGTTCCCCACTCAGGGTTTCTGAGCCTTTGCTCCAGCCTGTGTCCTCCTCCGCCTGCGTCTCCACCTGCGTCTACGCTCTGCGTCCACGCTCAGAGTCTGTGTGCGTTCCTCAGCTTTTTGGGGTCCTAAATCTTGCTGCTCTCAGGAGCAGGCCCTGGAGCTGCCAGTGACTCAATGGGTGCCCCAAACTTGCTCTATTTCTTTTTAGCTGGCTTCGGCGCTGCTGGTGGTGTGTGTGGGGGCCCGGGGGGGGTGGTTGCTCAGCCCGCGATTTAGTGAGAGCTGTTTCACCCCTTTATAGCATGGAAATGCCACGATTCCACGTACCTTCCATGCTGCACCCTGTTGTGGGGTCCCTCCGTTTGACTGGTTTTGTTTTTATGTCCCTTGAGAAGTCCTTTTTGCTTCGGTCAGGAGAGGTTAAGTGCTGCTTTTTACTCTGCCACCATCTTAACCCAGAACCTAGACTGTCCCTTAATCTCATTTTAAAGGCTGGAGATGAAGGTGAAACTAATGCCACGTGGGGAAGGAAAGATTTTGTCAGCCCAGGAGCAAGTTTCTCAGATCAAAACCCAAAACATGAAAATCAGGGGATTGGACAGAAGGTCAGTTGTACCAGGGATGAAGTATCACCCATAATATCTTAGAACTAGACTCCAGTTTGGGGACTATGGAACTGAACCATTTATAAGCAATGCAAAACAGATACTAATTTTCTGGGACCACTCAGGTTGTTGAGACCAGAGCAGGTGAATCTTCTTTCCTCTCCTGCCCTTTTGTTTTATTTGTCCTGTTTCTGAGATAAAGGTAGTTAATTACTGCATTGCAATATATTTGGCTAGCAACCTGATTACTGGGGGCTTAGAATGAAAAAAAAAAGAAAATTATTGATTCATTTTTCACAGCTTCTCAGAACAGGGAATGAATTCTACAGCCATATCATTCTAGATAAATGATTTAGTAGCTTTGTCTGGGGAAGGCTAGGAGACTGTAAAAAGAAGGCTGACTGCCTTATTGAGAACCAGTTCCTTGGTCATTTACTGTCTCATTATGTTCTTCTGTAAGCGTAAAAATTAAATAAAATAACTCCAAATATTATATTTAATAATATTTATTAATAATAACTTGAAGTAAAAGGAATAAAAAGACAAAAGTAAAAGCCTGAGAAAAGGCAGCTTTCCTAGCCAAGCACTTGGGAAAAAAGAGCAAGAGGGCGGGGTTTCAGCAAACTTATTTACAATACATAAGGACCCTATGTGGACAAAGGGAAAAGGATTCTGAGAAATGAAGTCCAAGGGTTAAAGATTTCTAATTACACAGTTCCATGGATGGTTTGAAGGGGAAATCATTCTTCATAGGGGATGAGCTTCACCATTCACTAGAAAGTCACCTGCAAAAGTGGGGGCAAGTAAGAGAGTATGGCAATGCCCCTGCCACCTGGTCCTGCTTACCAGCTAGACAATTATGAATTGCCATAATTTTTTAATGAGATTTGCAAAAGGATTTTCTTACAATGAACCTGTGATAAAAGGAGTGAATGTCTTTATTTTTATTTTTATAGCTGAGGAAACATAGACAAAATGATTTTTTTCATTATCACATAGCTAATAAGTGGTGAAGATGAACCTCAAGCCATCACATTTCCAGCAAATGAAGGAAGAAGAATAATAGTAGTTTGATATACTGTTGGAAGCCACTCAGAGAAATAAGGTCTGTTAGTATAATCTATGGATCCCATTAGGACCAATGTAGTTTGCAAAGTCTCTACACTGGTTTCTGTGAACTGAAAATTAGGTCACAGAATGGATGGCCTAACTAAAACCTTTGACCCTTCTCTGTGGCTCCTTTTATTATTATTATTATTTTTAATTTTATAATTTTTTATTTTTAGAAAAATTTTCCATGGTTACATAAGTCATGTTTTTACTTTACCCTTCACCCCCTCAACCCTACTCCCCGCCCCAACACCTCACCACCCCCACCCCTGCTGTAGCTAACTTGCATTTCCACTGGTTTTAACATGTGTAGTCAGTCAAGACTTATTTACGTATTATTGATAGTTCCATTGGTGTGGTCTTTTCAGGTCTACATCCCCAATCATGTCCTCTTCAACCCAAGTGTCCAAGCAGTTGTTTTTCTTCTGTGTTTCCACTCCTGTAGTTCTTCCTCTGAATGTGGGTAGCGTTCTTTTCCATAAATCCCTCAGAATTGTCCTGGGTCATTGCATTGCTGCTAGTACAGAAGTCCATTACATTCGATTTTACCACGGTGTATCAGTCTCTGTGTACAATGTTCTTCTGGCTCTGCTCCTTTCACTCTGCATCAATTCCTGGAGGTCTTTCCAGTTCACATAGAATTCCTCCGGTTTATTATTCCTTTGAACACAATAGTATTCCAGGCTCCTTTTATTATTGAAAACATATCAATCTAAATTCTTTAAGACAGCTTTAAGTTTTATAGAAAGCATTTAAAGTACTCTATAGTAAACTAGCAATCAAGGAGTTAACAGTTTCTCTCCAAGTCAGAGAGGCAGAAATTAAGCTGGCCTGGCCCTGTAATCTCTTCATAGACAGCCAGGGTCAAAGTAGGCAGAGACAGACACCCTTCCTACTCAGCTAGGTACTTTCCACCCCACACCCCACATAATCTCAAAGACTTCTTTAATGTATCCTTTGAAATATGGAAGCTTTTTACTATAATAACTTTTAGATAAAGTGAGGCTCATTTCTGGCCTTGGACATTATCTCATACAGCATAATCTTTATGAGAAAATTCTTTGTAAAACTATATACTAATGGTGAGGTAATTCTGTGTCTGTGCAGCCGCAAACTCCTGTGTACCTTGTGTGAAAGGGTTTTTTTGAATACTGTTATATATAATAAAATCTCAAGCTCATTGCTGGTCAGAGCAAGCAGTCATGAGCTGACAGACAGTCTCCAGATTCTTTCTTACCTAGCCGTCCCCTTATCAGATTCCTGGAGCTGTTGGATAGCTTTTGTTATATTCACATGCTGGGAAATGATGGATGCACCTTTGAATGACAGGGGAGGCAGTTGGAAGGCATAGAATGTTCCAAGATGCCATGAGCCAGGGGCAAATGTCGGTTGGCCAGGCAGTATAAATTCCCCTGACAGCCATTTGAAGGGGTCTTTGGTCTTTTGGTCTTTGGTCTTTTTGGTTTTGGGTCTCTTAGGTCTTTAGGTCTCTGAATCTTCCTAGCTTTTTAGGTCTCTGAGTGTCTGGGTGGTGAAGGGAGGCTGGGAGGTCTATGAAGAAGAGGGTAGAAAAATCTGACTATAGTTCCTGAAGACTGTGAGAGCTAGTACATCACCAAACAGTGATAGTGGAAAGCTGAGAGAATAATATCACCAACACAGCTGCATCAACAGCAGTTCCTATTCTCTGGCTTGGCTGTGTCCAGGCTGGGCCAGAGGGATAGTGGAGAATAAAGCTCCAGCTTTTACTAGATCAATAACCTCCAGTCCTGATTGTCAACTAGTTATAGATATTAGATTGACAGGGTCTCCAATCCCCATTCCTTATCCTGTTTATCCTTTCCCTGATTATAGATTATAGATAAAGAGTGTTTAACAAGTACCTTCCTGAGTGGTCTTTATATCACGACCTTTGGGGAGGGAGCTAACGCAATCAGATACCAAATGTGATCCAAGGCAAATCAAAGTCCTATAATAATTTATCCAATCCCAGGTGGGACCTGAAAGGGTTACCCATCCACCTAACCTTTCGGGGTCCTCCCTGGGCAACTGTTAGAGAAAAGGGGAAATTATAACAACCATCAAAGGTGGTCCGGGTTGGTGTTCCTCCATCTTCTGCAACTAGGGAGAATACAGAGATACATTCACATAACTGTATACCTATATCTCCCTAGGACCCCTTTTTCTTTATAACACTTTCAACAACATACTGACTAGCCTTGCTACATAAATTAACATGTTACTGCATACGTTCTCTGTATTGCCAGCCAAATGCTCAGAGAGTCAAATAGAATCGTCCAGTGGAGTTTGGGTAGATGTTGAGTAAACAAAATAAAATCCCATAACACTTCCCTTAGGGACAGCTCCAGTGAGTGTTTTACAAAGCTCTTTGGAAGGACCCTTCATCTCCTCATCTCTGTGTGTAAGGACAGAGACAAAAGTCATTATGAGGATAATCTTAGTCCTTTAATTGAGAGCCATCCCAGGACAGTGAAAAGGCATTAGAAAAAGAGTTAGAGTCATTTTCTGCTACTTTCCACATTATGACCTTGCATAATCAACTTCCCAGAGGCAGTATTGTTTGATGGAAAGAGTACTAGTTCTGGAGTTAGAGGACCTAAATTCAATCCCAGCTCTGTCATATACTAGTTGTGTAACCTTTGGCAAATCAGTTTCTTCATTTGGGGTCCTTTTCAGTGCTAAATCTACTAATTATAATAATATGAACTATAATAAAATAAAAGCACAGTAAGGGAGCAGCTAGGTAGCTCCATGAATTGAGAGCCAGACCTGGAGACAGGAAATCCTGGTTTCAAATCTGACATTTCTTAGCTGTATGACACCAGGCAAGTCCCCCCATTGCCCAACCCTGACCACTCTTCTCCCTTAGAACCAATACACTGTATTGATTCTAAGACGCAAGTGTGAAGATGGGATTAATTCTACCCTGTCCATCTTTAGATTTAATCGCCAAAAGCCTATACACTTACACTTGAGTGAGTGAGGTCTGTAGCCCATGTGTATGAAAGTGGGTAACAAATCAGAATTGACTGACTGCCCCCTGGGCAGTCCTAAGCAAAACTTTAGCTGTAATTGGTAGTAAAATGGAAGGAAGGCACAGGAAGTGATGAAAGGAATGGTCTTTAAAAGTGGCCAGAATTTCCTGGGATGCTCTCTTTTGCCTTGAACTGGACCCTGGAGGAGCTCAGGCTGAGGACCTTGGACTACTACCACATGGGTGAGTGAAAAAGACTGACTCCTTCCTGGATTTTCTGAAGGGATTATCCTGGGACAGGCTTCTGTGGCTGAAGTCCAAGGACTTTATTCATCACTGGGTCATCTGCTTAAGGCTGAGGCCCCTCTGGCTGAGGATTAATTAGCCCTGCCTGGGTTGATCCAGAGGATGAAGCAAAATATTTAGTGTGTTAGGTTAAATATCTTGTCCTATCCCAGTGATGGGCAACCTTTTGAGCTCGGTGTGTCAAAATTTGTCAAAAAACCGAGCATAACTCATGTGGTGTGTCACTTTGAGAAAAAAACCATAATTTTGTTATATTTATAGTTTAAATAACAAAAATGTATAATTGTAATATATAACTATATTTAATAAACCAAAAAACTAATTATTTAACTTACTTGCTTAGTGACTTCTTTGTTCATCTGCCAGTTGATTTCTTTTGCTAGTCTTGATATTATTTAACTTGTGTGGGGTGCCATGAACTAAGATAAGTGAGGAGGAGGGGGAATTCTTTAACTGATCTGCCTATTAGTGCCTTTTTTGTTGCTGAATTTCATTGGCTAATGAAAATTCATTTAGCCGCTAAATCTTCAACTGAAGGTTGGTATTTTGTACACTTCAAGCCCAAGCAAGTGCTGCTAACTTCAACTGTCAACCAGATGAAGTTGGTCTTGATATTATTTAGTGCTGAGAATAAGATCTCACAAAAGTACATAGAGGGGGGAAATTGTGAGTAAAGCCATTGCTATATTTTTCAGGGTACTAAAAGTGTCTGGTAATCAGTTCTAGGCACTCCAAATTTCCTATTCAAAATGGCACTCCTCTTGATTCTCCAAGAGGCAGCTTTCCAGATTCTCAAGCTTTGACCTCAAGTCGACAAACACCTGAGTCCAGATGCTGTCTTGAAATTCTGCAAATCGCATCTCTAAATCATCAATTTGCATCCATTGGAAACCATTTAATTCCAAACTATTGTAGACTACTACATCAGGATACTTAATTATTTTCATGGTTTATTCTAGGCTTCTAAATTGATTAAATCTATCACTGAACTGGTCAAGTAACAAGTCTAAAACATGCTAGTACTTTAAATACAAGGGTTCCATTTCATTTTGTACAGTTGCACTGGCTTTCTCAAAATACTTTGTTACTCAAGACAAATACTTTTAAGTTTTAGTTTCTACATCTTGCTTGAAAATCTTAAGTTTACTTTCAAAAGCTTTTATGTATCCAATCATAACATCAATACTTTTGCCAAAACCTTGTAATTTTAAATTCAGTTCATTAATATGAACAGAGAGATCTGTAAAAAACATCAGGGTGTTGACTCACTTATCATTGAGCTGAGGAAAGTTTCCCAGATCCTACATTATTGTACATCAGCAGTCCACTGTAGGTGGAATCAACCTCCAGTAAAAGTGTAGAAAATTCTCGCTTGTGAAGGGGGCGAGCAGCTATTAAATTAACTATTTTTGTAACAATTGACATTAAGTCATGTAAGTCGGTGAATCTTGCCTTGGCACATAAAGCCTCCTGATGGATAATACAATGAAAAGGCACAATCAGATGTCCAATAGCTTCTGAAAAAAAATTTGACAAATGTGATTTTTTTCCCTACCATGTTTGGTGCCCCATCTGTTGTCACTGACACGACTTTAGAGATATCAATGCTTAGGTCACAGAATGCACTGATACTAACTTTATCAACTCTTCCTCTCCTGGTGAGACCATCAGAATATCAACTAATAATGGCCAACTGAGCATGTGATGTGACATCAGTAGTTTCATCAAGAGAGATCGAAAAATATTCACAATTACTTATGTCTCTCTTTAATTGATGTTGCTTGTTTGTGTTAAGTCTCATTATTTGGCCTTTTATGATATTTCTACTGAGTGGTAACTCAGATCTTCTCTTAATAATTGCATCTTTATTCTGTATATCTTGAAATAGAACTGGTACACATCTCAGGAGAGTTTCTTTAATAAATTCTCCCTCACTGAGTGCTTTTCCATGCTGAGCTATGGAGTGAGCAATGTTCAAACTTCAAGATATTAAATTTGTAGAGCCTTTTACAAATTGGAAGATGGAATTAGATTGGCTCTTATAAAGGTGTAGCTGCATGGAAATTCTTCCTTTCATCCTCATTTTTTTTTCAAAAGCCGGGAATAATTAGTTTCAAAATGTCTACTTATATTCCACATTCTGCTTACTACTGTTTCAGTACATAGAATTCAAAATGATCTGCCATTTTTTTCTATAATGCCATACATTTCGGTCCATGTCTCTTGAAAGGGTTGGCTACTGCTACTACCACTTCCTTTACTTAACCTTGTTTTTTATTTTTATTTTTTGGGTTCTCCATCAGGGAGGCAGTGACAGAAAATTGAATTATAGATAGCCTGTTAGCCCTACAGGCAATTAAGGGTTAACTAGCCTAACTGACCGCAAGATGGCACATGTAACTGTCTTTCAGGAAAGGGCAGTGTTAATAAGCAGAAATAGGGGTTAATAAGGATGCACAACAGTAAAAGTGTTGAAATGGAGTCTGCACTATGCTTCAAGATGGCATTCCTTATGTAAATCAAGACGGCTGCCGCTATTTCTAATGGCAGAAAATGGCACCCATAGCACAGGCCCTCACCTCTCCCAGCATCCCCTTCACTTATCTCAGTAATGATGGTCAATTAGAAATCCATGATACCCCAGAACAGTAGATTGGATGATGGTTGCTGTGGTTATATGGTTGCTGGCAATGGTGATCACAGGGCCCCCAGAGATGCATCTCCCCCCATCCCCACCCCCCCACCTCCCACAGCACTCCACT
Organism: Gracilinanus agilis; assembly: GCF_016433145.1. Taxonomy (NCBI): domain Eukaryota; kingdom Metazoa; phylum Chordata; class Mammalia; order Didelphimorphia; family Didelphidae; genus Gracilinanus; species Gracilinanus agilis. The sequence goes on along the minus strand of NC_058133.1, from coordinate 229,965,106 downwards.
GCTTCCTACTCTGCTGGCCGGAAGTGAGGTCAAAGGTCCCTTAATGGCCTGGAAATCTCAGCTAGATGCTCTGTGCCAGAGTTCTGTTGTTTTGCCCTACAGACCTCTGCCGTAGAGTGTCTACACTACACTACAGCAAATGTTTCATCGTCAGCATGTGGCCCCGTACTTCTCTGTATGTGGTCGCGTGTCATCGAAAATGGCTATGCGTGTCAGTGTTGACACACATGTCATAGGTTCACTATTAGGCCCTATCCTCTCTTTGACTTTTTTACTTTCACTCTCTCTTCCTATTTGTAAATAAACTACCATAAAAGTCATTCTGACTTGAGTCTTTCATTTGGAATTAAGTATTTAGTCCAACCTTTTATTTTTACCCCTTACAGAAGGTAAGGACATTAAGTGTGTAAAGGATGTGATTAGAGAACTATTTGAATTGAAAAGATGGGTTAGTCATATAGTGGGAACAAGAGATTATTGATAGACACTTCATGTGCTCTAGTGGTATCTATATAATACAACAAAAATTGAGAAGAGATTTTAACATATTGGATAGATTCTGAGGCAGATTTACAAGAGGATAGGGACAAATGTCTCAGGATAAGTGTGAATTAACTACAAATCTGCATCACTAGAAGGATCACCCCTGCCCCATCCCCTACCCCTGATCCAGGAGATCACAGATTCACTTTGATTTTATTTTTAATACATTTTTAATAATTTGATTTATATACATACATAGATATAGATAGATATAAATTAAATAATTTTTATAATTTGATTATTTTTAATGAGTACATTGGGGAAGTAAAACAAACCAATAAAGCAAACAAACCAAAAGCACTAATTGTGGCAGGGCATCACAAAGAATTTCAGAGTCAGAATACCTGAGGTCTCACCCTGCCCTTGCCCCTGACTATATGTATTGAAGGTGGTGAGGGGGGACATGGATAGAATGGATAGAGTACCAGGCATGGAGTCAGGAAGATGAGTCTTTCTGAGTTCAAATCTGGCCTCAAACACTAACTTGCTGACTCTCTTTTGCCTTAATGCCTTAATGCCTTAATGCCTCTGTGTCTCTTTCTGCTTCTCTGGTCTAGACAGTCATCTTAGAGAATATGAGATGAAGAAAAATCTCAGAAATGAGGGCTCAGATGAGGTTAGATAAATTTATTGAAAGTAAGTTTGTAGAGAATCCAGTTAACAAAGTTTCATGATTTCTTTCAGCACTGATAGCCTGCTCAGAAGTAGGAGCCGAGGCAGCAGATGGTAGACATTATCTGGGGTTGAGGGTTAGTCGAATAGGAACAGAGGAATGTCAAGGGAGCAAGAAAATTGAGGATAGAAGACAAGGCATTACTGAAGTGACTGACCCTAGGGTCAAGACTGAGTAAAAATGGAAGTGAGACATGAAGGAAGTTGATAAAATGAGATAAAAGGGAGAAATCAAATGAAAAGAGGCAATTCTTATGTTCTAATGGCTGACAGACCTCAGGGCCATCAGGACTCAAGACCTTTCTAACTAATCTAGTGTCTTATACTTCTAATAACTCTTTGCCTCTTATATGCTTCATTGATAAAGCTGAATCAATACCGAGTAGGTAGAGCTGAAGATGTAGCCAGAATGACTGTGGGCTAAATATAAGGAAAGAACTAGGACTAAAAGTTTAATTTTTAAAAATACTTATCAAGTCAAATCAACTAACATTTATTAAGTACCTACTATGTGTCAAGCACTGTGTTGAACCCTGGGGATCCAAAAAAAAAGGCAAAAAAATCCCCTACTCTCAACAAGCTCAAGGAACAACAACATGTCAATTATTATGTACATATAAGCTAGATATATGATTGAATAAGAAATAATAAAGGATGAAGGCCCTGGAATTAAGAGGGATTGGGAAATATTTCTTGGCAAAAGATAAGATTTTAGCTGGGTTTTGAATGAAACTAGAGAAAATAGGAGGCAGAGATGAGAATGGGGAGAATCCAGGTAATGGGAAATAGTCAGTGAAAATGCCAAGAGTTGGAAGATGAAGTATCTTGAATAAGGAACAGTGAGGAGGCCAGTGGCCCAGTGTCAATATTGAGCATCTTTTTTTTTAATGCAAAACTAGGGTTGCATATCAGTTGGAAAGATAATGTGAAAATCTGACTCTGTTTAAGGAGCTAATTCTCAAATGGTGCAAGAACTTCTTTCAACACAGAAGAAAAACAAATGACTTCTTTGTTTATATGGATATATGATTGGGCATTTTGGTTTTAAAAGATTGCTTTATTGAAAAAATGAATAATATGGAAATAGGTATGTGATAACATTTGTATAACCCAGTGGAAGTGCTTATTGGGTCTAGGAGGGGAAGGGAAGAGGAAAGGGAAAGAAAATGAATCATGTAAACCTGGAAAAATATTTTTGAAAAAGAATCAATAAAGAAACTATTGAACAAAAACATTGAAAAGGAAAGGAAAAGAAAAAAAGAACTTCTTTCAAGTCTTCCAAATAAATGTATAGAAAAAATTCATTATATGAGATAGAAGAGGCAATGACCTCAGGGAATTGAGGATGATACCCAGTTATTTTTTTTGGTCAATCAACAAACATTTATCAAATTATTTCATCCAGTCTCTCCTCATTAGAGAGTACCTCTATTACCTTTCCTCTGTACTCCACAATCCTCACCCCTATTCTGATCAGCCTTCCTTAAGTTTTAGTCCTGCATTAGTAAATTAATCAAATTACATGTTTAATAAGCACTGATTACCTACAAAGTGCTATGGCAGGTACATCACCTGCCTATTGGACATTGTGGACTCCATGTCCCCTCGCTATTTCCAACCCATTATGTCTAAAGAGAACACATTATCTTTCTCCACAAACCTTCCCCTCTGCCCAACTTTATTTCTGTTTAGGGTTCATCTGCTCTTCCAGTCTCATTCTCTGTTGCCCCATGGACCCAAGAGGTTCTCAAGTCTTCTCAGCTCTATCTCTGCATCATCTCCTGGGTGGCAGTCCATCAACAAACATTTACTAAGTACCTACTGTATGCCAGGTACTGGGCTAAGTGTTAGGAATACAAAAGAAGGTAAAATACCATCCCTTCCTTGGAGGAACTCCTAGTCTATTGGGGGAGTCAAACATGCAAAACAATTGTGTATGAATAAGATATGGACATAATAAATAGGAACTAATTAACAGAGGGAAGGCACTGGAATTAAGGATGATGGGAAAGATTTTTTTTATAGAAGGTGGGATTTGAACTGGGACCTAAAGCCAGGAAGAAACAATGAAGAGAAAGGGCATGGGGAATATCACAGAAAAGAGTCCATGCTGTGGTTGTTGTTCAGGCAATGATACTCATATTAAAAATATTTCTTCTACTGCCTGTTGAGGTATCTGAAATTTTGCTATTAGAAATTAATTCCTTTGAACCTGTAAAGATGCTTAATCTTCTAGCATTCTATTAAAATGCAAATGCTACAGGGAGAGAAAATGCTTTAAGCTGTTCTCAATTTACATCTTACCAGGAATAGATTGAATTAGTTGAAAACAAAGTCTGGAGAAGCCAACACAAGAGGAATGTTAGAGGCATTGGCAGGAGGGGACAAGACATCAGGAGGAAGGAAAAGGCCTAAAAATGGAAGGGGAGTGGGCATCAAAGGCATGCCTATTGACTTTTTAATACTGCTGAGGATGAGTTCTAGATAGAATATCAAGGTCTAGGGAGAACTAGCACATTATAGACCTTGACTCTTTCCTTATCCTCCATCTTAGCCTCTGTCCTCAATTTCCTATCCTTTCTGGCTGCACCTTCTTTAATGTCAACCTTCTTCAAGGAAGTCTCCTGAAAAGTAGCTTCCCTTAAGCTGCCTGTCCAATTTTGTCCAAAGACCTATGGCTCACCTCTTCTTGTTTTCTTTCCTCTGTGGAGTTTTCTGTGGCCTGGATCCTGACTTGTATTTGTTGTCTCATATATTTTTTGCTTCTGAAGAGCTTCATATATCACCATGGAGAGACATAAATAAAGACATTCACTTTGCCATTAGGAAGTGTGGAGTTTCATCCCAAGATTACTCTGACACATTGAATGACCATATTTTGCAAGCCAGACAGGAAGGAGAGGGGTGGTGAGAGAAATCCCTCTTTTTTCTCCATTTTCTAGGTCACATACAATTTCTTCTTCATGTCATAGGTCAACTGTGCAGTGGGTATAGATTTATAGAAGAAAAAATTCTGAACTTTGCATTTATAGTTAGAATGTGCATAGTACTTTAAGGTTTGCAAAACACTTCATATATGTCATCTCATTTGATCCTTACAACAACTATGGGATTAAATGGAATTGGAATCCTAGTCACTGGCCCCTAACAAAGAGAGGGAACATAGTCAATGGAGGCTTGAACCAATAGCATTACTGAAGAGACATAAAGTCTATGGCTCTGGAAGTACAGGTTACTCTACAAAATCTATGGCTCTAGATGTATTGGTCACTACAAAATCTATGGCTCTGGATGTATGGGTCACTCTACAAAATCTATGGCTCCAAAAGTACAGGTCACTACAAAATCTTTGGCTCTAGATGTATGGGTCACTCTACAAAAATCTATGGCTCTGAAAGTATGGGTCACTCTTATAAAATTTCTGACTCTAGATGTATGAGTCATGCTACAAAATCTCTGGCTCTAGAACTATGGTTTACTCTACAAAATCTCTGGCTCTGAAAGTATGGATCAAAGTATACTTGATATATATACACACATATAGATGTGTGTGTATATATGTGTGTGTGTGTGTGTGTGTTGCCCAAGTACATAATACTGATGGGCAAACTATAGTTTACTCATCCAAATGCATTTTATGTTATAATCTGAGCAATAGTGATCATCATAATGGAAAAAATTAATTTCCTAAACTCAATTTTCCCATGTTATTTGTTGCCTTATGTCCAGTATGTTGTTCATAGTCAGTGCACAAAGATGTATCCCATATTAGAAATAAGAAGGAATCTGATCTATTTTTTGCCAAAGAAAATGAAATCTATTGTTAGGTGAAACTTGAAAACTTTCAGACAATTGTTTTGTTTTTTTTTTTGGATAACCAAGGCCATTGTTTCTTCACTGGGTTCATAGATACTGTCTTTCATGAGAGGAGCCCTTATCTTTCAAACTAAACTACTTTCTCATTTGCTTCCATTCAATCAAGACAGTTTATTAATTAGCCAGTGAATGTGAAAGTGGGGATTCTAATCCCCCTAATTGGAGGATAAGCCTATACTGAGTTCAGTCAAATTCCATGGCTGAGTACAGAACAGGGAGAGTTGAGTGCCCTATCCACTGTGGGTTCAGCCAAGTGCCTCTCAATACTAGACAGGGATAAAAATCAATAACAAGACTTTTCTTCTCTGGTAATTTTTTTTTCAATGTTATTGGTGCTCACCATGTCTAGCACCTACCAAATCTTTTCTCAAAGAAAATATATGTAATATAAAGGCGTGAGGCTTTGATATTATTTAGAAGTCTTTGGCCTCTGTTTTTTTTTTGGACTATGCTTTTTTTCCAATATACTTTTTGTCCTCACTTTTCTCCATCTTTGCACTGAAGTCACTAAGTGAGAGTCTGCTGATTTAATTTGGAGGGCCTTATCAAGTTCTAAAAAGAATTTCTCTACCTCTTTATCCTTAATAATGGATGTTGCTACATAAGTTAAAGCTATTTTCACTGTGGTCTTTTTGCAAAAACTTAGCAAACACTTATTAATATTGCAATACAAAATGTTCAATTATACTATGAAATAATATTTTTGTTGATTTTGGGGTATGATAGGATCCATATACCAACTTCTTTGGTTTTCAAGGAACACCTATAACCTAACCTCCATTTAGCTGCAACTTTGTACTATAAAAGAAAATAAAAGAAAGAAAGAAATTGAAGCTAAATAGAAACATGGCTTGGGGGCAGCTAGGTAGCTCAGTGGATTGAGAGCCAGACCTATAGAAATGTCTCAGGTTAGATTTTAAGGAGGTGCTGGGTTCAAATCAGACACTAGACACTTCCTAGCTTGAGACCTTAAACAAGTCACTTACCCTCCATTGCCTAACTCTTACCATTATTCTGCCTTGAAACCAATTCTTGGTATTGATTCTAAGACATAAGGTGAGGGTTTTTAGAAAAAGAAAGATGGCTCCCAGGAGCTAGGGATACAAATACAAAAGTGATGCAGTTCTTGGCATTAAGGGGTTCACAAAGATGAAACAATATGAACACTAATAAGTGAAATAGGAATTCAAATAGGATAAATGCTGCAGAGAGATCCAAGCAAAAAAACTGTGAGAGATACAAGTTGGGAGTACTTACTCCTGATTGCGAGGATCAGAGGAGATTTCTATGCAGGGAGTGGAAAATTAGTTGGCTTTTAAAGGGAATAAGAATTTAAGTTGGCAAAGATGAGGGCAATGGGAAGGAGGTGATGTGAAAAGTACCATTTATAGCTATGGTGAATAGTCTGAGAATAATTGGACACAGGATAATAGATTTAGTTGTGGAAGGGATATAAAGGGTCATCTAGTTCAATTTCTTTATTTTATAAATGAGAAAACTAATAGCTACCTCCAGAGGTTATGTGACTAGGCCAAGGTCACATAGTTAGAAAGCAGCAGAGCCAAGATTTAAATCTAGGTTCTCTGCTCCAAATTTAGCACTCTTTCTACTGTACTCCCCAAAGGCTGTAATAAGAGAAGGCAGAATAATATTGGAGAATGATGAATTTCTTGGTAACATATAATGTATGGAAGGGAGTAGTATGAGATAATGCTGAGAATTATATTGAAAGAAGAACACAGAGAACTTTGAAGGCCAGACTAAGGACTTTTTAAATTTATCTGGTATTAGGAAACCACTGTAGTCCTCACATTCCCTCTTGTCCAACAAAAGACTAACATAATCTTGGCTATCATTAATAAAAGAAGAGTATCTGGAAGAATAAAGATGAAAGTCCCACTATATTCTCTCTGGTTAAACTATACTTGGAATATAGTGTTCATTTTGTGAGCACCACATTTCAGAAAAGATGCTGGCAAATTAAATTAGATCAGAAGAAGATTGATCAGAATAGTGAGAAGACTGAAGACCTTAAAGGATCATTTGGAGGAACTAGGGATGGTTAGCCTAGAAAATGGAAGAACTGGGGAATATTCAGGTATTTGAAGGGCTACCCCTTATGTCTATCTACCCCTTTGGGGCTCAGTGTCCCAACTCAAACAAGAACTGTTAGGTTGGGTCTACAGAAAGGTGGCTATTACAGCTCCACCTAGGAATAACCCTTTAGGTAGCTATTCTAATGCTAGCTCGTATTATTATCACTGGTGTACTTCCTTTTGGTCATCCAGTAGATTGTTCTTTAGCAAAAACATTTAATTAAATGGCATAGAAAGGACAGTAGTTATAAAACATTTCTACAAAATGTCCAAGGTATATTCTCCCACAAACACTCCAGATTTGAGGAGAGGGGAATCTTGGGAAGAGACTCAATTAATGAGGTTCCTGTATTCCAAGATGTTAATGCCCTTTCTCCAGAGAGTTTTGATGTTTATCAGCTCTAGTATTCAGCTGGACTGAATCTTCATAGGGCAGCAAAGTCTTTACTGCTGCTTCCAGGGCCAGGAAAGTTGCTCAGCCACTGTGTTCTTCACAAGATACAGTGTCACAGCTGGACAAGTCAATCTGCTGATCTTCTGGACTTGCTTTTCGACAAATAGCTCCAATAATTTTCCATCTTTAGCACTGGCTGACTTGGAGGTTGGGGTTGGGGCAGTACTGTACTCTTCAATTGGCTTGCTAAGCTCTTTCAGCTAGGGTTACAAGAAGTCCCTTTCCTCCATAAGCTCCTCTATGTTGGACTAGGGTGGTTAGCTTCAATGCAATCATTTTTACCCCCTATATCCTTATGGGAGATGGGGTGGGAGTCTTATAGAGACATAGATTAGGACACAGGTATAGATACAGTCTATGCTCTGGAGGCACATTCATTTTGTTTCTGCCCTTTTTAAATAAGGATTTTAGGGACTCATACTTCCCAATTTTTTTGGTGGTGGGGACTATCTGTTTTGCATCTGAAAGCTTTGTCTTTTCTACATTTTTGTCTTTTAGCCTTTCCTGAAGTTTTGATGGCATATCTGACCCCCTCACGTATGAAAGAGGAATAAGATTTCTTCTGCCTGGCTGCAGAAGACTGAACTAGGAACAATGGGTGGAGATAGCAGGTGGGGATTTTGGCTTCATCAAAGGGAAAAAATGTCCCAACTGTAGCTCCCAGTAGTGAGAGTGGACCCCAGTAAAGGACTCCCTGACACCTAACAATTTATAAGATTTAGAGATTAGAATTGCTTTAGAGGTCTTTTAATCCAATATCTTCATTTTACAGATGAAGAAACTAAGATTAAGATTTTTTTTTATTTTTTTTTACTTTAAACCCTTAACTTCTGTGTATTGACCCATAGGTGGAAGAGTGGTAAGGGTAGGCAATGGGGGTCAAGTGACTTGCCCAGGGTCACACAGCTGGGAAGTGTCTGAGGCCAGATTCGAACCTAGGACCTCCCGTCTCTAGGCCTGGCTCTCAATCCACTGAGCTACCCAGCTGCCCCCTAAGATTAAGAATTTTAAGTAATTTTCCTAGTTCACATAGGTAGCAATTTTAGTAAAGCCTGAACCCAGATCTTTTGAAAGAAAATCCATTGTTCTTTCCTTTAGATCACACTACAGATGTTCAAAAGTTGACCATCACCCTTTAAGCAATTGTCAGGTATTGTTTCAGAAATTCCTGTTCAGGTACAGGTTGAATTAGATAGCTTTTAAAGACTATGCTAATTCTGACATCCAGTAAAATCAAAAATTATATTCTAAGAGTTGCCCCTTTCCCCCTTAGTATTTCCATTTTTAAATAGTCTTGATCCAGGACCTAGAATTTGAACTGACCTTTAAAAGAAACTCAGAATTCTATAAAATGGAGGTGAGGAGAGTGTATTCCAGGCATGAGAGACAGATTATGCAAAGGCCTGGAGATATTTATAACAAAAAGAAAAAAGGAAGTCTCTTTCTGAATTAAAGTAAGTAAGAAAGGGACAAATTATGGAAACCTAATAGTTATTAGTGATCCTGCTGGGTTGGGACAGGACAACAGTGAGTCTGGGTGATGACCCAGGACTGACAGCTGGAGCCTTGGTCCAACAAGCTGCTATCAAAATGTGTCATTGTTGTAAATCAAAGGTTTGGCCAGACAAATAGGAATCAAGACAAATCAATCAGACAAGTTTGATTTAAGCTAGGACTGTCTAGTACCAAGGACAATTCCCTGCATTTTTGTTCTACCAAGAGTCTTTAGACAACTTCAACAAATACTTACTATCTACACTGTGCTAGATGCTGGGAATATGAAGACAAAAATAAAATATCACCTACCTTCAAGATGTTTACATTCTCTTAAAGGGACAAATCATGTACACAAATGAGTACAAGGTCATTTAAGAATGTAGTGTACTCTAAAGACTGACTCCAGGGAAAAGTTCACAGGACTCTGAAAGGTAATGTTGAGGAAAGCATACAGATCAAGCAAGGGAAATAATCTGCAAATACATAGAGGCAGAAGATGGAATCCTAAGTCAAGAAACAACTAGTATTCCAGTTTAGTTGGCACAAAAAGTGTATAAATGGAAGTAATATGAAATAAAGTTGAAAAGGTAGGTTGGAGCCAGATTGTGAGAGATCTTAAATGCCAACTTTGTATTTTGTTCTAAACAAAATAAGGAATCATCGAATTTTTTTAGCATGGGCATGACATTGTCAGATCTATGTCTTAGGAAGTTAAATTTGGCAGCTCTATTCAGGATAGTTTGGAAGGGAAGAGCCTGGAACCAGGGAGATCAGTTATAAGGATATTATAGTAATCCGTAGGAGAAGGGATAAAGGCCTGATCTATGGTGGTGGCTGATTGAGTAGAGAGAAGGGTATGAATCAGACATATATTTACATTTCCTCTTCAGATCATCTCAAGTCTTCCACACCACTAGGTCAGGTCCTTCTAGGACTTAGAGAACAATAATCCCATGAAGAAAAGAAGTCATCCTCCTATACTTAGGAGACTTTGGTGTTTTCTGAGTATAGGGCTATGCCTTTTTGATAGATTTGGGGTTCAGGTGGCAGGGAGAATTATAGTACCCCGTGAGCCTGACATATAGCCTGATTCAGTAGGGGAATCTTCAGAATTCCATATCAGAGCATCTTTCATTATGATGCAACCCCTTTCCAAAGATGGGGTCCTGGCACCAGAGAGCTTAATCTTTTCTGGCTTTTCTTTTTTTTCCTCATAATTTTTTGTGGTTGCCATGGTAAGCTGCCAACCCCCAGGACCAGGATAGCCTGGAGCATCACTCTTCTTCTTTTTCCCATCCTGAGCAAACAGTATGAACTCATCCTGAACAGACAGCTGTTAAAATCAACCACCATTGCCCACTCCAAGGTCATGGTGCCTCTTGCTGCTACTGGCCATCTGTGCCAAATGATCTGAGCCAGTGAGAGCTGTCTGTCAATCTCTGAAGCTAAAGCATTCCAGCAGCCCAGCCTGAGAGCACAACTGACCTCAAATCCTTCCCCCTGGCTGAAAGAATGATTCCTTCTTATTCCAATGATTCCTGGTTCTTTTCCACATAGCCCTTTGGGATTGTTATTGCTCATTCCTTTTTCTATCCATATGTTTTTCTCCTTTTCTCCCTCACCTTCTTTTCCCTTTTTCATAGGCTGAACTTTTTTCAGCCTTTCTTCCAACTTTTACTATTTTCCTCTTTCTTATTCAGAGGAAGATCAGAGTTTGGGGGTGGGTAGAAAACTGCTGTTCTTAAGAGTAGGAGGAGTAGTGTAATTCAAGGCCCTGTGTATATGGACCTATTCCTCCAATTTCTTCTGTTTTAGAGATTGGAGACAAAAACAGTAATAAGTCAGTACAAATTGGAGTTGGTCAAACAACAGGGAGAACTTCCTCAAAGATAACTCTGTACTCAAGCACTCCATTAATCAATCAAGAAATATTTATTGATTAAACATCTACTATGTGCCAGTTACTGTGCCACAATATGGAGATACAACAATGAAAATCAAACAATTCTTTCTGGAAACATATTCTATATACAACATAAGCCCATACATGTGTACATAAAATAAATATAACAAGGGGAATTAAGAAAGAACTTGTAGTGTAATCAAGAAAGACAGCATTTCAGATGAGCCTTGCCAGAAACTAGGGGTTCTGAAAAGGTGGAGAAGGGGAAGGATTGCAACCTGAGAATAGGGACAGTTTGTACAAAGGTATTGGGATGGGAGTTGGAGTGTCTTGTTCAAAGAGTGACAGGAAGGCCAGACTGAACAGTGTTTGAGGGGGAGTAATGTTGTTCTCATTTTTTGAGAAGGACCACTGACATCATGGAGTGATGTCTTGACTTATGTATGAATTAGAATTAAATGTCTTGGCTTATGCATGAATTGGATTTAAATGAGGCAGAGCTGCACAAAGTAATGCTACAAATGTGTTTTTGAAATAGGTCATAAAAGGCTTTAAAGGCTAAACAAAGGAGTCTAGAGTTAATAGTAAGTTCCTGGAGTTTGTTGAGCAGGGAAGTAAAATGGTCAGACATGTACTTTAAAAATATCACTTTGAAAGGTGAGTGGAGAATAGATTGGAGTATGAAGAGACAATCGATAGGGAGACCAATTTAATTAGGAAAGTATCACAATAGTCAAGACAAAAAGAGATGAGGGTCTAAAATAAGGTGAATATCATATAAGTGGAGAGGGGATAAATTTGAGAAATGTTGGAGAGGAATAATCAACAAAGTTTGGCAACCAATTGGATATAGGAGATGAAGGAGAATGAGGTATGAAGGATAACACTAAGCTTTCATACCTTGCCTACTGAAGGATGGTGGTATTTTGGATAGAGATGTTGCTCTTCAGTCATTTTAGCCATGCCCAACTCTTCATGACCCCATTTGAGGTTGATTTTCTTGAAAAAGATTCTGGGGTGGTTTGCCACTTTTTTCTCCAGTTCATTTTACAGTTGGAGAAACAGAGGCAAATAAAGTTAAATGACTTGCCCAGGGTCACAGCTAGTAAGTGCCAGGGGTTAGATTTGAACTCAAGTCTTCCTGACTCTAGGCCTGGCACTCTATCAACTGTTCCACCTAGTTGCCCTGGGATAGACATAGGGAAGTTTAGAAAGAGGTGGATTTGGGGAGAAAGAAAATGAATTCTAGTTTGGATATGATAAGTTTAAGATAGCTAAGGTATCTCTCAAGTGCTCTGCTACCACTTACTAGATTCTTTGACTATCTCAGTGAGGTAGTAGCTACCACTTTGAGAGGGGCAACCAGTGGGTAGAGAGCCTGAACTGGAGTAAGAATTCTTGAGTTCAAATTTGGCCCTAGACACTTATTAGCTGTGACCTTGAACAAATAATTTAACCCTATTTGCCTCAGTTTCCTTATCTGTAAAATGAGATGAAGAAGTAAATGATAAACTACTCCAGTATCTTTGCCAAGAAAATCCCGAGTGGAGTCATGATTGAAATGACTGAACAAACCAATTCGAGGGAAAGCCCAATTAACACTGATGCCCCCACCCTGCAACCATTTATTCCACCATAGCTTTCTGAAAACATAGCAATTTCAGCCTTCTGTCACCATTTAAGGTCTGGATTGCAGGGAGCCAGCACTGCAAAGGAAGGAAGAGGCTCCAGCATTCCATAGCCCCTGTTTAGAGAGGAAGGATTAGAAAAATGAAGTGAAGTAATCATATGCTGTCTAGCCCTATAGACCTCCTTAACAGGAATCTTCTGGCTGGCTATGATAGGATCGGCATTTCCCAGAGTACTTCCTACCCCTCTTCTGGATAAATTAAACTAGCCCCTAAAAAGCAAAGAAGTTGTATTGAAGACTTAAATCGCTCAGATACCTAAGGCTCAAGCCAAATAATTGATATGCTTCTTGATGGATTTTGGTTGTATTGACATAGTTTCTGATCACCTAAAGGTATAAAAAAATCCACCCATGTGAAATATATTCCCAAGGTAAAGTCAGTATGGCAGTGTCTAAGCAAGCTGAGAGCTGTAGTTTAATTAAATTTGTTATATGTGCTATAACCAAATAAGCTTCCTTTTGTTAACTGTTGAATAACCTACACATGCTTCATTTTATTTCAGTATCAAAATCAAACCAATAGGGAACCAGCCCAAGTTGTGTCTTCCCATTATACTGGTATTACCATCAATGTCCCTGGTACCAAAGTACCATCCCTTCCCCACTACACCAGGGATTTTGATGAAAACATGTTCCCTTTCATGTAGTTTATAGTCCAGCCAAACTGTCCTACTTGTTACTTCTCAAACAGAACACTCTCCCTTTCATCTCTAATACTTTTGCACAGAATGTTCTCCAAGAGGTAGCTTTCTCCTCTTTTCTGGGTTTTAGGATGTCTACCTTCTTTCAAAGCTTAGCCCAGTAAAAACTTCTGCCTGAGACCTTTCCTAATAATTGAGTTTATAGTGCTTGCTTCCCCTTCAATTAATCAATTACTCAATCAAAAAGCATTTATTAAGTATGTACTATGCTTTGGGCACTATGATGGAGATGCAAAGATAAAAGAAGGGAAGGGAGAAGGGAAGAAGGGCAGGAGGGCAGGAAGAAGAGAGAGAAAGAGTGAAAAAGGAGAGAAAAGGGGGGGAGAAAAAGAGCGAGGCAGAGAGACAGAGACAGAGACAGAAGAGTAACAAAAACCTAGAGAGAAGAAATATCCAAGAAGAAATTAGGGTTGATAGTGTAAAGATTATAGAGTTTGAGAATGAGGGTTGATGAAAATGTCATCAGATTTGATAACTGAAAAAACATTGGCAGAACAATTTACTCTGGAACTTCCCACAAGGGATAGTGAAAAATTACCCTTTCCCATTCCACAGAAAGAGAACAGAAGTTTGTTCAGATAAATCTGCGTTGAGATCTTGGCCTTCTGGCAGCCTATTTGGTTTTGTGTTTCTTTCCCTGAGCAAAAATGCCTGAAAAAGGTCTGGAAAGGCTACCTGAGAAGTTTCTGGGATCCATCATTCAGTGCTGGCTGCACTACTATATAGCTCTTACCCCTCCCCTCCATATAGCTACTATAACATTTCCTGGAGAAGTTGATTATTGAGAAGAGGATAAGAATATATCCTGGCATGTTTTGCCAGAAGACATGGGTCTTGAGAGAGTTGTTCAAACAGTTCAAGATCAAGGTGAAGGCAAAATGTTAATTCATCAGTTTCACAAAATATTTCATGTTTTGGAATTTTAAAACTTATTCTCCTTAAACTGTATAAAAGGAATTATAGGTTATTGCATGTTTTAGTCTCTTTAGTATGCACTTATGACTCTTGTTTTAAGTATTTTTTTTGAGTGAAGGACATAATAACTGTTCTATATCTGGTCATTTTGGAGAGGATAGTTTGTTTCATTTCAATGACTGAGATCCAACGTCAAATTGTAGAGGGTTTAGAAGCAGGTTTAAGGAGAGTAAGTGACAGTAATTAGTGTGAATAGTATCCCTCCCTCAACCCCAGGAATTTGATAAAGGAGAGCTAAAGGAAGATAGCCTGAGGAAATGGTAGAATTTAGGAGGATTTTTTTTAAGGAAGAGAGACTCTTGGGAGTGTTTATAGGCAGTAGATAGGGAGAAATTAAACATTAGAAAAGGAGCTTCAAAGAGATGATGTTGGTGGCAATCTGTCAGAGAGAATGGAAGGAGTTAGGATCAAGGTTATGGGTTTGCCTTGGCAAGGAGAAACTGGAGTAAAGGAGGAGAGATTAGAATGCTAAATCAAGGAGTTATGAGGAGAAGGGGCAAAGAGGGAACTCATGGTGAAAAGCTTCTATTTTCTTGTTTAAATATAAGGAAAGGTCTTCAGCTGTGAGAGTGGAGAAAGTGGGTAGTATGGAGATTTAAGGATAGAAAAGCATGTTTAAAGGAGAACTAGTTAGGGCTGAGCAAAGTAATTACTTTGCTATAGTTAGAACCTAAACGAGATTAGATAACAAATGTATGGTGGACCCAGTCGGCATGGCTGCATGACTTTTCTCAGATCTGTTCACCTGGCATATCAACAGGTACCGGGAATAATGGTGGGAATAATCCGTGGTTGAGGTTTGGCAAGGCAGGATTGGTGATAGGCAAAGGTGAGAAAACGGTTCAAAAGTAGAGTATTTAAGTTAAAGGGTTGAGTCTGAGAATGGAAGAAAGTGAAGGAGTGATAGAGAAGAATAGCAGTGAGGGATGGTGAGATTGGACTTCATGGTAAGGATTAAAAATAGGATTAAGGAATAGAGAATGAATAATAAGAAGTTACTATCAAATAAAGAGATTCATAGTTCTGGATCTTGAAAGAGGAACCTTGTGAGTGATGACTAGATCAAGGGATTGGCCCTCCCTATGTGTAGCTGAGATGGAGAGGAGGACTAGGTCATGGGAGATTAATAGATTGAGGAACTGGCGGTAATAGATATGTCAACGTTCTTTAGAATAAGGGCAAGAGTTGAGGTGAAGTAAGCCTATTGAAAGGAGAGAAAATGATATGGAGGGAAGTAAATGGCAGCCATCTATATCCTGATTGTGTGTTAAATTTGGATAGAATGAGTCTTAAAGGATGAATGATGGCAGCCAAGAAAATCTGGAAAGCATTGAAGAACTAGGAGTGTTCTGACTCCCTGTCCAGGACCAGAGTGTTGAACGAAGATACAAAAAGTATTAGAAAGGATAGCCAAGAATGCAGTGTCAATTTGGGAAACCAGGTCTCCATCAGTCTCAGAATATGTAATAAACTTGAGAGGAAATAGGTCTAAAAATAAGGGGTGTTTTTGGTAATTATGGAGGGAGACGTCAAGATGGAATAGCAGAAGGTGCAAGTAGAAATTGAGTTTGTCCTGGGAGAGGGAGAGCCAAAAGATAATAGGGATAAGAGAATGAATATTTGAGACTGAGGAATGGGATTATCTCCTTTTTGACAGTTGGGCATTTGGCTCCCATCTCTGAATTCCCTTCCAGCTTCCACATTCCATGCTTCTATGAGGCCATTTGCTCAGCCTGACGTGCCAGGGATGGTGGTTACTCTGTGGGGAGAGATTCTACAGCACCTGCACCACTCAATTGAGGAGGAGTCAGCCTCTAGGCCAACAGATGTGAATGAATTGAAGGGACAGAGAACGCTTCCTGAGACCTGAAGTTATCAATTTCTTCTTAATGGCAGCTCTTAGCCCCTCTTGGGGTGCCTGACAGCTTTAGGGGAAATACATTCTGAGTTCCACTTATACTTGCATAGATGAGCAATCTCCATTACAGAGCAGTTCTTTAGCTTCCTTAGAAATGGGTAGCCTGGTGATCATTCCATCCCACCTGCAAATAATGTTGAATTCTTACTTTGTGTTCAGACAGGGAGTATAATACTAAGCCATAGAAAAATACAGTGGATTCAGAGTCAGAGCACTTTTATTCAGGTTTGTAATTTAGCTCTGATACTTAGTAGCTATGTGTCCATAGACAAATTGCAACTTCTCTGATCTACAGTTTTTCTCACCTGTAAATGGGAATAATAATGCACAACAGTGTATTGCTCTCAAGGAAATTACAATTCAACTGAGAGGACATTCCAGCAAAAAATGTAATAAAATGCAGTGGGAGAGTTGTGGAAAGACCATTGGACTTAAGGGTCAGAGGACCAAGTTTAGTTCTGGCTTGAACACTTATTAATTGGGTAACCACAGGCAAAGCACCTCTTAAAGACTCATTTTTCTCATCAGTAATAATCATTAGGAATTATAACAACTGTAGCACCCATTTCACAGGGTTGTTTTGAGGATCAAATAAGAAAACATGCTCTTTAAAATCTTAAAGATCATCTATTATTAATGTAGTATCATGATATGTATAATATATATAACAAGATATGTAATTTAGTATGTTATTGGTATTAATGTGTAATATATTTATTATAGACTATTAGTTATAAAATATACTACATAGTATGTGGTAGATTATATAATATAATATTTATTATAAAGTATGATCTATTATTGTTGGTATTAATTTAATAGAATATGTATTATGCAGTATTTGTCATTATTATATGGTATATTAATATTCTATATTATGTGGTATAATTTTATAGAATAAATTATTGGTATTAATTGAATATATTATATAGTATTTATTATATAGTTTGATTTGATATAATAAATTATTATTATTAGAAAATGTTAATATACCTCTATGCATGTATAATATGGCAAATATTGTAATTATAATATATTATTAAAATTATTTTAGAAGTTCTAGGGATAGAGGCTGAACCTTGTTTCATTGGCATGGAGAGTCCTGGAATTACTCAGAGGTTAAATGACTTACTCTATGGTTATAGAGATGGTATATATCAGGGGTGGGTCTTAGATCCAGGTCCTCCTGCCTTTTCAGTCTCCTCTCTATTCACTGCAATTGTAGCCTGTCAGAATTAGTCTACCTGCAAAATCAATGTGAATTCTTATTGTTAAAAATGATCAAGGATGCAACAGAAGGGATGTCACAAGGTAGGACATTATTGCCAAACAAGTGAAACAGATGTTCAGGTCCATAGGAAGTCAAAAGAGAAAAAAAGTATATTGGTCTGCGGTAGTCAGAGAAGAAATTATGGAGGATGTGAAGGGAAGGAAATAAGTATTTATTAAGTGCTACCTTGTGCCTACCATGTGCCACATATTGTGCTAAGTGCTTTTGCAAATATTGTCTCCTTTGATCCTCTCAACAACCCTGTGAGAGAAATGCTATTATGATCTCTATTTTACAGATGAGGAAACTGAGGTAGAAATTAAGTAACTTGTCCAGGATCACAAAGCTAAGAAATGTCTGAGATTAGATTTGAACTCAGGTCTTCCTGACTCCAGGACCAATCCTCTATCCATTGCACAACCTAGCTGCCCATCACTATCACTAGTTTCATGTGTAGCCTGGAAGACGCCACTTCTCTCTCTGGACTTCAGTTTCTTCATCTATAAAATGAAAGGAACAAGACCAAATTGAAGAGTCATATGTCAATATTTCACTGATATGTGCTAGAATTTTTACCATCTGGTAGCCAAACTGAGGGCAAGACTTCTTGAATTTAGTGAGGCTGGTCCTCAAATGGTAAACTATCACCAGGAAACAACTGAAGCTTTTTCAAGTTGGTTGGACATGAACTTTGGGCTCCACTGGCATGGCCAATGAAAATACAAGGTCACATCAACTCCATCATAAGGAATCAGAGTATGATTTTAGGGGAGGCACATTTAGACATTAGAGCAGGAAGAGGCCTTAGAGTTAATCTAGTTCTACTCCTTTAGAACTCTCTAGCACGATGGAATTTCCTACTCCCTGACATAAGATCTAGAGACAGAAGAATCTTCAAAGAACACCTGATCCGAACACCTTCATTATATAGATGAGGAAACTGAAGGCAATGGAGATGAAGTGACTTTCCAACCTCATAAAAGTATTCCAACCTCTCCCTATGAATAATTCTTCTAATTACTATAATAGTGAATACTATAATAGTGAATAGAGTTCACTACAGAGAATTATACATAACATATCTCCACATAGGAATACAAATAATTAGATTTTATTAAAGCCCTTAAAGAGGAAAATTTAAAAAATATGAGTTTTCTTACTTTCCCTTCTTTTCTTATTTACCTTTTCATGTTTCTCTTGATTTTTGTGGTTGGATATTGAACTTTCCATTTAGTCCTGGTCTTTTCTGTGCAAATCCTTGGAAATCTTCTATCTTGTTGAATGCCCATACTTTCCCCTGGAAGTATATAGTCAGTTTTGATGGGTAGGTGATCCTTGGTTGTAGACCCAGTTCTCTTGCCTTTCTGAATATCATATTCCAAGCCTTGCAGTCTTTTAGTGTGGAGGCTGCCAGATCCTGTGTGATCCTGATTGGTGCTCCTTGATGTCTGAATTGTCTGTTTCTGGCTTCTTATAAAATTTTTTTCTTTTACTTGGAAGCTCTTGAATTTGGCTATTATATTCCTGGGGGTTGACTTTTCAGGGACTAGTGTAGAGGGTGATCTATGGATCCTTTCAAAGTCTATATTGTCCTCTTGTTGTAGAACTTCAGGGCAGTTTTGCTAAATAATTTCTTTTAGTATGGAGTCCAAATTTCTATCAATTTCTGCTTTTTCAGGAAGACCAATGGTTCTCAAATTGTCTCTTCTAGACCTGTTTTCTTGTGTGTTATTTTAAATCACTTGGGATACTTGGAACTAAATTTCCCGTGATCCCTAACAGGTTTCCTGTTTTGGATTACGTCTTCAAGGTGAGGGATAGCTTTAAATATTGGAAAGTGACTTTGAACTTCCTCTTTAGCTACCTGGGCACGCGAAGATACGAAAGGTAAAATGGCTGAGGCGGCAGTTTGAATACTTACAATCAGGATCACACAGGATCTGGCAGCCTCCACACTAAAAGACTGCAAGGCTTGGAATATGATATTCAGAAAGGCAAGAGAACTGGGTCTACAACCAAGGATCACCTACCCATCAAAACTGACTATATACTTCCAGGGGAAAGTATGGGCATTCAACAAGATAGAAGATTTCCAAGGATTTGCACAGAAAAGACCAGGATTAAATGGAAAGTTCAATATCCAACCACAAAAATCAAGAGAAACATGAAAAGGTAAATAAGAAAAGAAGGGAAAGTAAGAAAACTCATATTTTTTAAATTTTCCTCTTTAAAAGCTTCAATAAAATCTAATTATTTGTATTCCTATGTGGAGAAATGTTATGTATAATTCTCTGTAGTGAACTCTATTCACTATTATAGTATTCACTATTATAGTAATTAGAAGAATTATTCATAGGGAGAGGTTGGAATACTTTTATGAGGTTGGAAAGTCACTTCATCTCCATTGCCTTCAGTTTCCTCATCTATATAATGAAGGTGTTCGGATCAGGTGTTCTTTGAAGATTCTTCTGTCTCTAGATCTTATGTCAGGGAGTAGGAAATTCCATCGTGCTAGAGAGTTCTAAAGGAGCAGAACTAGATTAACTCTAAGGCCTCTTCCTGCTCTAATGTCTAAATGTGCCTCCCCTAAAATCATACTCTGATTCCTTATCATGGAGTTGATGTGACCTTGTATTTTCATTGGCCATGCCAGTGGTCTAATGATTTTTATCTCTATCAGCATGGCTTTTATTAAAATACTATTCTCCTTTCTAATCTCGGCCCTCATCATTTTTAATAACAACACTTGATCTGTCAATTTCTCATTGAGATATTTCATGTTTCCTTCTATTTTATCAGTCTTTTGACTTTGTTTTATTTGTTCTTGCTGTCTTAAGAGATCATTGGCTTCTACTTGCCCAATTCTTGTCTTTAGAGACTGGTTTTCTGCTATAATCTTTTAATTTTCCTTTTTGATTTGGTCTATCCTGTTTTCCAGCTGTTTGATTTTGATCTCCACTTTGCTTATCAACTCTTTTGATTTGGGGGCATCTTTTTCAAATTGCCCAATTCTAGCCTTTAGAGCCTGGTTTTCCTTTTCAATCTGGTCATTTCTGGTCTTCGATTTGCTTACCTCAGTTTCCAATTGCAAAATTCTGCCTTTTAAACTGTTATTTTCTTGCCAGATCTCTTCCATCTTTCTCATAATCTCAGATTTGAAGTCTTCAAGATCTTGTGACCCATTTTCATTTTTGGGGGAAGGTTTGGATATGGTTACTTGTTTGTTCTCCTCTCTGTTTGGATTTTTTCTGTGCAAAAGTTGTCAAGTGTTAAAGGTTTCATCTTGATCTTTCTCTTCTGGGGTTCCTGAGTCTGGCTTGCCATTGTAAGCTGGGTGCCCTCTCAGCTTTATCCTCACATCCAGGGTCTGTCTGTACTCTTTTGGCTCCTGAGGTCTCAGTTCTAGTTGTTCTCAGGGTCAAGCCTCCTGGTGGTCTCCTTGCTTGTTCCTCTGCCTGAAGCTCCTTTAACAGTCTCAGGGCACTGCTTCCACAGTCATGCACCTGTCTGCATTGGGTCCCCACTCAAGGTCCACGGCTGCACTCAGGGTCTGTGTTCAAAGTCCGTGCGTTCTTTAGCCTCTTGGGGTCTTAAGTCTTGCTGCTCTTAGGAGCAGGCCCTAGTGACCCCAGGTAACTGTCAATTACTTAATGAATGCCCCAAACTTGCTCTAACTCTTTTGTGCTGGCTTTGGCATTGTAGGTGGTATGTGGAGGGAGGGGGTTGCTCAGCCCTGCTTTAGTGAGAGCTATTTCACCCCCTTATAGCATAGAAATGCCCTGATTCCACATACCTTCAATGCTGCGCCCTGTTGTGGGGTCCCTTTGTTCATCTGGATTTGTTTTTATGTCTTCTTGAGGAGTTCTATATGCGTGGGTTAGGAGAGGTCAAGCAGCTGCTTTTTACTCTGCCACCATCTTAACCCAGAAGCTCCCCATCCTCATAAAAGCAATAGGTATCAGAAGTAAGATTTGAACCCATGTCCTCTAAACTTCAGTCATAGTTTTCTATTGTACCACAATGCTTTCATCTCTAATAGAAACCCTGCTATAAGCAAGACCAAGGAAACAGCTGCTTTTGGTTTTGCTGATCCAGTAATGGAAAGACCTAGAGAAGAAAATTATTTATAAACATCCAAGGGGCATTTTATAATTAATTTGCTTCAATTAAATTAAAAGGTGACTAACACACCCAGGAACTTCCAAGCTGCCTTTCGGCAACAAAGAGCTGCTGTAAGTGGCCAGTAGTTTGCATCAGATTTCTCCTACAAGTGGGAATATATCAAAGGAAAACTCTGGGCCACACCAACTTTATTTGTAGAACCATATCTGAGCTGGTTCTGAATTCTTTGGGTCCAATAACAGGGTTTACTTTAACATTTCAGCCAAGGGAATTTTATATCCTAAAGACAGAAAGTAAAATATTTATTAAGAAGAATATCTATTTTTAACTAAGGATGATTTCAGTTCTATTATTTATGTAGCTATAGTTCAGAGACTGATCTGCCTGCAGTAGATAAAGAAGAGAGCAAACCAAAGGTGGTTTTGGAATTAGAGATCAGAACTCTGGCAGGAGAGGTGGCTGAGGGGATACCAAACAGAAGCTGATGCTGCCAATGAGTTCCTAGCTACATGTTCAAAAATTAAACAACTTGGTGAAACCCAGAATTTAGAAAAGGTTAAAAACTAGAAGAGACCTTGGAGATAATATAAACCAACTCTCTGATTTTCATAGAATTTTATAATTTTAGAGCTGAAAGGGACTTCTATGACTATTTAGGCTACTCAAACTGGAAAAATAATTCATTTTGTAACACACTCAACAAGTTGTCATTCAGCTTTTGCTTCCATCTATTTCCACTTCAATCCTTCTTCCACTCAATTACGAAAGGGATTTTCCTTTTTTTAAAGCCCTTTCCTTCTGTCTTAGAACCAGTCTTAAACATCAGTTCCAAGGCAGAAGAGCAGTAGGAGCTAGGCAGTTAAGGTTTAAGTGACTAAGATCACACAGCTAAGAAATGTCTCAGACCATATTTGAACCCAGGACCTCCCATCTCCAGTCTTGGCTCTCTATTCACTGAGCCATCTAGCTGCTCCAGTGATTTTCTTTAAAGTATAGGTAGGTTTTTGTCATCCCACCCCTCTCCACTCAAAAAAAATCAGTAGCCCAGGATCAAATAAAAAATCCTGCTTGACTTTTAAAGCCCCTCACAACTTGTTCCCTTCCCATCTTTCTAGTCTGCTTCTGGTCTAATTCCTTTTCTTGTATTCTGTAATCTAGTGACAATGACTTCCCTTGTTGGTTACCATCTCCTGATTTCATACCTTGTTACTGACTATCTCCTATACCTGGAAAGCTCACCTTCCTTACCTCTATCTCCTAGATTCCCTGGCTTCCTTCAAGACTTGGCTCAAATCCTATTTTCAAAACCAGAAGCCTTTCCTGGACCCCCACCCTCGTGGTGCCATCTCCACTGTTAGTGTCCTCTCTCTCAGATTGTCTTCCACCTATTCTGAGTATATCTTATATGTACATAGTTGTTTACATGTCATCTCTCCTATTAGAATGTCAGCTCCTTGAGAGCTCTTTATATCCCCAGTGTGTAGCAGAATATTGACATATAGTGAGAGTTCAATAAATGCCTGTTGATTGACTCATTGACTGATCTCCTTCCACCTTTCAAAAGCTATAATTTTTAGCAAGTTTATATGGAACCTACATTTGTTCCATTGTAAGTTCTAATGAAGAGTCAAAAGCCTTGAAAAGCAAAGAGATTTACTTAAGGCCACTGTAACCCAAAGATTTCTCTGACTTTTCCTCCAGGAAATTCACTATTGGGGAAAACTCAACGATTCCATCAGCCTTGAACTCCATTTCAGTACCACCTGCTATGTATGCCTCTGATTGGAGGGTGGAGCCATGAACTCAAAATCCTCCATTTTCAGGAAGGAGACCAAGATAGAACATCTTATGTCTCACTTAGCTCCAACATTTGGGGACTTCTCTGATCTTTCCACCATACCCCTATATTAGTACCTTCCAGAAACATCCTCCTCAAACTTCCCCACCCCCCACCTCCGCAACTTTTCAGCTTATTTTGTGTGTTGTCTTTCTCTATTAGACTAAAACTCTCTGAGAGCAGATACTGCTTTTTTCACATTTATATCTCCAGTGCTTAACACAGTCTCTGGCATATAGTAGGTGCTTAATAGATGTTACTGACTGATCCCAAGATTTTAAGTCTAGTACTATGTCTTCACTATAATGGAGTCTCTAAAACAAAATGAACTTCCCACATCCCCACTGAAGTCTCTTTTCCAACATCCAGCTTAATCCACTTTATATTATATTCTATAATTAATTCAATACGGATATATGACCTTAATATTAAAGATCATACCATAAAAATTGAAAGAGGAGCAGATGTTCTATCCATCACAACTTGGATAAGGTATATAGTCTTAATCAAACAAGAGTCAGAAGCAATTATACAACATAAAATAGATAACTTAGCTTACATGAAACTTGAAAAGCTTCTGCTCAAACAAAATTAGTAACATAAGGGAAATGATCAAATGGGGGGAAAATCTTTGTATCAACTTTCTCACATAAGGGTTCAGTATCTAAATAATATATGTACATATTGAATACATATATATGCACATATATACAAACATATATATGTAAATACATGACTAAAAGCCATTCCCCAATAGATAAATAGACAAAGGATATGGACAAAGAGTTCTTAAAAGAAAAATTGGAGTCCATTTTGAAACCAAAGACCAAAGAAAAAGAGGAGACCATTCTGAAACATTAGTCTTGCAGAGTGTGGTCAAAGAGGTTACCTAAGTCCTGATGGCATCATCTCTCCCTTCAGAAACAAACCTCAGATCCTTGATTGAGCCTGTAAATCAATACACATTCCTGGTTGAAGTAATGAAGTTCAGGATCCTTATCCAGGAAACAAGAGATACTTACTTGGAACTCTGCTTTTTAACAACCATTATGTATACATGTAAGAAATTGAAACATATCATTACCATGACAAACGACCTGTTTTGTAGCAAATACTGCTTTCTAAGAATGGCTACCTTTGGGAAAATCCAGAAAAAGCTAGAAGAAACTATTAAATAGGCTGAGATTTCCACAAAATCTTTGACTGGGAATGGACATGAGGATGCAAAAGACACCAAGGAGAAGGAGACCAAAGCAAACAACACTGAGGAAAAGCCACCAGAGAAGAGCCTTGAAGGGAGGAATGAAGGGGACCCTAAATCAGTAGAAAAACTACCTAAGGAGGACCTGAAAGGGCAGGATACTAATTCTGGGGAGGTAAAAATCTTGAAGGAAAAAGACATTGAGGACTTCTAAAGCCTGATGAAGAGCAAGCTGGAAAACCATAATGCATTGAAATCCATTAATTAGGAGATGCTTGCTAATGAGAAAGTGGCTAAAGCTGTCCTATTTCTGGAGATACTTTTTCTATAAATGACCAAAGGAACTCAAGATGATGATGACTTCTGTTTAGTGGTTGTTACCCTCTGACAGACCAGGAAAGTCTATGTTTAACCACTAGTTATGATTTTGTTACATCCTACAGACCTTACTTAGAAGAATCAAGATGTAAGTTTGGCTTTCCTCTTGCTCCCACTAATGACTTTTTTGGGGGGGCGAGGAGGGCATATACTGCATATATAAATTTGTAAATCTATTCAAGGACTTATTGACTCGATTCAAAGGAGCAAATTGAAGATGAAACAATTATGAATGAGGAGCAAGCCTTTGGGCTTGGTTTTTTTCATTTAGACATACTTGCCTTAAAAGGGGGAAAATGTTTTGGGATAGAGAATTTTTTTTGGTAGATACATAATTTGTTATTGGATACTTAATTTAAAAAATAAAGGGAATTTATTAAAAAAAGGGGGGGCAGCTGGATAGCTCAGTGGATTGAGAGCCAGCCCTAGAGACGGGAGGTCCTAGGTTCAAAGCTGGCCTCAGACACTTCCCAGCTGTGTGACCCTGGGCAAGTCACTTGACCCCCATTGCCTACCCTTACCACTCTTCCACCAAGGAACTAATACACAGAAGTTAAGGGTTTAAAAATATAAAAACAAAAACAAACAAAAAAAGAAAAATTGCATAGTATTCATAGGCACATGAAAGAATACTCTAAATCACTAGTTAACCAAAAAAATACAAATCAAAACAATTTTCAGATTTTGTCTCATTGTGAAAACTGGCAAAAATGACAAAAGATGAAACTAATCAATATTGGAAGGCTTGTGCGAAGATAGGCACACAAGTGTATTTTGGGGGTCTGTTGTGAAATCAGTACAGCTATTTTGGAAAACTTTTTGAAATTTTGCAGATAGTTACTAAAATGTCATTTCCCTTGGGTCCAGAGATTCCTCTATTAGGTTTGTCCCCCAAGGATGTCATTAATAAGAAGTTAGTCCCCATAGACACTAAAAAAGCAGCACTTTTTATAGTAACAAGTATTGGAAACAAAGTAGATGCCAAACAATTGAGTAATAACTAAAAACTTTGTGGTACATAAATGCAATGGAATATTAATGTATTATAAAAATTACCCATGCAATAAATAGCATAGATAATAAATAAACAGGGTAATTTACAAGATCTCCTATAGGATAGAGAGCCCAAAAAACAATATAGACAATTAACTAGATACAATGTAAATAGAAAGAATCATCATAAAACAATAAAAAAGTGAATGCTGCAAAATTATAAACCAAGTATGGTTCCAAAGAAGAGATATGAGAAGACATCCCTACATCATTCATTTGTAAGAAGTCCCCAGGTAAGAGGAATTAAATGTATTTTCAGACTTTTTTCCAATGTTGAAAATTTTGGGTTTTGTTGAATTTTTTCATCTTTTAAAATTATTTCTTTATTATTTATGATGACTTCTGGTTTGAAAAATTATGGTGATGTAAAAAGCAAACGATAAAAATTTATTTAAAAAAATCTCTGCCACAATGTGTTCCTGCAAAAACACAAAAACATAGTCTAGATGTAGCCTTAGCAATGCTGTGATCATTGTCATACTACATGACTGGCATCCTTCAGTCTGACCAACAAAGATGTCAGAGTTCCAGGGATCACTAGGTAAGTAGTCCTTTTCTGCTGATTGGTGTCTGCCTCTCTCAGACTCCATGCTGACAAGGTCTTAGAAAAACAAGTCTGAACCTGTCATGACCTAATCAAGAACAAACTCAGCTACATGCTGAGAGAAGACAAGTTTCACTGGTGAGAGAGAGAGGGCAGAGACCTGCTGTGGGACAAGTTGCTGACGTGATTCTACTGCTTACCCTCTCTCTTCCCTACCACCCCTCCATTTCACTAGGCACAAAGCAACAGATATGGTTACTGACAGAACAGAAATGAGGCTATCTGACATTTCCATTTAAATTAGGAAAGACTCTGCTGGGATCAGGTGAAAGGGGAGCAAGAGTGGGAGAATTAGCACTTCCCACTCCCTTAGAACTGCAGAGTTTCAGAACTAGTAAGGACCTTAAGGCTATTCCTATCATTTTACAGATGAAAAAGCAGAGGCACAGAGAAGAAAAGAAATGTGTTAAAATGGAAATATCCCTGGATTTAGAGCAAAAGAACCTGAGTTCAAAACTTGCCCCAACTACTTACTATCAACATGTATGACCTTAGTCATTCCCTTTATATCTCTGAACCTCAGTTTTCTCCTCTATAAAATGGGAGGAGGGGAATTTTGTTGATTAATTGACTAACAGATTAATGATCTTTAAATTCCCTTTCCACTGAAGAGTTTGGGATCCTGGAAAACTTAATCCAGTTTCTTAGGGCAGATGAGAATTTTGAATACTTGTGTCCACTCTTTCCATTCTCCAAACTTGTGGCTGACTGCTTCCCTATAGCTGTTGTTAGAGGTGGCTACCCACAGCACTCCAGGAATGGAACATTCCATTCCAAGCTCCCAGCATAATCTCTATATTGCTTCTCATGCTCCCTGCTCTAGCACTATTTTATAGATAAATGTTATATTTATAGATCTCTTACAATTATAGATCCGTTTGGTTTCTATCTTGTATTTCCCCAGGATACTAGGATTATTTATATAGCAGGACTCTATACTATTGTGTGTTCTTCTTTATACTTTACTGAGAGGAGGACATGATTAGCCTTCTTCAAATTTTAGTCAAATAGCATGGTATTTATGAATTACTTTATCTTCTTCATGTTCAGAAACTCCAAAGCACAGATTATAGGCTTTAGGTTTGCCTAAATATCCCATAAATTTCTTAAGTCCTGGTGGTATCACACTTGCCTTAGAAAGGTCTTATACCAACCTCAAAAAACTTTCTTCTCTGACCTCAAGGTCCCAGCATACTTGAGTGTCATTCAAATATTCCATCTCTTTAAAGATGGCATGGTGTGGTCCTAGATTTCTTTATTCTTGCCAGACCAAAAACAACTTTGAGTAGCTTGCTCTTGAAACACTGAATTTGGCTAGAATGCATTCTGGCAGGAAATCTATATACTGAAAAATATCTTTCCTTGAACAACTTGGCTACTGTGGAAGTCTGCTAGTTGCGGTTGGATAGGCCAATGTGTACCAGGTGAAGGAGTCTATCACCATTAGAATGA
Source organism: Gracilinanus agilis (assembly GCF_016433145.1). Classification (NCBI taxonomy): domain Eukaryota; kingdom Metazoa; phylum Chordata; class Mammalia; order Didelphimorphia; family Didelphidae; genus Gracilinanus; species Gracilinanus agilis. The sequence goes on along the minus strand of NC_058133.1, from coordinate 229,936,864 downwards.
TACATATGTTTTTCCTGTCCCCTTCCAGATCTAAGAATCTATGCATACCAGCTCTCAAGCTTTGCTGCTGTTTAGGTCCTGTACATAAGTTGTTCTGGGATATATCACTTTTTTTAGAATATCCAGAGAACTAGTCTTGTGTGGGGGCAGCTGGGATCCAGGACTGCTAATGTTGGGCAATTCATCCTCTAGTCCTTAAGAGGAGTATCAGACAAGAATGACATCTATCTACTGTTCTTTCAAATAACTTTAGCCTAGAACTATAATTCTGGGTTCAAAATGAAAACTGCTTCCCTAGGTCACTCTTAAAAACAAAACCCTTGGTTTGTTAGCTTAGCCCCTTCCCACCACATACTGGTTCCACAAAAGAATACCAGAAGGAGTAAATAGTAAGAAAATCAATTTACAAATCTGCAAATAGAAATTGGAAATAAAAAATTGGAATATCAAAGGATATAGAAAGGAAGGAAATAAGCATTTTTAAGTATTGGGCACTGTGTTAAGTATTTTACAGATATAATTGCATTTGATCCTCACAAAAACTCTGTGATATAGGTGCTATTATTATCACCACTTTACAGATAAGGAAAGTGAGACATATAGAGGTTAGGTGACATGCAGGATCACACAAGTTTTCAGTGTCTGATTCCAGATTTTAACTCAGGTTTTCCTGACTCCAGGTCTAGCATTCTATCTACTATGTTATCTAGCTGCTCTTTAATGGGGAGCAAGAGGAGATCTCAATTCAAATATAGAGACAGAGCCATCTCAACTAGGGGAGTTCCAGTTTCATCAGTCTCTAGAATTGCAAGCTCTGAAGATCAAGGGACATGATGGGTCCAGCTTTCTATACCCGTTCATGTCTTTTATACTCCAGTATTACACTCAAGTATTTATATTCCGATTCTCTTTCATGATTGCCTCTCTTGAAATCTGAGTGTCTCTTACAGTGTTTTCCCTTTTCAAAAGTACAAAGCTTCAAAATCAATGTTATCCTAACCAATCAGGAATCACATCTCCCTACATGTTCACAACACATAAACCAGAGGACTGCCTTTGAAGGCACCTTCCAAAGAAGTGTTATAATTTCTCTAATGATATACTTTTTAGATGGAGTCTTAAACTCTCTTATGTGCTTTCTTGAGCTTAGTTCCCTGCATGTCTAAAATCTCTTTTACCTTTCCTATATGGATTACTGTAGTTTCTGGTGCACAGAATCTAGGGAATAAGATATATGCATTCATCCTGGTTCTCTCTGACTGGTAATTGATGTTGGCCAAAACTCTTGCTCATCTCTGGATGGTGGCACCCACTTTGATGCTTGTCAGAATATAAGTCTCACAGTCTCAGAACTTTCATTTGACAGCCCATTCACTCCAAGGCCAAGAAATATAGCTTCTATGTGGGATTAATCACTGTCACTGAGTCCCCTGCTGACAAATGCAATAAGGTTCTGGTGATCATTATTCTTGTGGTACAAAATTGTTCCCAAGCTGCCTGGGGTGTGCAGGGAGGAGTGTTAGTGTGGCTTATCTGAAGAGGGAAAAACCAACACCAGTGCATGTGTGACCCAGCTAAACCAAGTCTTACATTTTCCCCAAAGATATAAAGTGGTCCAGAGCAGGTTTCCCCCTTTATGCATTTGGTTCTTTTCAATCATAACCATGGGGACATTACTGAAAGGTTTTGCAAGGATGGTACAATTCTTCACAGACCTTCAGAGACAGGTATTAAACCCCAGAAACATCTTCAGCTCACTATAATTCTCTAAGCCATGTGATAAGCATTCTAGCTTGTCAGGGTCAATACTTAACTCCCTGCTGAGTAAATGACCCACATACTTAACAGAAGATCTAAAGAACTTGTCAATTGACAGCTTCCAACAAGCAACTTCTAGACAATCTAACACTGAGAGTGTTATTATAAGGCACAAATAGTTAATCTATATGAAATGTATTTTATAACTCTTCAAGTGCTACATGAATGTTAACTATTTGTGTCATTTTATTTGTTCATGTTGTTCCAATAATAGCTAATTGACATTTATTCAAGGTGTCCCCAAAATTTTAGTGTAGTTTTATGCCTAAAATTACACTAAGCTAGTTGGGCTACTATAGCTTGCAAAGTGCTTTCCTGTGATTAAATCATTTGATCCTCACAAGAACCCTGTCAAGTGATTGTAGAATATAGTGTTATTTGCATTTTGCAGATGAGGAAAATGTGGGGCAGAGAAGTTGAGACTTATTCAAGGTCACAGGATAGGGATATGAAAGACTAGATTTAAACTCAAGCCTATTGACTCAATATTGGGGCTCTTTTCATTATAGCAAGCAATCTGTGCTTAGTTAAAAATTAAAGTGATATTCTTGTCCTTGCCTGGAAGAGTCTGTCCATTGACTTACCTGATATCCTTTCTGGCCTGCAACAACTTCGCCCTAACTGCCTTACCCCTATGGCAGGGGAGCGAAGCCCTTTCCAGTTTATATACCATTGCCTGCACCCTAAAAGGGACCCTGAGGTTGACTTAATGATTGGTGAATCTCTGCCTGGAATCCTCATATCCTAAGAAAGCTTAGCTTTCTTAGTTCATTCTCTTCTACTTGCCTACTATACATTCATAGCAGTTGCCTGGCCCCTTGGAGGCAATGATAACCTGCCTGAACTTATTCCTCAAAGATTAGCCCACCCACACCTTATCAGTACCTTCCTCATTGCATTGATTCTGAACTCCTGGCTTGTACTCCAGGATTGTACAAATCTTGTTCCCCGTACCCCACTACTCACTCTCTTGTTCCCATTCTTCAACCAGATTCTGCCTTCCTGCTCCACACACTCACCTTGTTCCATTCAAAACCTATTCACTCCTTCTACCATGGACTCTGGAATGCCTGCTCCATAGGTAACATGCTTACATTCATAGTAAATCTTTTCCTTTCTCCCTCTTTACATTTCTTATACTCAGTAAAACTTGGCTCTCTTCTGATGACACAACTTCACTGGTCACCCTTTCCAGCACTTTCATTCACATCCCCCAATCAGTCAAGGTGAGGGAATAGGAATACTGCTTCCTCTCTTCTTTTGAAATGTATTCCCTCCATATTTATTACCTAATCAGCATTCTGTTAGCTGTTATCTACCTATCTCCAGGGCACTATCCTTCCTCAATGAGTATAGAACCTGGCTCATAATCTTTCCAGAGATAGTCCACCTTGTCTCCTCCAACAGATTGCTCCCTCTATCATCTCCACTCTCATTTATTTTCAATCTCTCCCTGTCTACTTGTTCATTCTCTATTGCTTATAAACATGCCAAAGACTTCCCCTATCCTGAAAAATACTCTCATTTTATCCTTCTTTCTCCAGTATCACCTTATATCTCTTCTGCCCTTTGTAACTCTTTGAGAAGTCTGTCTACAACAGGTGCCTCCATTTTCCTTTCTCTCGCTCTCTTCTTAACACTCTATAGTCTGGCTTCTGACTGTATCATTCCATTGCAACTGCTCACTGTGCAGTTACCAATGATCTCTTAAGTCCCAAATGCCTTTTCTCAATCCCTCTTCTTTCTGCTGCCTTTGGTATTGTTGCTCACCCTCTCCTCCTTGATATATATGCTCTTTCCTCTAGGTTTTTGGGATACTACTTCCTTGTGGTTCTCTTCCTACCTATCTTACCACTCCTTTTCAGTCTTCTTTGTTAAATCCTCTGTCAGATCATGCCTCTAATTGCAGAAATCCCTCATAGTGTCCTCAACTCCTTCTCTTCTTACTCCTTATTATTTCACTTGATGATCTCATCAGCTTCTAGAGATTTAATTACTATCTCTGTGCTGATGAGTCTTAGCTCTACCTATCTTCTTCCAGCCTCTCTGCCCCCTTTCTAGTTTTGTATCTCCAGCTGCCTTTCAGACATCTATGGGATGTCCAGTGGAAATCTTAAACTAAACACATCTAAAACAGAACTCTATCTTTCTTCCTAAACCCTTCTCGCTCCTAACTTCTCTAATATTGCAGAAGGCAATACTATTCTTCTAGTCCTTCAGGCTCACAAACTAGGACTCATCCTGAACTCCTCACTATCTCTGACCCACCCCCTACCTCCATATCCCCATATCCAATCTGTTACCGAGACCTGCTGATTTCACCTTTGCAATATTTTTTGAATGTGCCCCTTTATTTTCTCTGACACTGCCACCACTTTGGTGCAGGACCTCTATACCTCATGCTTTGATTACTATAGTAGTCTGCTGGTTGGTCTTTCTGATTCAAGTTTCTTCTCACTCCAGTCCATCTTTTATTCAGCCACTAAAATATTTTCCTAAAGCAAATGTACAACAATGCTACTCCCCCTCCCTAATTCTATTAAATTCCAGGAGTTCCCTAAAACCTCCAAGATTAAACACAAAATTCTGTTTGGCATTCAAGCCTTTCTAATCTAGCTCTCTCCTACCTTTTAAGTCTTCTTACAACTCATTCCCTGCCTTATCCTCCTTAATCCAGAGGCACTTGCCTCTACTGTTCCTTGAATAAGATCCATCTCTATGTTTCAGTAATTTTCTCTGACTGTCTCCCATACCTGCGATGCTCACCTTCCTCATCTCAATTTACTGGATTTCTTGGTTTCCTTTGTGTCCTAACTAAAATCTCCTCTGCAGGAAACCTTTGATATCTCCCCTTTCTTAAATTTTCCTGTTTATCCTGCATGTTGTTTGTTTGTACCTATTTGCTTGTTGTTTCTCCTGTTAGATTGTGAGTTCCTCCAAGATGAGAACTAATTCTTTTATTCCTAATGCTTAACACAGTGCCTGGAACATCATAAATGCTTAATAAATTGCATATTGATTAAGAAAGCCCCAGGCTTAGAGTCAGAAAGACCTGAATTCAAATCTTACCTCAGATCAAAGGCTCTCTGAGCCTGGGCAAGTCACTTGACAAAGATTATCTGTTTCTTCAAATGTTAAATGAGATAATAATACCATCTACCTCACACAGTTGTTTTGAGAATACAATGAAAAAATATTTGTTAAGTGCTTGCTATGTGCCTGGCACACAGTTGATACTTAATGGATTCTTGTTCCCTTTTCTTCCTTTCCCTTCCTTAATCGCTACCCTCATTCTAGAAGACTTCAACATAACTATTAATATTTCCTTAAAATTCTTAACTTCTGGGTTCCTCAGTTTACTCATTTCCCTTCAGTACCTGGCCCTTTCCTACCTTTCACGTCTACACTTTACTCTGCTCTGTATATCAGATGGTCCAGTGACACTGGTTTCCTTGCTATTCCTTGAAGAAGGCATTCCATTTCTCAATTCTGCATTTTTGCTGTCTCCCAAGCCTGGAGTTCTCTTCCTTCTCATCCCCACCTACTTGATTGCTTGGCTTCCTTCAATTCTAAAATCCAACTTTTAAAAAAAAACAACCTTTTCTGTCTTAGTAACAATTCTCAGACATAAGGGCAAGGGATAGGCAAATAGGGGTAAGTGACTTGCTCAGGGTCACACAGCTAAGAAGCATCTGAAGGCAGATTTGAACCCAGGTCCTCCTGACTCCAGCTTTGGAGTTCTATCACAGTGCCACCTAGCTACCCCCTAAAATCCTCCCTTCTTCAGGAATTCTTTCCTACTCTTTCTTAATGCTAGTGCCTTCCTTTCATGATTATCTCCAACTTATACTATATATATCTTGTTTGTACAAAATTATTTACATATTATCTCCCTTAGTAGACAGTGAACTCCTTGAGAGCAGAGATTATGTTTTTGTCTTTCTTTTTATCCCACTATACAGTGTCTGGTAGATGAGATACTTAAATGCTTGTTGACAACACTATTCCTTCTTCCAAAATGAAGTAAAACAAATGAAAACATGATAACTTTTTAAAAATCCCATTTAGTTGTAATAAAAACATTTTTATTTTTATTTTTTATTTCTGTATCCTCTAATGAACCTAACTAGACAAATAGTAGTGGTACTCAATTTTCTCATTTAAATAAAATAAAATCAACATGTCATTTTACTTGAATGAAAGCTACCACTAAAAAGAAGGCTCCCATATGCTCCCCAAATGGCTATGGTGGAATTAGATAGTAGTAAAAACCAGGTCTTAGAGTCAAGAATATGTGACTTCAATGCCTGTCTTTCTCACTTATGAGTTCTTAAACCATGGCAAGTCACTTCAACTTCTCAGTGCCCTAGGCAACTCAAAGAAAGGGGAGATGATTTGCTCTAGTTTAGATAGTTCTCCCAGATTGATGAAATCACAAAACCTATTTGTATGAAGCCATTAGGGAGACTTGGATGTGTAGGCATCAGAGAAAGAACCAGGAGATAGGGAATGGTTGTGAGACAATCTACTAAATATGCTGAAATAAACATGATTTTGATGGTGCAATTTAATATTTTTCTTAAGGAGTTGTAGAGAACTCTTTGATATGGAATCTTTTTCTGAATCAGATTGACAACTCATTTTCTATCTTTTTTTTCTGTCTGTACATAGGTATGTATGTATAAAAGTGTCTTTAGGAATCAGGGAAGGAATTTAGCTCTCCTTGTATTCAATTCTAGGCCCAACTCATTGACCTACATATATGTACTATATAAACTAAATATAAGAAATGTCCATAAAATTGAGTGTGATAATCAGGGCAATAAACATTCTTCATATACTTGTTCCTTGTGTGGATTGTTGGATCAATATTTTTTGAGTGTCCAAAAAGACCCTATAGCTCATGGCTTAATGTGATCAGCACAGTGTCATCTGGAAACAAGAACAATTGCATCTCACCTTCTATTGAAATTCCTTTTTCATTTGAACTATGAACAGAATACCCTCCATATGCTAGCTCATTTATGGTAGGCAGTAAAGTATATAAAGCACAGGAAGATCTGAGTTCAAAACTTTTCTCAGACAGCTGCGTGACCCTGGACAAGACACTTAACATGTTAGCCTCAGTTTCTTTATCTGTAAAATGGGGATAGTAATAACATTATTTCACGGAATGTTGTAATGATCAAATAAGATAAATGATAAATGTAGCAGGTTTCTATATTGACCACACAATATAGCCAGTTATGTAGCTGTGAAAATGGAGTCAGAAACACAAAATTGACTGTGAAACTGCCTATGTACTTATCATATATTTTTATTGTATGTCCTTGATATGTACATAGAGAATGCTCATCAAGATGTTTTTAAATATTAAAAAACAGACATATGAGTAATGAATACCCCCATTTTTGTATACCATCTCCTACATTTTTCCATTCTTATCTTCTCCTCATTAAGATAAACATTAAATTGACTATAATAGCACTTTAAAAATTATTTATTTCAGCACACGCTGTAGATTGTCTCACATTCATTCCTTTATTGGGATTAAATAGGCATTTTGGTTAATTTGGATCTTAGTAGCTAAGGACAGGAGAAGAATGCTGAGAAGTGCCTTTAAAGCCCAGATGGAATCTTGGGGAGAGTTCCTGGAAGGGAAATTCTGAGGACCCTGAAAGGCTGTTGGTTTCCAACTCCTAGGCACTCTTGGAGTGAGGTTTTACTCTGAGATGCTGGTTGGATCTTGCTCTCTGGAAAACTGTGGAAAACCAAGTGGCAGCTGAAAGAGGAGAACAGGTTGGAGTTTTGGGAATAAGTTTGCGAAAGAGACCAACTGAGAAGAGCAAGAAAGACTATTTTTTTCTATGTGTGGCTGCAGAGGGGAGCAGGCCAATTGAGGACTACCAAGGTCAACTAAAGCCTAACTAGGCCCTGAAAGAGCTGACAATTGGAAGAGTGAGCTGGAAAGAATATAAGAAGACAGTAACTGTAAACTATATATAAGGAGATTATTAATTAGTATAGGTTATTTAGAATAGATACTGGGGATTAGTGATAGATTAAGGAGGTTTAAGGAGGCTCAAGTTTCTTGAGCAGGAAGATGGTTCTTACAAACCAGTAGTGTGGAAAAAAATTTAGTTTCCTTTTAGAATTAGGGAATATCCTCAATCCTTCATTTACCTCTCCTTCCCTTCCTTAAAACCTTTCAAGAAATATTAAATAAGTTTTTGTATAAGCTGTCTCTCAGTAAGTTTCACTCAGTCATCTCTGAGTAAGCCCAAACGGTTATCACAGAGCCTCAGCTTAAACCAGCTGGTAGCCAGATGGCTTTTAGGCAACAACAACAGCAACTAAAGTCAAGAAAAGATACTGTATCCCAATTTCCACTCAACACCTTTTTCTAATCTTCAATTTCCCCCTATCTACTTGTTCTTTCCCTAATGCCTAAAAGCACATCCAAATCCACCCATTCTAAAGAAAGAAAAAAAAGACAATCTTTACTAATCTATCATCTTGTCACATGTACACATTTATATGTGTATATAAATATACACATATATGGCATCTTTTCTCAGCCAAATTCCTAGAAAAATTGTTGCCCCAATTCCCTCTCCTTCACTCATTTCTCAGCTTTGTAGCCTGGCTTTAGTAGTTCACTGAAATTGTTCTCTCCAAATTCACAAATGATTTCTTAATTGCCAAATCTTATGGGATTTTCTCAGTCCTCATATTTCTTGAACTCCACAAATGTAGAAAATAGATTAGGTATAGGACAAGCTATTTATTTCTTCCATTAATAGCAATACTTAAAACACCCATCACTTGTAAGAAGATATAACAATAAAAAATCAAGGTTAAATGTGAAGGGGATTATGGCATTCCTCCTTTGTCTCTCAAGGGGCTCATAATTCTGAACCATGCATGAAAACTGGGTTCAGTCCTAGGAGATCCTGGCCTCCAGAAAAAGGAATCAGGCTTCTTTTCTCAGTGTCTTTTTTATTATCATGCAAAGCACATTTCTATCTTGGTCATTGTTGTAAAAGCACACTCACAAAAAACCAAAGCCTCAAAATAAAACCATAAATACACTGATGTAAAAGATAATATGCTTTGATCCACATCTATTCAACTCCAACAGTTCTTTCTCTGGAGGTAGATAACATTCCCTGTCATAAATCTTTTAAGATTGTCCCAGATCCACTGTTTGGAATAGCCAAGTTTTCACAGTCTATCATCATACAATATTGCTTACTATGTATAATGTTCTCCTGTTTTGCTTATTTTGCTCTGCATGAAATCATCTTGCTTATCATTTCTTATAGTACAATAGTATTCCATTGCCAACAGGTACCACAATTTGTTCAGCTATTCCCTAATTGATGGAAATCTCAATTTTCAATTCTTTGCCACCACAAAAAGAGTTACTATAAATATTTTTGTACAAGTGGGTCCTTTCTCATTTTTTATTATCTCTTCTATATACAAATCCAATAATGGCATTACAGTGTCAAAGAATATGCACAGTTTTATAGCCCTTTAGGCCTAGTTCCAAATTACTCTCTAGAATGGTTGGATTAGTTCACAACCCCACCATTAGTGTCCCAATTTTGCCACATCCCCTTCAACATATATAATTTTCTTTTACTGTCATATTGATGATATGGAACTGATAGGAATGAGCTTGTACCCCAACATTGTTTTAATTTGCATTTTTCTAATCAAAAATTAGAACATTTTTTCATATGATTATTGATAGCTTTGATCTCTTCATCTGAAAATTGCTTGTTCATATCCCTTCACCATTTGTCAATTGGGGAATGGCTTGTATTCTTATAAATTTAACTTAGTTCTCCATAGATTTGATAAACTAGATTTTTATGAGAGAAATTTGTTACAAATCCCCCCCCAGTTTATTGTTTTCTTTCTCATCTTGATTACTAATGCTAATTGTCATAAGAATGAGACCCAAAGAACTCACAAATCATTTTAGTCATCAAACATCTGACTCATTGACAAAAACAACATTGTACCAGAATATAAACTTGCCTTTAAAATCTTCTGAAGAAAAGTTGATGGACAATTGTGATCAGTATCATACTCTAAAGTAAAGCAGTATAGAGGATTAACCCATTTTAAGAAAGTTCGGCAAGATATGTAATAAGTAAAGTCATCTAAAGGTCACTTGAGGATGAAAACAGAAAGATTAACAATATGTAAAACATTTTCCAAAATTTAGAGTATTTTATAAATGCTCTTATTATTAATCATAATTCCAAGGCATGCTATTTATTGATGATAGAAGTTACACAAAGTGAGAAATATTCAGTAACATGTCTAAGGAGCCCAATCATTTCTTTTGTTTTTCCTTTACCTTCATCCCTTTAAGTATACACACACTCCTATTAAACTCTCTTTAAGCTTTGCCTTCCTCCCAATCACTTCTTCCTCTATAGATGGGATTAATATTGAGACATACATCTACTTCTAGTAAAAGCTGAAGCTGAAGTATTCAACCCAACCTCTGCAGACATTGTGTCCTATGGCCTTTCTCTTGTTCCATCTTTTGAAGGTATTTTTATTATGCTACTAGATTATTCCTCTTTTGCAGACTCAATCTAACTTTCATTCTTTCTCTTTGATGTACCCTTTCTATATTTAATCCTTAATCTCCCATCACCCCAAAGGAACTGAAAGCCCTCCATCCACTTTTTTTAAAATCCTAAATCATTTATTACCTGCTTCCCCTACTGTGGATTGACCCTCTCCTTTCACTATCTAAGAGATATTGCTCTTATTGTCCTACCATCCATCATATTTATTTACTGTGGGGATAATATTATTTTCCATTTGTAATAACTAATTCACTTTTATTTACTCTCCTCCCCCACTCTATTTATTCCTTTTACTTCCTAGATTCTTTTGTGCACTCTCTTTTCTTTCTCACTGCACCTTTTGGAGCATAAGGTTTTGTTTTTGAGGCTTTTTTCTTTAAAAAAAAAAAAGCAAACAAATAGGAAGACTTCCCTACCTAACATTCCCATTATTGTCTAGTTCTAGCCAAGGGAAAACAAACATTTCACTTTCATTACTATCTTTCATTATTATCAGGGAGCATTTAACTTTCTGCTGTTTGGTCAGTTTTTATATTGAATACCTTGTTCGCTTTGAGCTATTTTGAAGACATGATTAAATTTTTTATCGTTGGTTATTTTGTCCAATTTTTTTCTTTGATGTTTAAGAGCAGCTTTGTGATATAAATTGTTTGGAAGTTGAAAACTTATTTTCTTTCTTCAGAATTTAATAAGTTTTTATTTGATTTGCTGGAATCATGGATTAGCTCTTTGCTATCCTGATTATTTCTCCTTGGAATTTAAAGAATATCCCCCCCTCGTTATCTGTAAAATTTACCCCTTGATGGTGTAGTTCTAAAATTTGACTACAGTCTTTTTTTGTGCATTAAAACTTCTGGTCTTTTTTTGCTTGTACACATCTTCACATTTATTGCCACTGCTATCATACTGATGATGGGTGTGATTCAGAGACAGAATTACACCCAGGAAGGTCACCCAGTACCTGCCAAAAGCTATGGAGAAGATGATTGAGAACTTCTTGAATGGCAAGTTCACAAATATTCACATCATCACTAAATAAAAAGGCTCAAAACTTATCCCAATCCAAAGCAATGCCATTGGAATCAAGAAAGAAAATCAGGATATGGTGTGTGAGAGTCCTTTGAAGATGTGAATAATATTTCAATACATAGCTTTTGGATAGAGAATATCAAGTATAAAATACATATGGAAGATGTTTAGAAAAGCCTTTATGAAAAATAAGATATTTGGAGATTTTTTAAAAAGCAGAATCAAAATGAATGAGTATGCACACTAATTACAAACATATTAGAGGAAAAAGCAAATGGGAAATAATGGATAAACAAAGGAGTAACTGAAAACTGTTTATGTGGAAATCACATTTTCAGACATTCTGGGTTGATTCATTTTACTTGATCATCCTTTTATGTTAAAAGAGAAACCTTCTATTTGGAGGAATAAAGTTAGTAAGCTGTGATAGAATACCAAAAAAATAAGAAAAGTAAAAGTTTCAATAAAGTATTAAAAATACACAGAAGAGCAACAACAGGAAGCTCAAAGGGGAAAATAGATAAGTATTGCAGTTTTGTTACTACCACCGTAAATTTAACACTATTTTAAGAGCTATAAAGGTCACAGTTTCATAGACAATTTTTTTCTTTGTTGATGTTTAAGTTCAGAATGAAAAGAAAATTTAATTAAAAAAAACATCTTTCTTCTCAGTAGAAAGATGAGGGATTAATGAAGAAGAGCATGGTGAGAGGAACTTGTTATGAAATGTTATATGTTAAATCTAATGAACAAAAAGTTACTAAGCAAGTTTGTTTGGTTGTATTGATATTTCATGTTAAGCTTTTAATAAAATATCTTCTTTAACAACCTCAGAATCTATTAAATTTGATTTTTCATGCAATTATTCTAATTATAAAAAAACTGTTGAAGAAAGAGTATTATGGAAATCTAACCAAGACTCAGCAATATCTAACAGCAAAATACTTAATTTGTACTACATTGCTATAGTTTCAGAATTTTAAAACTAAAAAGATTTCTGTCTAGTCCAATCCCTATTGAATAAAGAATCCCTTCTCTAGTACCCTGGACAGCAACAACAGTTTAAAAATCTTTGTTAAAGCTAACCTCACTACACAATTGCTAAGATTTCTTGTTTCTTTCAAAACTCAATCTCACTGTAAAGTCCTTTATGTTGATACTCCCGTCTATTTGTGTTTACCTTAAAATTATCTTGTATTTATTTTCATATATTTTGTGTATATATATATATATACATATATATATATATATGTACGTTTCTTTCTAATAGAATGTAAGCTCTTTGAGGGCAAATTATTGTTTCATTTTTGTCATTGTATCCCCAGGACCTAGCACATTGCCCAAAACTTATCAGATTCATTGCTGGTACCAGTAGTATTATCATTCTTTTTTCTTTATAAAAATGTTGACATTAACATATATGAAGACTTTCATATTGCTTCACTTTGAAGCATGTTAATTTAGTTTTCTTCTCTTCTTAAAAGTCTAGTTAATTAGTTAACAATTTATCTTATTAGTTTTAAATTAAATTTTATTTTTCAGTTCAGTTATTTGCTTTTAATTTCTGATTTTTGAAACTTCTATTTTTAATATTAATTTCCTTTATTTGTTGTTTTTTCTAAGTCTATTTAACTCTATACTCAAATCATTGATTTGTTCTTTCTATATTTTGTTGAAAAGCATTTTGAGATATATGTTTTCCCTCTAATGACTACTTTGACTGCATTCCAAAATGTTGGTATGTTGTCTCATTGCTGTCATTTTCTATGATGAAATTTTCTGGTCTTTCTATGGTTTTTTCTTTGGTCTGCATATTGTTAAATATTATATTATTAAAATTTTTTTAATTTAAGAATTTTAATTAATTAATTTAGAATATTTTCCCATGGTTACATGATTCATATTCTTTCCCTCCCTCCTCTCCCCACCCCATAGCCAAAAGTAATTCCACTGGGTTTTACGTATGTCATTGATAAAGACCTATTTCCACATTATTAATATTTTCACTAGGGTGATTGCTTAGAGTCTACATCCCCAATCATGTTCCCATTGACTCATGTGATCAAGCAGTTGTTTTTCTTCTGTGTTTCTACTCCCACAGTTCTTTCTCTGGATGCGAAAAGTGTTCTTTCTCATAAGTTCCTCAGAATCGTCCTGGATTATTGCATTGCTGCTAGTAGAGAAGTCCATTATAATCGATTGTGCCACAGTGTATCAGTTTCTGTGTATATGGTTCTCCTGGTTCTGCTCCCTTCACTCTGCATTAATTCCTGGAGGTTGTTCCAGTTCACATGAGATTCCTCCAGTTCATTAATCCTTATAGCACAATAGTATTCCATCATTAACAGATACCACAATTTGTTCAGCCATTCTCCAATTTAAGGGAATATCCTTGTTTTCCAGTTTTTTGCCACCACCACAAAGAGCATGGCTATAAATATTTTTGTACAAGTCTTTTTCCTTTTTATCTCTTTGGGGTATAAACCCAGCAGTGGTATAGCTGAATCAAAAAGCAGACAGTCTTTTAAAGCCTTAAGGATTATATTATTATCTCTATTTAAGTTTGAATTCTTTCTTCAAATGCCCTTTATTGATTGTAACTTTTATGGTGTTGTGGTCACTAAAAGACTTTCATGCATTTGTTTAAGAGGATTTTTTATGAATGAATAAATTAAAGGAAAAGTATTCATTAAATACTTATTATATTCTAGTCACTGTGTTAATAGTTGGAGAGAGGAAAACAAACAAAACAGTCCTTCCCTTCAAGAAACTTACATTCTAATAGGGGTAAGTAACATATAAAGGAAAATTAGAATTGGAAAAGAGTAAAGTGCAGGTATACAAACAGTGGCATGGTTTGGAAAAGCCTACGATGTAGTATGAGAATGGAAATCTGGTTTCAGGAAAGATAAGGTCAAGCTTATATATCAGAGATAAAGGTCCAAGAGGCAGTCTAAGTTCTTTATATTAGAAGTTTCTTTCTTTTTTGCTTGTTTGTTTGTTGACACTGGGTTTCCCTATCTTGCTCAGGTTGGGAGTGCAGTGGCCACTTACCAGCCCAGTCCCACTGCTCATCAGCATTAGAAGCTTTAACTTTTTCCATCTCTGCCCTTGACTGCCCCTGGCACTCCTGTTGCCTATATTGATACTAGACTTGGTATGGATATCAGAAAAGCTTTGGCCAAGGTATATATCTTTATTTATTCTTTAAGTAATACCTATATTTTAATGTTTTTTGTTATATACACCTTAATTTATGCTTATATGAATTTATGCTAATGAATATTTAACAACTGGACCTGTATATACACATGATATACATTTAAACTTAATCTACATTATAAATATATTTATATCACTTTCTTAAGTCTAGGAAATCAACAAAACAGTAAATTGACCCCTAAAATGTAGCATTTATTAATTTATGAAATATAAATGCACACATTGAACATTTAACAATTGGCTTTCATGTGCTGGTTCTAGCACATGTGCTGGTTTTAGTCTACTTTAGACTCCTGAATTTAAGTGATCTACCAGCCTCAGCCTGTTCTAGTAGCTGGAATTATGCCACAGAGTCTGGAGTATCTCTTGAAATAATATAATTTTAGATTTTGTTTTATAATTCATTATGCTGTAATCTTCCAATTTATTAAAGTAACCGGGTGATATCGTGCACATAGCACCTAGCTTGTGTAAAAAGGAATACTTTATTCCTTTTTTAATTGAATGGGGGACCTAGAGGTCCTTTTACCATAGAGATGTGTGGGGATTAACCAGCCTACAGTGAAAGGAAGTAGAAACCATAGAGACAGGAAGGAGAAACCATAGAGATGGGAAGGAAGAACCATAGAGATGGGAAACGAGGTAGGAAAAGGGTATAAAAGGCTGTCAGTTGCTGACAATTGGGGCTGGCAGTTTGGCAGGGGTCAATTGCTGACAGCTGTCAGTTTGAAGGCTGATCAGTTGGACTTTCTCTAATGGCAGTTATAGATAGATATAGGATAACTAGTATAGACAGGAATTGTTCTTTTTCTGCCTCTTTCCTATATTTTTCTCCTTTACTATATTCATTTTACTATCTATTTTAATTAAACTAAATTGTTAATTGTTAAAAGCTGCAAGGAATTTTTCTTTTCTCTGGCTTAAAGGGATAATGTTAATTTACTCCCTAATATTAATATAGGGGTAATAATAATAATAAAATAATAAAAAGGGATAATATTAATTTGCAACTCTACTATATTCTCATTAAAACTTAAATGATTAAAAGCTGCTCTCTTATTTTGTCAAAACTCCTAATTTAACCCTTACACTTGAATTCAGGAAGGCTGGAGTTCAGATCTGGTCTCAGAAACTTACTGGCTCTGTGACCCTGGGTAAGTCACTAAATTTCAATCTATCTCAATTTCCTCAGCTGTAAAAATAGGAGAAATAATAGCATCTGTCTCTCTAGGTTGTTGTGAAGATGAAATGAGATAATTGTAAAATCCTTAGCATAGTGCCAGACATATAGTAGGCACTATCTAAATGTTAGTTATTATTACCATTAATGAGTTCACACAATTCACATTCATGGATTTGATCATTAATTGTGTTGTTTCTTCCATCATATCTTTTATAATTGTTCCTTTCTTTGTCTTTAAAAAACCTTACCTTCTATCTTAGAATCAATTCTAAGTATTGGATCTAAAGTGGAAGAGTGGTAAAGGCTAGGCATTGAGAGTTAAATGACTTGCCCAAGATTAAACAGCTAGGAAGTGTCTGAGGCCAGATTTGTATCCAGGACCTCTCATCTCTAGGCCTGGCTCTCTGTCCACTAAGCCACCCAACTGTCCCCCTCTCTTTGTCTTTATCCAGCTCTTTCATCAATAAGCATTTATTAGTCCATAAATATTTTTTGAGAGGCACTGTGCTAAGCATTAGGGAAACAAATACAAGCAAAAAAAGGTAGTTCTCGAGTTTACATTCTAATGGCGAAAGACAAAACATAGAAGAGAAGCCGAAAAAAATGAGAAGATAATGTACCCACCTAAAGAGCATCATGGTATAATCTTGAGAATAAAGGATGGCTGATCTAAACCCTTTCCCAAAAACTTTTCGAGGACTCATAAGAAAAGAGATGTGATTATGTTGGTACTACCATTTTAAATTTTTTATGTGCTTTCAAAAAAGTTGAATGTAAAGGAAAGGAATAATTTTGTATATCATCTTTTTCTGTTTTCTTTTAAATATGAAAATACTCATGTTTGTTGACTTTCATTAAGTTCATGTTTAAAAAAGAAGAAAATTTTTTAAAAGAAAGATATGTGAACACTAATAATTCATAATTAAATTGGGCTACCATTCCTCTGTCTCTTCTTCTCCTACCAAATCCAGACCACATAAATTCTCTCCTTTTAATTTCCTCTGTATTATTTACCCTTTGAAATTAAAGTATGTTTTGTTTATGATTATTCTCTGCCCATCTGTACCCTCCATCTTAAACCACCTTTTCCCTTCCCAGCATCCCTAAATTTAATGTATCTCTATTTTAAACTCTATGCTTATATGTGCTCAACCTTGCTTTGCCCATTTCAGATAAGAGTGAAGTTGTGAGATGCTTACTCCTTACAAGTCTTCCTTCATTTTGTATATTCTTTTTTCATGCATCCCAATTACAAAAAAAAAAGCATTTCCTTCCCCCTCTTCCATATTTCACTATTGTATATTTCTTTTTCCCTCTTTTTCTTCTCCTTTCTTATAACAAACAAAATCATCCCAGGTTCTACATTTATTTTTTTTGTTCACTCTGTCAAATTTTGAAGCCATGGGACTCAGGATAATTGTTTCTTTACTATCATTTAGCCCCCTCCAGTTGTTCATATATATTTAGCTTTCTGTGTTTCATTTTTTCCCATCTTTTCATTTCATTTTCATTTCAATCACTTTCATTTCAAAGATACTATCCAGCTGTGATCTTTTCATTAGAAATATTTGAAAGTCCTCTATTTCAGAAGTATTCATCTCATATAGAAATTAATCTCTGGAAGCAGCCCATTGACTTAGAAAACCACACAGCAACATTATCTATACTATTTTAGAATTTTATTTATTTTGGTCAGCATTTCCCAATTATATTTTAATCTGGTTTGGGGTACACTCTGGAATTTTGTGGACCACAAAGACCATAGTCTGCAAGTTTAATACCTCTGCTCTCTATTCTTTTAAAAATCTATTTTTGTCCTGTCAATCATATTGTTTTGCAGGTGAGTTATTTTTTATTGTAAGTCTTCTCCTTTTCTCATTTCTCAAGATTTTCTCTTCCGTAACAACAAATATAGGCTTTTGTGATCCTCATTTTGGTTCCTTTCTTTCTTGATGCTTATTGTTTTTTTTTATTTGA
The DNA here is from genome assembly GCF_016433145.1 of Gracilinanus agilis. Classification (NCBI taxonomy): domain Eukaryota; kingdom Metazoa; phylum Chordata; class Mammalia; order Didelphimorphia; family Didelphidae; genus Gracilinanus; species Gracilinanus agilis. The sequence continues at coordinate 229,919,020 of NC_058133.1, read as the reverse complement.
CCTGAAATCTCTATCTGATGATAGTTGTGCTAGATTTGTATTGCCAGAGTACTAAGAGCTCTTACTGGGGAAAAGAGAACAGCCTAATGTATGTATGCATTGCTGAGACTATGGTCCCATTATCTATCACCTTAACCTATGCTATGGCTGGAGATTTTTCTTCCTCATTTTCCTTCCCTTACTATTCCTGCTGCTTTTTCTTATGGGTATCCCTGATTAAATCTCTATAAAATATATGGACAGTCATTCTTGTGAATTAGGCTGACATTTTAAAGGAGGAGGCTATTTTTTCTCCTTCCCCTAGAAATGTAAGAGAATCAGCCCAGGGGGAAATTGTATCAGAAGTTTCACTTCAGCTCTTTTGACTCTCTAAGGAATATCTTCCTGATCTAGTTATCTACTGTGCTGATTTTGGAGGCAAATGTGAAGTGAATGTGTTTAATCTTGATTTAGAACCCTTTGAATTTTTCTTTAAATCTATTAATAAAGTTTGTTTGGGTTACATTTCATAAGTCACAGGGCATTATTGAACTTTAAACCTTGAACCAGAATTGTTGGACTGGCCTTTAGGCTAGATTTTGGCTGACTTTCCAGGACATTTTCAATTTCTAATTTCTTTCTAAGGGTGACCAGTGGATTCTTTTAATTCAATTTTCACTTTGCTTTCTGATTCTAATATTTCTGGGAAGTTTTCATTTCTGTTTGCTTGATATGGTAACCCTTGTTGATCACAGTTTTTAGGAAATCAGATGAGTTTGTTCACCTGTCTTCTAGGTCAGTTTTTAAAAATATTTTAATTTCCCAATTACATGTAATAACAATTTTCCAATGTTTTCTGAAGTTATAAGATACAAATTATCTCCCTTTTCCCTTCCCTCCCCCTTCTCAGAGATGGTAAACAATTTGATCTGGGTTATACATGTATTATCACATAAAACATATTTCCATATTGTTTATTATTATAAGAGGATAATAACATAAAATCAAAATCCCAAAATAAAAACACAAGTAAACTAAAGTGAAAATTAGTATGCTTTGATTTGCATTCTGACTCCCACAGTTCTTTCTTTGGAGGTAGATAGCATTCTTTGTCATAAGTCCTTCAGAATTGTCCTGGATCATTGTATTACCAAGAATAGCTAAATCTTTCACAGTTGATCATCATACAATATTACTGTTTCTGTATACAATGTTCTCCTGGTTCTGCTAATTTCACTCTGCATCAGTACATGAAAGTCTTTCTAGCTCTTTCTGAAAACATTCTAGTCATCATTTCTTACAGCACAATAGTATTCCATTTCCATTACATACCACAATTTGTTTAGTCATTCCCCAATTGGTGGGCATCCCCTAAATTTCCAATTCTTTGCCACCACAAAAGACCTACTAGAAATATTTTTGTACAAGTATGTCCCTTTTTTTCCTCTTTGGGATACAAGCATGTTGCTTGTTCATGATAGTAGATATGTTTTTATGTTATTGCTTTAGTATTTCTCATCAGCTCACAAAATCATTGAGGTCAATTTGCTTTATTCTGTTTTTTTTCCCCAGTTTCCTGTCTTCTATACTAAGATCTATTCTTTTCTCTACTCAAACTTACTGTGGAATCACTCTCCTTTTGCAGTTGAACTTTTGCATTATCTTGTCCAGAACCAGGCCTTCCCTTCACTTTACCACTACCAGCTCCAAACAATGCTACCCCTTCACTACCTTCCAACTTTATCTTCTAGCTCCTTTGAAAGGAAACTTGTTTTATTGCCTTTATATTATTGATTATGAACAAAGTTATCACATGTAATCCTTTAGATAAGTAACCGCAGTGATAATTTTTAGAGTTGTCCCAGTTATTAAGCTGTGTATAAGACATTAATTATAATATAATGTTAACCATATTATTAGAAAAATATAGTTTGGAGTATTGGAATATTATAGCAATTAATAATATTGAGGAATAAAATTTTAGGTATGTATAGTTTTCTAGGGAAGCTGAAATCCATGAAGAAGGAGTTGGGTTCATTGAGAGTAGAGAATGTACAGCTAGCCTGATGAGATCATATGAAAACAGCCTTTGCTTGTCCAGGTTGTTGTTTGATCTTTTGAAGATTTATGCCAACTATAGGCTCCCCAGAGTACTATGGTCAAGAAAGGTTACTTTAACTTAAGTAGCATGATTGTTACGGAGAATTAACTAAATTTTCTTGCCTTAACCTTGTACAGGAATTTATGACTTCATAGCAAATGTTACAAATCCTGATTACCAAACACCATTTCACGTTTCTTAACATCTTCTGTACCTTCTGCTATGTTAATGATGTATACTAATTGGCTATCAAAAATCTATAAAACATTCTCTTGCACAGCTAGTTTTAGCTGTGGCAAGACCTCCAACTTATTTTGTACTCACAATAAAATAAAATTGAATTTTCAGTTCATAATTTTGACTCAGATTTCTTAATTCTTTTCATATCCTTTTATATATTCTCTTCCCTTATTAGATTACAAACTAAGGATAAGGACTTTCTTGGTTGTTTGGGTTTATATCTTCAGTATTTCGCACAGCTAAGTGGATCAGTGAATAAAACAAATTGTATGGAATCAGGAAGATCTGAGATCAAATGCCTCAGCTATGTGACCCTAGACGAGTCACTTAGTTTCTATCTGTCTCAATTTCCTCAACCTATAGCATAGGGATGTTCTGAAGATTAAATGAAATAATATTTGTCAAATGTCTAGTATAGTATCTATAGTATTTGGCACAAAGTAGGTACTATATAAATGCTAATGATTTTTATTATCATCATTACATAATAAACAATAAGTGCTCTGTCTTTACATGATAAGCTTAATTCTCCAGATGGTGATAAAAAAGAACAAGTCTCTTCAAATTCAATTTTCAACTTTATTCCTTCGATGACAGGAGTGAAAACTTAGCCTAAATCTTTGTTGTTTTCCAATCATGCCTAACTTTTCATGACCCTATGGACCATAACTGTCCATGGGATTTTCTTGGCGAAGATACAGGAGTGATTTGCCATTTCTTTCTCTAGTGGATTAAGGCAAATAGAGATTAAGTGACTTGTCCAAGATCACATTGCTACCAAGTGTCTAAAACCAGATATAAACTCAGGTCTTCCTGGATCTAGGAATAGCAGGTCCAGCACTCTATCCACAGAGCCATCTAGCTGCATACCTCTTTCACCTCAATGAAAAGGGTTCCAAGATATTTACAATATGTTTTCAATGACAGAATGAAAATGTGTGTGGAGAAAAATATATCACCACTTACTAGTTAAGAAGAGAAAACTGTCTACTTGTATTAATATGTTTGAGCCCTAGCATTAGTATTATAAAAAGAGCAGTAGATAATTTCATTTTGCTTACTTGTAGAATAAAGAATTATCAGCATTTACTAGCAATTTGAACTTTAATTGTTGTGCCTGCAATAGGAAAAATGCTTACCTTCTACATTGACAGAGACAATGTTAGAATCACCTCCAACAAATTTCAATTACATACGGATGTTTTTGAAATTGAAACCCAATTGCTTTAAGATTCTGATGGTTCTATTTTAACTGATAATAATGTAAGCTCCACAGATAGTAGCTTGATTAGCCAAAGGAATCAAGTTGATCTTCCATGTTCCAGGCCTTTTACAAATCCATTCAGCACTTTCAGTCTTTCCTTTTACCAGCTGCTTATGTGAAAGCCTTTTCAAAGCCAGCACACGTGAAAAACAAAGAAATGCAATGACCAAATAGCACCACCACTCTCTCATGATTTTGTACAGTAAACAAGAGCTGGCTTCCTTAGCTAATTGCATTGATGAGATTGAGAATTTTAAATCAATGACACTTGGATAATGATGAAGTCTTAATCTATTTTGGTCATTAAGTTAGCTTAATATCCAGTTAAAGGTAAAAATCATGAAAACTAGCTGAATCTTTGCAGGATATTCTTTATGAAGATAAAATGAAGGAACTGGAGATGTTTAGCTTTGAGAGTCTGTCATGGGGGAACCAAGATCAGACTTGTTCTATATGTGGCCTAGGATGGGAGGGGATGGATTCGTAGAAGTTATGGAGAAGGTTAATTTTATTTTACTTTATTTTTTAAAAACCCTTGCCTTCCATCTTAGAATCAATACTATATATTGGTTCTAAGGCAGAAGAGTGGTAAAAACTAGGTAAAAGGGCAAAGTTAAGTGACTTGCTCAGGGAAGGACATCTCTGAGGCCAAATTTGAACTCAGGTCCTCCCATTTCTAGACCTGGCTCTCAATTTACTGAGCGAGTAGGTAGATTTTAGCTTTCTCACAGAAGAGGTAACTTCTAGCTATTGTGGGTAGAGGGATTCCAGGAAAATTTTATGGAGTAGATGTCATTTCAACCTTATTAACTTCCAGATACTTCCTAAGTTGCTAAAAGCTAGGGGAGGGGAAGAGGGGAGAATAAATTGATTTATGTTTCTCATTTTTCCTGTGCTTATTTTTCCCCTCTGATGGGGTCAGTGAAATTGTTCCAAAGGCAAGAACACACCATGGGAGCAGGAACAGCAGCAGCCAACTGTGATAGAGCCTGAATGTTCCATAGATTGGATAACATCAAAGTGAAACAGATTCTTCTTGTATGTCAGTGTTGCACCCTGGATGTTGGTTGAAGTCTTATGGATCTTTGGTCACTAAGTTAGTAAATTCCAATGGCCTGAAAGAGTCATGAAATTACTCAAAGTTCCTAATCTTTCTTCTAAGAAAACACAGACTATTCTTTTTGGTCACCATCAGGAGAACACAGGTTAGATATTATACCCATTCAAGAGGAAGGGAAACTAGAGAAATGGAAAGTCAAACGACTTGCCTAAGATTACATAGCATATTCTGGTATCAATGAGTGGCATTAGCCCCACTACCCCCCCACTCAGAGCCATAAGTATAGTAGAATAAAATATGTGTGGAGCAAAAGTTAAAACATACACCTCAACAGCCAAAAAATAACTGAGATGAGCAAAAATTATTATTTAAAATATAAAACTTAGGGGTAGCTAGGTGGTGCAGTGGATAGAATATTACCTTGGACAAGTCACTTAACTTGTTTGCCCCAGTTTCCTCATCTGTAAAGTAAGCTGGAGAAGGAAATAGCAAATTACTCCAGGATCTTTGTCAAGAAAACCCTAAATTCTGTCACAAAGAGTTGGACATGACTAAAACAACTGAGCAATAACAAAACAGAAAGCCTTAAGATATACCCATCTTTAGGTCATTATAGTTACTAATTCCCTCTCCCATTCAATTGAATTTGTCTTAATTATGTTTTATATTTTCATGTCATGGATGACAAAGTTGAGTTGAATTCTTTTCCTATCACTTGCCCCAGGCACCAAACTGGTACTTCTGGCTGGACTCCCAGGCTGGGCTTAGATACTAACTAGATTATTCCATCTCTATTTTACTTAAATGACAAAAGCCCCCAAAGTCCAAAATTTTGGACTCAAAATTTTCAACCAAAAGTTACGAATTTATAGGACAGAGAAGAGCTTAAAAGTAAATAGTCAATCTACAAAGAGTTCAAAAAAGGTTTCTTTCCTAAGAGACACAAAACTACTTTGGAATTTGTTTCATTGCCCTGATTCCCTCAAATGAAAATCATAAACATGTTAGTTTATTTTAATTTTTAATGTTAATTTTTCTTGTTTGTTTGTTGTTGTAGCAAGCATATCTTCTGGATTCATTCTCCCAGAATTATGCTGACTATGTCCACCTTTCAAGGTAGTGGAGTATCCCCAAAGGATTGGAATGTCTTTTTTCTAATGTTATCTACTCTAGTCCTGACTCCAGATGTGTTTACCCACTATTAGTCAACTAGTGATCAGCACCCCACTTTTATTTAGCCAATTAACCTCAATTAGCTTTTACAAAGGGTAAATATCAATATATTTATTCAATATATTATGATATATTCAATATATTGGAAGAATATATTTATTGTATTAATAACAAGAATAATATATTATATTATTGTATATATTTTTTCTTTTGCTTGAAAGCTCTTGAATTTGGCAATTATATTTCTGGCCATTTTCTTATCTGTATCAAATGTCGAGGGTGATCTATGGATCCTTTCAATGTCTATATTGCCCTCTAGTTGTAGGATTTCAGGGCAATTTTGCTGAATAATTTCTTTTAGTATCGAGTCCAGGTTTCTATTAATTTCTGGTTTTTCTGGAAGACCAATTATTCTCAAATTATCTCTTCTAGACCGGTTTTCTTGGTCTGTCACTTTCTCATCGAGATATTTCATGTTTCCTTCTATTTTTTCAGTCTTTTCACTTTGTTTTATTTGTTCTTGTTGTCTTGAGAGATCATTAGCTTCTAATTGCTCAATTCTAGCCTTTAGGGACTGGTTTTTGTCTATAATCTTTTGGTTTTCGGCTATGATCTTTTGGTTTTCGGACATAATCTTCTGGTTTTCCTTTTCAATCTGGTCATTTCTGGTGTTCAATTTGCTTATCAGTTCATTTGATTTCTGAGCCTCACTTTCCAATTGCAGGATTCTACCTTTTAAACTGTTATTTTCTTGCCAGATCTCTTCCATCTTCCTAAAAATCTCAGTTTTGAACTCTTCCATAGCTTGTGACCCGTTTTCCTTATTTGAGGAGGGTCTGGATGCTTGTTTGTTCTCCTCCTCTGTTTGCTCGGTTGTCTGGATTTTCTCTGTGTAAAAGTTGTCGAGTGTTAAAGACTTCTTTTTCTTGTTGTTAATCTTTCTCTTCTGAACTTCCTGAGTCTGGGTAGCCATCATTAGCCCAGCAGCTTCTCAGGTTTATTCTCACGCTCAGCGACTGTCTGCAGTCTTTTGGCTCCTGAGGTCTGAGGTCTGGTTTTTTCCAAGGTCAAGGCCCCTGGTAGACCCCCTTGCTTGATCCTCTGCCAGAGGTTTCTTTACAAGTCTCAGGGCGCTGCTTCCACAGTCATATACCCGTCTGCACTGGTTCCTCACTCAGGGTTTCAGAGCCTTAGCTCGCGGCTGTGTCTGCCTCCACCAGCGCCTGCGCTCTGCACCCACGCTCAGAGTTTGTGTGCGTTCTTTAGCTTTTTGGAGACCTAAATCTTTCTGCTCTTAGGAACAGGCCCTGGAGCTGCCAATGACTTGATGGGTGCCCCAAACTTGCTCTATTTCTTTTTAGCTGGCTTCGGCGCTATAGGTGGTGTGTTTGGAGGGGGTTGAGGGGGTGGTTGCTCAGCCTGTGATTTAGTGAGAGCTGTTTCACTCCTTTATAGCATGGAAATGTCCCGATTCCATGTACCTTCCACGCTGCACTCTGTTGTGGGGTTCCTCCGTTCGTCTGGACTTGTTTTTATGTCCCCTTGAGGAGTCTTGTGTGTTTTTGTCAGGAGAGGTTAAGAGCTGCTTTTTACTCTGCCGCCATCTTAACCTGGAACCTATTTTAATATTTTGAAGAGCACATGCGATTTAATCATAGCCAAGTCAGTTTATCTTGTTATTTAACTTTTTACATATAATGGGGATTTTGAACATGCCTCGATGACCTAAGATGGCATCACCCACATAGTAAATGCTGAATGATCTGCTTTTGGAAAATAGCATAAATGGCACACTATAGACATTATGCATTGACATACCACATGCTTACCAGCAACCTTTTTCATTAGCTACATAGCCAGAATTGTTTGAGTCTTTGAAACTGCCTAAATGAGTATGGGGAAGGTATTTTCCTACATTTATCTCTGAAGGAGAAAAACTTCTTTATTCACAGAAAATGACACCATGCCATGTAATAAAGTAGGAAGGCCTGACAAAACTATCTTCCTCTGCTTTAGACTGTATGAACCCAAGAAGTACACCTGAGTGGTTTTGTTTTTCTCCCTGTTTTCAGTTATAAATGCAGGCAGTGGGGTCACCAATGAAAAACTTAAGTTATGGTGAACCAGGACTTCTTGAATCAAAGATAGATACTGGGGTTCAGTGGATTAAGAGACAGGCCTAGAGACAGGAGGTCCTTGGTTCAAATCTGTACTCAAACACTTCCATGCTGTGGGACCCTGGGCAAGTCACTTAACCTCAATTATCTAGTCCTAACCATTCTTTTGTTTTCCAATCAATTCACAGTATTGATCATGAGATGGAAGGTATGGGTTTAAAAAAAGAGACAGCTATTACAACCAGCTCAGCAGGGAAACACTGGGGCTTTGTGAATCTGGAGAGACTAACACTATATAGAAAGTGAGTCAAAATGCAAGCCTGTTGAGATAAAATATTTCTATTTTCTTATATTTTAAGTAAATATCCCCTCATAAAAAAATCTTACTTAAAGATTAAATGAAACTTGGGTGCTAATCACTAGACCCCTAAAATAGGGAAAACACAAGCATTTAAGGCTTGAATTGATGGCAGAAAGACTCCTTCAGGATACTGGAGCACTCTGTGGAGGTTGAAATATAAGAGACCTGGCCTTGAGAGTGAAGGTTAAGTGACACACACAAGACTATAAATCTTTAGTGCTGGAAGGAACCTTTGGAATCACCAAGCTTAACACCTTTATTCAATGGATTAAGGAAACTGAGGCCCCAAGGGGAGAAGCCACTCATCCAAGGTCCTCCAGCAAGATAGTTGGCAGAACCAAGACTTTGTTGTTATTTTTCAATCATGGCTGGCTCTTAGTGACCCCATTTGGGGTTTTTCTGGGGAGATAACTGGAGTGGTTTGGCATTTCCTTCTCCAGTGCATTTTATAGATGAGGAAACTCAGGGAAGTGACTGGCTCAGGGTTACACAGTTGGTAAGTGTCCGAGTCTTTCTGACTTCAGGCCTGGTACTCTATCCATTGTTGTTTTCTAGGTGCCTAAATCAATATAAGAACTCAGGTTTTATGAGTTCTAGACTTTAAACCTGCTATGTCTAGTTTTCTTCCCCAATCACATTATGTCTTAAGAAGAGGGCCTTATTGGATAATCCATGGAGCCCCTGGAATGGTGCTAACTCTTACCAACATCTGTTGAATCTGGAGGGGGAAATTACCTACACTGGGTGATGAAGTTGTACTAGATGACCTGTAGGTTTCCTTCTAACTAAATTCTATCATCTTAAGTCTATAGTCTCTTGCCTGTTGTGTTTATCTGAAAGGTGTCCCAAACATCAGAGCAGGAAAGAATCTCCAGCTACTGAGAGACTATGTGTAAATGCTCCACAGTTTTATTCAAAGAGCAAAAAAGTAGGAATTCTTCTACAATTTAGGTCCCTGCTGACCCCTAGATCCCATCCTTTCAAAAGGTTGATGTATGCATTTTAGCAACAGGGTTAATAATGTTGAGGCCAGTTTTTTTACCCTTGATATTTACTGACTTTGGTCAGATCACCAATCCCCATTTCCAAATTTGCTAAAGTAAATGCTATGCCCTTTTCATAGAGCTGTCATACATAAAAAGTAATGGGAATTTAAACTGTCACTGTTTTCCTGGTCAGGTGCCCAAATGAACTTGCTGATTTCAAGCTCGAAGGACATGCCTTATAAGCAGCTCCAGAACGGAGCATTTACTCTTTTTTTTAAAACCCTTAACTTCTGTGTATTGGCTTCTAGGTGGAAGAGTGGTAAGGGTGGGCAATGGGTGTCAAGTGACTTGCCCAGGGTCACACAGCTGGGAAGTGTCTGAGGCCAGATTTGAACCTAGGACCTCCCATCTCTAGGCCTGACTCTCAATCCACTGAGCTACCCAGCTGCCCTGGAGCATTTATTCTTATTGTCTATATGAGTATGTCTGCCAAAGGCCCCCCAAAAAGAAATGGAACTTCAGAGAATTTTGCATCAATGATGACCAGGAGTAGGTCAGCCAACTTGACAAGGTTAACGGGTGAGGTCTTTGCTCTGGCTTTGAAGATCTCTTCCTATACAAGGTGACAATTGATATCACACTTGAGATGTGATTATGTCTCCTTGTCCTGATTGCTTGTGGGCCTGTGAATAACTCACTAAGGATGACTGAAAGAGATAGCATCCCTGAGAAAGGAAGTGTCAGAGCTATATTTAAAAAAAGAGCTGAAAGAAGAAGTATTGAGTGGAGAAATTCTTGGACCAAACTTCCTGAAGAACAGAAGTTCCTGGTGAATACCAAGTTTAAAGTACTTGAACAATAATGCCAAATTCTTAGACTCACTTTTTTTAGGCAAGGAAAGTTTCACCTGAGATCCTGAAAGAAGTACACTATAAAGAAGACTGAAAGTAAGAGAATCATTGAACTAAGAAAGAAGACTAGAAGTTGGCTTTATGAACAAATAAATACAATAGATAGAGCACCGGTTAAAAGAAAGCAAAGAAGAAGTATTTTCCTTCTCCTAGATCTGTGTTACTCATAGTGGGAATGGAGAGCAAGCTATAGATTTGTTCCTCTATATCATAGCCTTTTCCCCTTGAAGCTATATGACTCAACCTCTGTGCCTTGGTTTTCTCTTTTGTTAAAAAAAAATCTAGTCATTCTTAAGGGCCTTGGTCTTTTAAAACTTTTAAAGCTGGGCAAAGAAACCAAGACTAGAAGGCTGCCACCTTGTTCTGGTCAGAAAGAGGTTCTAGGTACTATAACCTAGTAGACCAGTGATGGTGAACCTATGGCATAGGTGTCAAAGATGGCATGCAGAGCATTCTCTGTGGATACTCGACCACTCTCCCTCCCCACTCCCCACCCCCAGGTCTATTACTAGAAAGGTAGCTCCCTTCCCCTCTCTACCATGCCTGATGACATTTTTTCACATCCCCTGCCTCTCTGCCCAGCAACCCAATGGGAGCACATAGTGAGTGAGGTGGGAAGTTCACAGGCAGCAGAGCTGGAGGGAAGTGGAGCACTCGGGACACTTCCCTCCCCCTCTCCATACTCACTGAGGACATTCCTCACTTCACCCAACCCTCTTTCCCGCAGCCAAATGGGAGCATTTTCTTTCTCCCCTGTGTGGGGTAAGTGGGGGGGGGGGGGACTGGGCACATCAGCACTCCATCTCTAAAAGGTTCACCATCACTGTACTACACTGAAGCTGAGTTGGTGTGATAGTACCAGAATTTTCCTCATACAAACTGAATTACCTCAAGTTTTCTTGGTCATTTTGTTATTTAGTCATTTTCAGTCATGTCCAATTTTTAGTGACTCCATTTGGGGTTTCTTGGCAAAGATTCTGGAGGGGTTTGCATTTCCTTCTCCAGCTTATTTTATAGATGAGGGAACAGAGGCAAATAGGGTTAAATGATTTGCCTAGAGTCACACAGCTAAGAAGTAAGTGTCAGAGGCCAGATTTAAACTCATATAAGTGAGTCTTCCTGATTATGGGGCCAGCACTCTACCCACTGCTCCATTTAGATGTCTCAGCCTCTAGTCTGGGCCTCTCATACTTAATAGGTATCTGAGACCAGATGATGCCTTAGACAACCCCAGAGAAGAACCCAGAAGACAGTAACAGAGAGTGATACTTCTCAAAGAGCAATGTTTAACTGAAATTATGGCCCAACAACTATCAGAGGAACACTCAGCTAAGACTATGGAAACAGCATGAGGCCATGAGAGTGTTGTTGTGGTTTATCTTTCCTTTTTGAAGAGGACCAATGACACCACAGGGTGATGTCTTGACCTGCCATAAGAATAACTTTCTAGTGGAGACTGCATGCTAGACTGCCACCTTAAACTCAGCAGAGCTAGGTCCTGTGGAGATACTCACAGGAGAGAGGAAAACCCAGTGAAGACAACACACTGGTGAGCCTTCAGCATGAGAGACATATGCTCCCCTTCCTCACTTGTGTGCCCAATTCACCATCCTTAGATCTGCTCACTCTCCACTCTAATGATGTGTTTATTTGTGGAAAAATGTGCTTTAGTTTGTTTGGGGTGGAGAGCCAGGAATGGAGAGGATGTGTATCAATGTAAATTTTCTAACAATGTTATTTCATTAAGTGCATTTGCTTTGAATCAATTGTATCCTCTGACTGATTAACAAAAAAGTTAACACTGTCAGCTATTCTAGGGGATCTAGAATTTTTAATGCCAGCATTGCAATATTTCTCATACATATTATGGTTTGTCAAAACCCTTACATCCATCATCTTGTTTGAATCTGCAACATGGTTGACTTCAGTCTCACTCTGTCAGACTGGGCTTATTACATTTTATCTCTCTCCCTTTATCCTCTCCAACACTGAGAAATTTGGGGATGTCTCTTCTTTACCAGTAATTCAAGACCCAACTGGCTACGTTCCCCATATTTAGGGGCTCAGTGACTTGTATTCCATTTCTAGTTAGCCATTTAACATGGGATAAGCTTTTTGCAAAGGGCTATTTACTTCTACAATATAGTAAGAACAAATGTATGCAAACATTTTTCCAAACACCTCCTGTGTGTCTGGATGGGGTGGGGTAGGGAAAGGGAAATTAGGTTCACAGTTTAGATCAGTTCCTACACAGATTTGAATCAATTGTATCCTTTGGCTGGTTACTAAAGAAAGTAAATATCTTCACAAGAGTTCATTAATTTTTGTTTTAATGGATGTGGACCCACCAAAAACTTTGTTTCAAGTTCATTTGATAGCTTTCATGGGACTAGATCCTTGGGATTCTCTCTCCTCAGGGCCTTTTTGCTAAGCTGCCTGCAATACCCAGCCTGGATTCTTGGACTCCTGAATCCTTATGACTTGAGCTTCTGGGCTAGACCAGACACTGTATACTCTGTACCTAAAATGGAAAAGACCAAAGACTCAGCCCATTTCTGGGGGTCACATGACCTTAGGGAAGGGAAGAAGGGAGCACTAAGACCTTCCTTTCCTGCTATATGGTATGAGTGGAGGAGTCAATTCCTCTATCAAATATGAATCCTAGAAAACCCTAGGCTGGTGCTGAGTCAGGTCATTTAAAAAATACTAACAGTTGCAGCTATGCAGTCAGTGGGAAAAGTCTGCTCCCAACCATGTGGTAGTCCAATGCAGAATGACTGTATATGCTCCAGTCCTCTAGGCTCCCTGAAACAGGTCATTGGAGTTTTATAGGTGGCTGATGCCATTTTATTTAGTATGGTCACATGCCAAATCTCCATTACAAGTCCATAACAATTTTATAAGCTAGAAACCTGAGGTATTACTTTAAAGTAACTAAGGTGACCTAGCCAAATAGAGGATCCAGAATTCCAACAAAGCCAGCTAAGTCTTTATACTGAATTCTTTTCAGTATTCAACAGCCCTATGGCCCTGTGGGTTGGTACATTTTATAGAAATGTTACCATATATTTCTGGTTGGATTTCCCTCTGTTTGCAATGTTGGGAATAGATAGTGAATAAAACCACAAAATGGTAGATTTTTTGGCACTAAAGACTCCTATTAAGGAAGATGAGACTGCAGGTACTATGAAAGGAGATAGTAGGATAGAGAGTCAGATAAATAGAGATATAGCTATATAGATGATATAGATAATAGATATAAATGACATAGTTATAGATGACATAATTATATATGGTACATATAATAAATACAGATGTTATTGTTGTTCCTTATTCTTTGTGACCCAATGCTGCCCATGGGACTTTCTTGGCAAAGATGGTGGTATGGTTTATCATTTCCTTCTTCAGTTAATTAAGGCAAACAGCATTTTAAGTAACTTGCCCAGAGTCGCACAGCTAATAAGTGTCTGTAAAGGCCAGATTTGAATTCAAGCCTTCTTGATTCCAGGCTCAGCACTCTATCCACTGAGCCTCTTAGCTGCCTCCTGTAGACATCACTGATATTGATATTTACATAGAGATAATAGATATTGATACCTATCTATATGTATATATTTATTCTATGTATGACAATAAGGTATATTTGTACATATTAACAATATGTAAACATAATATATACATACTAACATGTATATATAATTCCATTCTATGTACGATAATAAGGTGATTTCAACCAATAACAAATAATTATTTTTTTTATTATTAGACATTTATCAATATTCGTTTTTAACCTGCTTACATACTTTATGCCCCTACTTTCCCCTTCACCCCCCACTCTCCCCCCACCCATGGCCAACGCGCATTTCCACTGCTTGTAACATGTGTCCTTGTTCAGGGTCTATTTCCCATTCATGTCCGCCTCAGCCCATGCATTCAAGCAATTGTTTATCTTATATGTTTCCTCTCCTGCAGTCCTTCCTCTGAATGTGGGTAGCATCTTTACCATAAATCCCTCAGAGCTGTCTTGTGTCATTGCAGTGCTGCTGGTACAGGAGCCGATTACATTTGATTTTACCATAGTATATCAGTCTCTGTGTACAATGTTCTTCTGGCTCTGCTCCTTTCGCTCTGCATCCCTTCCTGGAGGTCTCTCCAATTTGCATGGAATTCCTCCAGTTTATTATTCCTTTTAGCACAATAGTATTCCATCACCCGCATATACCACAGTTTGTTCAGCCATTCCCCAATTGAAGGACATCCCCTCATTTTCCAGTTTTTTGCCACTACAAAAAGCACAGCTATAAATATTTTCCTACAAGTCTGTTTATCTATGATCTCTTTGGGGTACAAACCCAGCAATGGTATGGCTGGATCAAAGGGCAGGCAGTCTTTTATAGCCCTTTGAGCATAGTTCCAAATTGCCATCCAGAATGGTTGGATCAGTTCACAACTCCACCAGCAATGCATCAATGTCCCAATTTTGCCACATCCCCTCCAACATTCATTACTCTCCCCTTCTTTCATTTTAGCCAATCTGCTAGGTGTGAGGTGATACCTCAGAGTTGTTTTGATTTGCATTTCTCTAATTATTAGAGATTTAGAATACTTTCTCATGTGCTTATTGATACTTTTGATTTCTTTACCTGAAAATTACCTATTCATGTCTCTTGCCCATTTATCAATTGGGGAATGGCTTGATTTTTTATACAATTGCTTTAACTCCTTGTATATTTGAGTGATTAGACCCCTGTCAGAGTTTTTTGTTATAAAGATTTTTTCCCAATTTGTTGTTTCCCTTCTGATTTTGACTACATTGTTTTTGTTTGTACAAAAGCTTTTTAGCTTAATATAGTCAAAACCATTAAATTTACATTTTGTAATTTTCTCTAACTCTTGCTTGGTTTTAAAATCTTTCCTTTCCCAGAGATCTGACAAGTATACTATTCTGTGTTCACTTAACTTATTTGTAGTTTCCCTCTTTATATTCAAGTCATTCACCCATTCTGAATTTATCTTGGTGTAGGGTGTGAGATGTTGATCTAAACCTAATCTCTCCCATATTGTTTTCCAAATTTCCCAGCAGTTTTTGTGAAATAGTGGATTCATGCCCCAAAAGTTGGGCTCTTTGGGTTTATCATACACTGTCATGCTGACATCATTAACCCCGAGTCTATTCCACTGATCCTCCCTTCTATCTCTTAGCCAGTACCATATTGATTTAATGACTGCTGCTTTATAGTATAGTTTAATATCTGGTACTGCTAGGCCCCCTTCCTTCACATTTTTTTTCATTATTTCCTTTGATATTCTTGATCTTTTGTTATTCCAAATGAAATTTGTTATAGTTTTTCCTAATTCAGTAAAGAAGTTTTTTGGTAATTTGATAGGTATGGCGCTAAATAGGTAAATTAATTTGGGTAGGATGTTCATCTTTATTATGTTAGCTCTTCCTACCCATGAACAGTTAATGGCTTTCCAGTTGTTTAGATCCAGTTTTATTTGTTTGGAAAGTGTTTTGTAGTTGTTTTCATATAATAGCTGTGTTTGTTTTGTTAGATTGATAAGGTATATTTGTACATATTAACAATATATATACATAATATATACATACTAACATGTATATATAATTCCATTCTATGTACGATAATAAGGTGATTTCAACCAAGAACAAATAATTATTAAAAATTGTTTCTATGTGCAAGAAGTTATACTGGATCAGTCTCTCATCAATCTAAATCTCTAGAGATTTCTGAATCCCACTAAACTGAGTGGCTTTGTAGATAAAGCACTGGGAATTTGAATACAGCCTTAGAGACTAGTTCTGGGACCCTGAGTCAATCATTTACCTTTTCTCTACCTCAATTTCCTGAATTGAAAAATGGGGATAATAATAGCACCTACCTTACAGAATTGTTGTTAGGACCAAATGCAACCATATCTGTAAAAAGACTGAGTACTGGGTCTGACACAGTGCTTAATAGATGCTTGTTTCCTTCCTTTCTTTGAAAGGTCATAGATTTAGAGCTGGATGGGCCCTTAGAGGTAATCTAGAATAACCCTCTCATTTTACAACCACAGAAACTGAAGCCCTAAGAAATAAAGTAAATCACCCAGCATCACAAAGCTGGTAGGTGGAAGAACTATAATTTAAATCTATCTCCTCTGACTTTAAATCTAGCATTTGTTCCCCTGTACCATGATTCAGATTGGCAACTGAGTGAGATATTTAAGAGAATAAGGAGACTCGAAGTCAGAAAAACTTGAGTTCAAATCCAGCCTCAAATACTTCCTAGCTATTTGACTCTGGGCTCATCATTTAACATCTGTCTGTCCCAGTTTCCTCATCTGAATAATGCATATAATAATAGCACCACTCTCACAGGTCATTGTTAGAACCAAATAAGGTAACATATGCAAAACATTTCGCAAACCTATATAAATGCTAACATTATTTTTGCAAATATTTATTATTTATCCTTTCTCTTCAACCCTTACCAGAAAAAAGACAATAAAAAAGAGATAGACTGATTTTTCTAAAATCTGAAGATTCCTTAAGTATTTTGGTGCTTTATATTTATCAACTGATAAGCATTTGCTAAGGGTCTATTGTGAGGCAAGCATTCTCCTGGGCACTGTGGGGGTGGGGGGGGGAGGGTATAAAGACTAATGCAAAGGTCCTATATAATGTTATATATGTTATTCTTATTCTATTCATTATTCTCATCATATTTTGAAGTGATACAACATGCTGATTAGGATTAGATTTCTTTTTATAGCATATACTTGACTATATTTATGGATCAAGGATAAGTAGACACTAGAGCAGGGGAGATTGATGATAATAAAAGAAGAGGACATAATTGAAGGAACAAGATCCCAGAGGATGTAGGAAGGGATGAAATTAAGAGCATAAATAGAAAAGTTATCCTTGATTAGGAAGAGAGCCATTTCATCCTCTGAGATAGAAAAGGAGGAAGGGAAGATGAGTTTAGGCAAATTTTTTAAATGATTGATCCAGCCAGGCTACTCTTCTCACTGTTTTGACAATATGCCATTTTCATTTCTGCTTTTGTGCCTTTGTTTAAGCTGCCTAAAATGTGCAACTTCCTCTTTCCACAGAGCCAAATCATGCCTGCCCTTCTAGTCTCATCTTCTTGATAATTCTCCAGATTAAAAACAAACTGCAGAGAATGAATGAATAAAAACATATTTGTTTTATTTGGCTTTTAGTATATGCAAAACATTTTGCTACATGCTATTGATACGGATAGAAAAAAGAGACAGTCCCTGCTCTTAAAGACCTCACCATCTAACTGGGAGAAACAACATATAAAGGAAATGTACTACAGTAGCGCAGATGTAAAGACCCAGTGGTTTTGGGAAGCAAGGCAAAGTAGATAATGCATCTTCTTTAACATCATTTTTGTTGATAGATTTGTATCCATTTCTAATAGTGAACCATTTGACAGCCAAAGATTTTAGGGGCAAGAACTTTCTTTTCTGGGTCTTCAGTAGTTATGACTGTCACAATATCCAATCCCACTGTTCCAAAATAGGGCCAGGCACACTTTATGGGACCTTCTCATATTAAGAATTTAATGATTAGAGACATGAAGTCCTAGGTTCAAATTTGACCTCAGACACTTCCCATGTGACGCTGGACAAGTTACTAAACTCCCATTGCCTAGCCCTTACTGCTCTTCTGCCTTGGAACCAATACACAAATGGAAGGTAACGGTTTTAAAAAAATTTAATGATTAAAATCAATATCCGCTAAGTTCCAAAGAGTGATTCAATTGAATTCATCAAACACTATTTGTCCAAGGTACTCTACTAATGTTATGTGAAATAAAAGCTGTCCTATATCCTTTATATATTGTTATCTTGAGTGTTAGCTTGATGGTTTGGTTTTATCCCCTCCTAGGATCTCCCTTGTGAACATCAGAATATTGTATATGTCTACATACTATATACCATGTATTATATTTACAGATAAAAAGAGCCTTAGGTCTCTAATGCTTTCTATCTGTCTTATACTGTCAGAAAGCCACCCCAAGTACTAGGTATTTTAAAGGTCAAATCTTCATCAAATCTTAGCCCATGAGCCCCACACTTTTGGGTTTTTTTCTAGTCAACCAGAAGGCTCATTTAGTTCAAAGCAAAGGTATTTAATGACATAGTGTAGTACTAGAAACAATAAAACATTTCACTCATAAATATGAAGAAAAAGATTCTGACAATCAAAGGTGTCAAAACATGGGATATATAGCTTTGTTTGGTAGTGAGATCACTGTCATTGGAAGTAGTCAAGCAAAGGAAAGAAGACAAAGGGAACAAGCATTTTTTAAGTACCTACTATGAGCCAAGCACTGCATTAAGTGCTTCACAAATATTTTCTCAATTGATCCTCACAGTAACCCTATGAGATAGATGGCAGATGCCCTTCTATCAAAGGAGTTATAAAAGAATCAGAGAAACCAAAGAACTTTAGTATTTGAGGGGACCTTAAAGAATATCTAGGCTAAAAAAAAAAGAGCATTTGGGTAGAGTAATGGATCAGAGCCAGAAAGAACTGACTTCAAATCCTACCTCGTATACTTAATTTGACCCTGGACAAGTAATTTACTTCTCTCAGCTTTGGTTTCTTCATCTGTAAAATGGGGGAAATAATTTTATTATATATAATATATAACATACATATATTTTATTTTATTTACTACTTCCCAAGGTTGTTGTGAAGATCAAACTAGACGACATATGTAAAGCATTTTGCAAGCCATAAAACATTAGTTTTATATACTAAAACATTTAGAATAGATGCTAAATTTTATCATTGTTAACTCCTTGATTTTATAGATAAGAAAAACAAAACCAAGAAAAGTCATAGGACCATCAAATAAGAGCTGAGACAATTGGAGACCATCTAGTTTCTCATTTTGCAGATTGGGAAGTTGAGGCTCATTCAGGCTGAGTGTCTTGGTCAAGATCATACAAGTAGCACCTGTTAGAGCCAGTATTCAGACTCAGATCCTTTTACTCAAAATCATGTGTTTTTGAGGTTCTAGCACTGGTAAGTGGCAGAGCCAAGAGCAAAACTTATGCCCAGTCCATTGCTCTTTCCTACATCACTGCTGGGCCAAGATTGTGTCTTAGAGATAACTTTTAAGGTTCCTTCTAAGTCTAAGATCTAAAAACTCAAATGAATACACATTAGATCTCAGCAAATACTTAATGAATTAATGAATCAATGAAATGGGCCTTTTGTTGGAGTAAAGCTAAAATTAGTCAACATCTTTTTTCCCATTCATTTCTTTCCAGTGCAAGCCCTCCTAAGAAAATAGAGGGAATGTACAGTGAATCTGAAGGGCAATAGCAGAATTATGTCAAACAAAGGACTAAAACAGGTGATGTTTGGGACTCAGAATTTAACTATTTTGTCAATATCATGTGTAAGGCCACTTGTCAGAAATCTGCCCATTACTGTTAATCAGTCTATAAGCATTTACTAAGTGCCTACTATGGAGAAAGAACTAGGAATACAAAGAAAGCAAAAGGCAATCCCTATCATTGAGGAGTTAATAGTCTAATGAGGGAGACAACATGCAAACAACTAAGCAAAAACAAACGATATACAGGATAAATAGGAAATTATCAACCAATTTATAGAGGGAATTAAGAGATCAGGAAAAATGTTTTTTGTAGAAGGTGGAACTTTTAGCAGGGACTTGAAGGCCTGGAACTGGAGATGAGATTCAGGTGCTGTTTGTCTGCTCATTATGTTTGTTGGTGAACATTTTCCAAGTCCTGGGATCTGTAGTTGTGGGTTGCTTGTTAGATGTTGCTGTGGATTCCATGACTCTTGGATTTTCTTGTGAAGCCTGGGTTTACTGAAGAAAATTTCAGGCACTGATCCTCACTAGGCAATACCTGGTATGTTTATCTTGGGTTTTTACATATTTCACATATGTATAGGTAATTCCTTCTAAGCAGGATTTATGCCTCCAAAGATGTGATGTGAAAAATAGATGAGAGAGGGAACAGGGTTAGTTTTCAGGAAGGGAAAAAAATGCATCTAGGGCATGTCTGTGTCATATGCTTGCTGCGGGTTTTAAAGTGTGGAATTTCATTAAAATAGGATATTGCAAAATCCTCCCCAAAGTTGTCAAGGGATGTTTGCATGAAGTGTGTTGTGGCTATTATGATCTTATTGGATTTTGAAGTTGAGCTAAAGAAAGGTACCTTAGAGAAGGCTAAGGATGAATTCATCAGGTGCCATCATACCATGCATCACATTACAAAGGGGTGATTACTCCTATATGAGGGTGAAGTACTTTAGGTTCCAGGAACTGAAATCAATCCTCTTGTATTAATTTACATGTGATCTGTTGGTAGAAGGGCTAATAATTATAGCTCATATATTTATCTTATAGTGGTCAAGAGGTTAAACTGGCAAGAAGCAACCTGAGTTCAAGTCTGATAACACACCTAATGATTTAAAGGTTACTGGAGAGATGAGTCTTTTGCTTCCTCTTTAACTATGATAGGCAGAAAATATGGTGAACATTCTAATGTTTAATAGAGTGTTGGACTTAAAGACAGGAAGATCTGAGTTGACATTCTGCTTCAAATTGTAAATATTTCTGTAAATACTATTAATTGGAAATTAGAACAGTAGAATAATTTTCTGAGTCCAATCCTACTTTTACTTTATACAGTATTTCTCAAGCTGTGAACTTTGGAGCAAAAGCCAACAGCAGGAAAAAAAATAATTTGTACTAGTTTCATGAAATATATCTTTGGGACTTTGTAAAAAATTTTAACTCAGATAAAATTGCTACTTTCAATATAAAAAAGAAAGAAAGAAATTATGCCTCAGACATTTACCAGCTATGTGACCATGGGCAATTCACTTAAACTTGTCTGCCTCAGTTTCCTCATCTGTAAAATGGGGATAATAATAACTATCTTATAGAGTTATTGTGAGGATCAAAAGAAATAATATGTAAAGTGCTTTGCAAGCCTTATAAATGCAAACCTTATAATGCTAGCTATCTTTATGTATATATTATATTATTACATATATGCATATTATTATGGGAATAGGCTGGACTAGTCTGGAAGGGGAAAGAGAAAGAAGCATTGGAAAGAAATTATAGTAAAAATAACTAAGCTACTATTAGGATATATAGGGAAGAGGGACTCCAGTGGAAGGACAATTGATCTAGTAATCTTCTAAGTTAATGCCTTTAAATGGTAAGGGTGGGGAGGGGTGGCTCCTATATTGTTGAGAGCCATTGGAGAAATAGGATCAAATTTAGGGCCTGTTATCTGGATTCCCTATGTGACCAATCCAGGCTGAGGCAGTCTTTGTGTTTGGTTCTGGTCACCTGAGCCCTGAAAAGCTCTGGTACCAGGGGGTGGCTAGATAGCTCAGTGGATTGAGAGTCAGGCCTAGAGACAGGAGGTCCTAGGTTCAAATCCTGCCTCAGACGCTTTCCAGCTGTGTGACCCTGGGCAAGTCACTTGACCCCCATTGCCCACCCTTATCTCTCTTCCACCAAGAAGCCAATACACTGAAGTTAAGGGTTTAAAAAAAAATTAAAATTAAAAAAAAGATTGTATTTAAAAAAAAAAAAAAGCTCTGGTACCAGCAGGTAGGTTAATCCAAAAACAACTTGATCCCTCCAAAAGGCTATTAGGAGTCATTTAGAGAAACAGAGTCTGTAATAGATATTTTATCTGGATCCCATTACAAAATCATCGGCAAATAAAACTGTGTGTATGATTTTTCTGCACTGCATGTCAGGACACAGACAGAATGGGCCATCTAAGGTAAAAATCTGAGGCTCCTCTTTTGACTCAATTTTAGATCCCCACCTTTCTTAATATTCTTATCGGAAAGCTTTGAGTCTTTAGCAGACCAGCATCTTCTGAGTTAATGATTTCTCTCCTTGATAATTAAGAAGCCTGAACCCTAACAAACATTACTTAGATAAGACTGCATACTTAGATAAAAACTGGAGGGGCAGCTGGGTAGCTCAGTGGAGTGAGAGTCAGGCCTAGAGACAGGAGGTCCTAGGTTCAAACCCGGCCTCAGCCACTTCCCAGCTGTGTGACCCTGGGCAAGTCACTTGACCCCCATTGCCCACCCTTACTAATCTTCCACCTATGAGACAATACACCAAAGTACAAGGGTTTAAAAAAAAAACTGGAGGGGCAGCTGGGTAGCTCAGTGGATTGAGAGCCAGGCCTAGAGATGGGAGGTCCTAGGTTCAAATCTGGCCTCAGACACTTCCCAGCTGTGTGACCCTGGGCAAGTCACTTGACCCCCATTGCCTACCCTTACCACTCTTCCACCAAGGAACTAATACACAGAAGTTAAGGGTTTAAAAAAAAATTAAAAAAAAAAACTGGAGCCTTTAGTCTGGACTTTATTTGACCAAGTGCAAACATATAATCCAGGAGGACAGAACTCAATTAGTGAGCATCTCCATAAATATTTCCGCTCCCAGAATTATCCCCTACTAATTGATGATTGGAATTTGGCCATTGTCTTTGTACTTATACCTTTACTCTTTAGACTGTAATGGATTGTGTATGATTTTTTACCCCTTCACAGCTATGACTCTTTCTTTGTGTTCTTTGTTTGAAACCAGTATAAAATAAAGTCCAAATCCCATTGCGTTAGGGCAGCATGGGCTAACCGCTAGTCTGGTTGTTCTCATTTTCTTTTTCCTGTCTTAACAATCCAACGCCGTAAAATGCCACTCAGAACCCTTACCATACAGAGGCTGGTTCTCTATATTATATTTTAGTATGAATTTCCAAGCTGGTGATTTTGGTGGTGGTGGGTGGTGGGGATAGATAGTGGGGGAAACAACCAGATGGAATGATGCTTGGTTGGTCTTAAGGAAGGAGTTATAGATGAATTATAAGTTCTTTCTCTGTCTCTGCCTGAGGTTATTCATGGTATAATGATTTGGTCATAGTAGCTACTATTTCTCTAGACTAGCTAGCATAAGAGGAAGAGCTACAACTAGGGTAGGGGTGATTAAGGTTTTTCCCCAGAGTCCTAAATTTGAAAGGGTACTCAAAGTACTTGGGAGTCTTTTAGCAGCATAGAACAATTGAACTTAGGACCTAGTTATCAATAATGGTCCATACTTATGAATTTATTAGCGAGAGAAAGAAGAATTTCTCTATGGAAACTCCCTTCAACAGTATAGTGCCTCTGCAAGTTATTTGTTAGATGTTGTATTTCTTTCAGTCATGTCTAACTCTTTTATGTCTAACCCATTTGGGGCTTCTTTGGCAAAGACACTGGAATGGTTTGCCATTTCCTTCACCAGCTCATTTTATAAATGAAGGGATGGAGACAAAGAATGTTAAATGAATTGCCCAGAGTCATATAGCTAGTGAATATCTGAGGCCTGATTTGAACTAAAAATGATAAGTCTTTCTGATTCCAGCCTCAGCACTCTATCCACTGTGCCACTGCAAGTTATAGACTTACATGATTCATTGAGAAATTAAATGACTTGCAAACAGCCAGTTTGTCAGAGGTGGGATTAAATCTACGTATCCCTGATTGTGAAGTTTACCTTGTATGAACTATGCCATTATTTTCTCAAGAATAATGAGTTTTTAAGTGTCCATACTCTCTACTCCTGAGACTACTAGGCACATACTGCAAAAGTAGACTAAAGGCAGAAAAAAGGATCCCACATACATCAAAATATTCAAAGTAGCACTTTTTGTGCTAACAAAGATATGGAAACCAGATAGAAGATCATCGAGTGGGAATGGCTAAATAAATTATGGCACCTGGGTCTACTGAAATATTACTATAGTCTGGTGCCATTACTAAAACTATACCCCAAAGAGATCAAAAGAAATGAGAAAAGGATCCATACACATAAAAATATTTATAGCAGCTCTTTTTGTGATAGCAAAGAATTGGAAATGAGGAGGTACCCATCAATTAGGGAAATGACTAAACCAGTCAACTAGTCAAACTAAATCATAAAGCCATATGAATATGATGGTGTATTATTGTACTATGAAGAAGGAGATGGTTTCAGAAAAATCTGGGAGGACTTATATGAACTGATGCAAGGTGAAGCAAGTTGAACTAAGAGAAAAATTTATACAATAAAAATAGTATTGTAAAAAAATCCTAGAGAATCAACTAAGAAGCTTGTAGAAATAATCAACAACTTTAGCAAAGTTGCAGGATACAAAATAAATGCACATAAATCATCAGCATTTCTATATATTTCCAACACATTAGAGCAGCAAGAGGTAGAAAGAGAAACACCATTTAAAATCAACCTAGACAATATAAATACTTAGGAATCTATCTACCAAAACAAACACAGGAATTATATGAAAACAACTACAAAACATTTTCCAAATGATTAAAACTAGATCTAAACAATTGGAAAAACATTGATTGCTCATGGGTAGGATGAGCTAACATAATAAAAATGACCATTCTACCCAAATTAATTTACCTATTTAGTGCCATACCTATCAAACTAGCAAAAATCTTTTTCACTGAATTAGGAAAAACTATAACAAATTTCATTTGGAATAACAAAAGATCAAGAATATCAAGGGAAATAATGAAAAAAATGTGAAGGAAGGGGGCCTAGCAGTACCAGATATTAAACTATACTATAAAGCAGCAGTCATCAAAATGGTATGGTACTGGCTAAGAGACAGAAGGGAGGATCAGTGGAATAGACTTGGGGTAAGTGATGTCAGCAAGACAGTATATGATAAACCCAAAGAGCCCAATTTTGGGGACAAAAATCCACTATTTGACAAAAACTGTTGGGAAATTTGGAAAACAATATGGGAGAGATTAGGTTTAGATCAACATCTCACACCCTACACCACGATAAATTCAGAATGGGTGAATGACTTGAATATAAAGAGGGAAACTATAAATAAGTTAAGTGAACACA
Organism: Gracilinanus agilis; assembly: GCF_016433145.1. Taxonomy (NCBI): domain Eukaryota; kingdom Metazoa; phylum Chordata; class Mammalia; order Didelphimorphia; family Didelphidae; genus Gracilinanus; species Gracilinanus agilis. Next base: position 229,893,859 of record NC_058133.1, on the reverse strand, counting down.
GAATAGTATACTTGTCAGATCTCTGGGAAAGGAAAGATTTTAAAACCAAGCAAGAGTTAAAGAAAATTACAAAATGTAAAATAAACTATTTTGATTATATAAAACTAAAAAGCTTTTGTACAAACCAAAACAATGTAGCCAAGATCAGAAGGGAAACAACAAATTGGGAAAAAATCTTTATAACAAAAAACTCTGACAAGGGTCTAATTACTCAAATATATAAGGAGTTAAATCAATTGTATAAAAAATCAAGCCATTCCCCAATTGATAAATGGACAAGAGACATGAATAGGCAATTTTCAGGTAAAGAAATCAAAACTATCAATAAGCACATGAGAAAGTGTTCTAAATCTCTAATAATTAGAGAAATGCAAATCAAAACAACTCTGAGGTATCACCTCACACCTAGCAGATTGGCTAAAATGAAAGAAGGGGAGAGTAATGAATGTTGGAGGTGATGTGGCAAAATTGGGACATTAATGCATTGCTGGTGGAGCTGTGAACTGATCCAACCATTCTGGATGGCAATTTGGATCTATGCTCAAAGGGCTATAGAAGGCTGCCTGCCCCTTGATCCAGCCATACCATTGTTGGGTTTGTACCCCAAAGAGATCATAGATAAACAGACTTGTAGGAAAATATTTATAGCTGTGCTTTTTGTAGTGGCAAAAAACTGGAAAAGGAGGGTATGCCCTTCAATTGGGGAATGGCTGAACAAACTGTGGTATATGTGGGTGATGGAATACTATTGTGCTAAAAGGAATAATAAACTGGAGGAATTCCATGTGAATTGGAAAGACCTCCAGGAATTGATGCAGAGTGAAAGGAGCAGAGCCAGAAGAACACTGTACACAGAGACTGATATACTATGGTAAAATCGAATGTAATGGACTTCTGTACCAGCAGCAATGCAATGACCCAGGACAATTCTGAGGGATTTATGGAAAAGAATGCTACCCACATTCAGA
>NC_058133.1:229879475-229892491 GCF_016433145.1 Gracilinanus agilis | reverse complement strand
AAGGCTGCCTGCCCCTTGATCCAGCCATACCATTGTTGGGTTTGTACCCCAAAGAGATCATAGATAAACAGACTTGTAGGAAAATATTTATAGCTGTGCTTTTTGTAGTGGCAAAAAACTGGAAAAGGAGGGTATGCCCTTCAATTGGGGAATGGCTGAACAAACTGTGGTATATGTGGGTGATGGAATACTATTGTGCTAAAAGGAATAATAAACTGGAGGAATTCCATGTGAATTGGAAAGACCTCCAGGAATTGATGCAGAGTGAAAGGAGCAGAGCCAGAAGAACACTGTACACAGAGACTGATATACTATGGTAAAATCGAATGTAATGGACTTCTGTACCAGCAGCAATGCAATGACCCAGGACAATTCTGAGGGATTTATGGAAAAGAATGCTACCCACATTCAGATGAAGAACAGCAGGAGAGGAAACACAAAAGAAAATCAGCTGCTTTAATACATGGGATGATGAGGACATGATAGGGGATCGAAAGTACCACATCAATGCAACTATCAACAATTTGGAAATAGGTCTTGATTAATGACACATGTTAAAACCAGTGGAAATGCATATCGGCCAGGGGAGGTGGGGAAGTCGGGGGGTGAAGGGGAAAGTAAGAGCATAAATCTTGTAATCATGTTAACTTTTCTAAAATATAAATATTAATAAATGTTTAAAATTTTAAAAAATAGTATTGTAAAGATAATCAATTTTGGGAGGCTTAGTAACTATAATCACTATAATGACAAACCACAATCCAAAGGACTCATGATGAAGCATGTTATTTATCACCAGATAGAGAAGTAAGGGACTTAGAATACAAGAGAATATTCCCCTCCCTTCCCTTGCCTTCCCTTGCCTTCCCATGCCTCTCTTTCTCTTTCTTTCCCCTCCCCTCCCCTTTCTTTCTTTTGTTTTTTTTGTGGGGGATTTCTATTGTGGGAATTCATTTTTGAATGACTATACATATTTGTTATGGCCTGGAACTGAAAAGAAAATAATATTTCATTTTCAAAAAATTAAAAAAAAACCATTACTGTGTTGTAAGAAATAATGGCTTTGGTGAATTCAGAGAATCATGGAAGAATTATATGAACTGATGAAGAGTAAGATAAGCATAACTAAGGAAACAATATACATAATAACTATAATAATATAAATGGAATCAAAAACAAAAACACCACCAAAAAGCTGAATTCTGTATAGCTATAATTATCAAGTTTGGCCCTAAAGGAAAAATGAGGAAATAGGTCTCCTTCCTTTTATTACATTGGGAAAATCTTTGGTTGTGGAACATTCCACTTACATATCATTTCACTTCTATTGGAAATGGTTGATGGTTTTGGCTAGGATGCTTTGCTAGGTGATTGTGAAGGAAGGGAAGAGAGGGCAGATATATTAGGAAATGAAGATCGTATGAAAACAATCAATAAAATGTTTTTATTTTAATAATTAAAATAGGAAGCTCCTAGATAGTGTTCTTCTACTTAACTATGTGTTGTCTGTGTTATATTTAAAGGAGGTCACTAGTATCTATTTATCTGATACAACTTTACTTTAGCACAAGAACTGCTAATAATTGTGGTTCTATACAGTGAGTCCCATTGGTCATATGGCTACTGTAAGGGTGACCAATGAAGTCTTAATTGATTACCTAAATTTATCTGGTATTCTTAATCTACCTCAACGACTGAAGTATTCTCCTTGACATTGTTGGTAGTTGCAATTGCAGCCTATAACATTATATAGTGTTTAATGACATACAAAAGTGTTTTTCTACAACAACTATATAAAGTAAATAATACTGTGTTGGGGGTAATCAGGGGAACCCTCCCTCCATTACATCCCATCCCCAATCTGCTAGTCTGAGGTACTTCACCCAAAGCTGAAAATGTGGGCAGATCTCTTCCTGTAGGAAGATCCTTATTGTAACTTGAGGCTTACAATTGAACACATTGTGTAAATCACATACTCCCCACATAACATGGAAATACATCAAAAATGATTTGTGATTGGACAGGAAAATCTTCCCACTCAATGGACTTCAAGTGGAAAGACATGCTCTATCTTTATTCTCTTCTTCCTCTCTGCTGAAAGTGACTCCAGTTGGTTTCCTTTGGACTTCCCATGAAGAAGAGGTAGGGATTTCTTATTATTGTGTACCTTTATACATGGCACCAAGCACACATTCTGACCTAGACAATCTGATCCTCAAAACTTTGCTGCTTCTGTTTTCGGTTTCTTTGCCTGAGCACAGGTGATTGAGATTAACTTTTAGACTCTAATGGCAACCTTAAGAATTAAGGAGTTCTTGAGTTCCTCAATTAGTGTTGGCAGTCCTGAAGTAGACAACTTCTGAAACAACCTCTTGGAAGAGGAATCCTTCCAGGAAAATAAGTCAGAGTCATGCCCTAGCTTGTCAGAAATATGGGCCATGAGCATATTGCTTAAACAATGAGAAGTCTATAAGTAAAAAATTCATCCAGCTATCTTTTTTTATATATTTTAACATCCTCATTCCAGGAATCTATAATTGAAGTAAGTGGCTATGGTGTCATGTTTTAAATATATCCTTGCCACTCTTTTGTGTTTTAAACGTGGCTTTTGTAGGGGAGGAAATACATAGTTGTCTTAAACTTGTTCTCTCTAAATCAAGTATCTTTTTAGAATAGACTCTGTTGATCTCTTTTGGAAGAATCTTAGAATGAATTTAACCATTGTTCGTAGTGGTCACCAGAATTCTACTGATAAGGAGTATAATGAGTTAAAGACAAAAAGAAAAAAAAACTTGACCTCTCTCTTTAGAGATCAGGCTCCCTCAGCTCTGATTCTAGTCCATGTGAACCCAGAATTGGAGACCCTTACTGGGAGAGGGCATCCCACCTCCTGGGTCCTAGGTTTTTATATAAATATTATTATTCCCATAGGCAGAATAGCTTAATTGGTAGAGCTAACCTCAAAACCTAGAACACCTCAGTTCAAGTCCTGACTGTAACACTTATTGACTGTGTAATCTTGGCGAGTCATTTTTTAACCCCTCTGAGTTCTAAGATGTCCTTTAAGACTATAGGTTATGGGACAGGTAGGCGGTTCAGTGGATTGAGAATCAGGCCTAGGGACAGAAGGTCCTGGGTTCAAATTTGACTTCAAAACTTCCTGCGTGACCCTGGGCACACTGACAGGCCCCTTTGCCTAACGCTTACCACTCTTCTGCCTTGGAACCATAGTATTACTCTAAGATGGAAGGTAAAGGTTTAAAAAAAAGAATATAGGCTGCACAATGATCAACTGTGAATATCTTAACTATTATCAGCAATGTAAAGATCTAAGACAAGACAACTCCAAGAGACTCATGGTGAAAAAAGCTATTCACCATTATAGGACAAACTGATGGAGTCTAAATGCAGATTGAAGCATACCATTTTTCACTCTATCTCCTTCATGAGGTTTTTTTCTTATGTAAGTGATATGCATTTGCTTTCACAACATGACAAACATGGAAATATGCATTAAATGATAATACACAATACAACCTATGTCATATTACCTACTTATCTCATGAAGGAGGGAAGAAGAGAGAGGGAGGGAGGGAGAAAGCATGGTTGCCAAAGGTTAGAAAATGATTATTAAAAATTGTATTGACATGTAATCTGAAAAAAATTTAAAAACTGAAAAAAAGTTATATGTTGCAGAGGAGATGCTAACCCTCATTTAAGGTTGTTGTTGTTGTTTTTAATTGACCTGAGAATTTCCTGTACCAATGAAATCAGAAGTACAAGTCTCTATCCCTACTATTCCCAGATGAGGAAACTGGAGCTTAGAATGTTTTAACTAAGACCATATGGCTAAGAAGTGATAGAGTCAAGACTGAAATACAGGTTTCTTGTTCCAAGTCCAGTGTTCTCTGTATATTTGAATATAACCGTAACTCCATAAGGGACATCAAGGTGGTGCAGTAGATAGAGTGCCAGGCCTGGAGTCAAGAAGACTCATCTTCCTGAGTTCAAATCTGATCTCAGACACTAACTAGCTGTGTGACCGCCAGGCAAGTCACTAAACCCTGTTTTCCTCAGTTTCCTGATCTGTCAAATGAACTGGAGAAGGAAATGGCAAACTACTCCAGTATCTCTGCCAAGAAAACCTGGAATGGGGTCACAGAAAATCAGACATGACTGAAAATAACCAAATAACATCTCCCTAAAGGAGAGAAAATGAAGAAGAAAAGAAATGACAATATGAGAAATTTAAAAAAGAACAACAGGAATATTTTCTCATTGTAAATTCCTACACAACAGAAGATCAACCTGTCAAGAAGCCCAGGTATTTGAAAATCAACTTATTCCTTCCAATACACAAATGAAGAAGGCTATCATCTTCCTCAGCCTGTAGCTTGCAAAGGTAAAGCCAGAAATCTTTTGGAAAAGTATATATAATGTAAAACCGCTGTGTATAGATTCCTAGTCTTCATAGAGTAAATATTCTTTATGTATGTTCCTTAGTGTGTTGAGACAATGATATTGAATCTATCATTATGACCAGTTCTTTGAATTCTATTTTTTCTCCTAGAGAATGTGAATTAACTTCTTTTTGGCAAATGGCACTTTTTTGTCAATCTTCTATCTGGAGAGGTAGCAACTAAATTGTTGGATTTGGGAGTGATGGAGTAGAAAGGTTTGAATCTTGCCTCTGTGACAGGAAAAATGTTAGGAGCTCTGTGACAATTGATACTTCTAAGTCTCAATTTCCTTGTCTGCAAAAAATGGGTACAATGATGCTAATCTTCCTTAAAGGGTGGTTGTAAGAATAAAATGAGTTAATGTATGTTGGATGCCTTATAAATAAATGTCAGTTTTTGGCCCTTACACTAGGCCACGAAACAAAACTCTTTTTGAAAAGCTCACTAAACCCCAAGACCTGCAACCTTTATCTCAATCATACCATTATTTCACCTAGTTGATGGATAAAGGAGGTACAGAGGTCATAATGAGGTCATATATTGGGCAGGAGGGATATCTTTTAGCGGGTTGTGAGGAAAGGCTCATAGAGATATGTGTTAAGCAGACACGTGTTATAATATAATTTTTCAGTGCTTCTATTCCTCCATGTTAATCATTAACTCTCCTATGAGAGAGAAAGAGATTCCATCTCTTTCCTGGTAGCTAGTTTCAATGTCAACCTAGACCCCATCTTTGATGTAGATGATCCCTGTAATCCAATTTAAATGAGTTTGATGATAAATAGAAGTGTTTTCCATTTCCACTCCAGTTTAATTTCAGCCCAATTCTCTTACCCACAGATTGGAGGAGGAAGGGATTTGTTACAGTCCCCTATTGGAAAGCCTCCACAGGCTATTTTGAAGGAATGGGAGAATTCATCTTCCTGTCTCCCAGGCAAAGGACGGTTTTCTCTCCTTCCATAGCTCCTAGAGGACCCACTGTTGTGCCCTTTAGAATCAGAAAAGGAAAGTGATTTATTTTTTCTCCTAGGTTTGGCACATAGAATGAAAGATGCATACAAATTCAAACTATATTCAAAAGAAAATGAACAAAAATATGTATTTAAGAAGAAGCTAAACTCTAGAAATCACTTTTACAAGCAAGTCAATAAAAGTAAGTGTATCATAAACATAAACTCTTCCCAAAGGTTCTAGGGCATACTTCTTTACAGTCCTCACTTCTATAACAAAGTACATTATGGGGAAAGCAAGATGTTTCAAATCCACAATTTGACATATCTGATTGATTAAAAACTTGGGAAGGGAAAATCTAGATGGATTATGAACAGTTGAATGTTCATATTCAATAATATAAAATAATGGACAAAATGTATTACAGGAATGCAAGATATAGTCTACATTCATAAAATCTTTCTTATCCACCAGAGGCTATCTCTGGGAAGGTATCACATTTTCAAAAACCAGGGCACTATAATGAATAATTCACTCTAGCTGAGACTAGACTAAGTTCTCACTGTTCTGACTTATAGGGATACAAATGTCTCCATGGATCTGTTTCTTGGGTGATTTATTTCAGATTTCTGGTATTCCTTCATCATTATCTGTAATCATTGGTGGTGGTGGGTGAGGGTTTGCTCTGAAAATGCAAACTTTATAGATGTTTCTTTAAGTTTAGAAGTCACGAATTTGTTTATTGACTTATTTTCCCTTAAAAGAAACATAAATTTAATGGATAAATGAATTTTTTTCCTCTTGATTTTCTAATTTTTTTCTGAAAGAAGAGAAAAATGAAAGTACTGTTTTGTAATTTTCTTTTTCTAAAAACAAATAAAACAAAAAATCTTTAGAAGTTATCTATTACTAACTAATATCAAAACCAGTCAGTTGGGCAGGCAATGTCTTCCAGTGTATGACCTCAACCAATAAATAGTACTTTTGAATTTGAACTTTCCTTAAAGATCATCTAGTCCAGCAGTTCTCAAAGTGTAGTCCAGAGACTACTGAGTCCAGAGAACCTTTTAAGGGGATCTGTTAGAATCAGAAAAGGAAAGTGATTTATTTTTTCTCCTAGGTTTGGCATTAAAGAAACATTTGAAAGCACTAACATACTAAAATATTTTATTTTCTAATATAGTAAGTGTTGATGATATATAATATAGTAAGTGAAGATAACTCAGATAGCTGAAGTTCCATGCTGGGAAACTGTTTTTAGTATCTCTTAGGGGAAAGCATGAGAGCAGGATCAAAAGTTGAGAGATAAAGACAGGGGGGAGACACAGTAAAAAATGGAGATATACAGAGAGAAAGGCAGAGAGGAGGATAGAGACAAAAAAAGAAATAGAGGGACAGAGAGAGAGAAAAAGATAGGATGAAGGGCATAAGGGAAAGAAGAGAGAGGGGAAGAAGAAAAGAAGGGAGAGAAAAGAGGAGGGAGGTAATAAGGAAGAGAAAAAGGGATGGAAACTCTAGCAGACATTTTGCAAAGTGAATCCAATGACTAAAGACTAGGTATTATAAGCAATTGCCCATCATCCATCGCTTTCTCTCTCTGTTATAATCCCTGAGTAAAATAGAGTGTGGTTAGAATAGACTGAAGGTGCTGAATGTTGTTATCCCTGTGTCATTCCAAGATATCTGTGAAAGTCACTGAAGTATTAAGCCCATACTCTTTCTGTCAGCATAGGGCAAGCATTTTCTCCAAGATTTTTTCTTTGTTCTTTAAATTGTTTATAATTCCCAATTCGTGTGTGGTTTTTAAAAGATTTTCTTTAAAGCTAGCTTACTTGTGATGTAAAATTATGACTTGTCATAACTCCTTTCTGCATTGTGTATGTTCTTTGCAAATATACAAGAGGAGAAGTCAATGAAAGGTTTGTAGTATATGGAAATAAGAAAGGACAAAGGTTTGAATCTTGGTCTAAAATGCTAGTATTCCAGATTAAGTTGCTTACCGTCTCTAGGACGAGGGAGGCAACTCGGATCTTATAACATCAGACATATGTGGGAAATTATTACACATAATTGGGAATATAAATATCTATTTTACAGAGTAAAATAAAATGAAATGCTAGGGTTCTTTCCCTAGATTGGGGACTTTGAGAATTTTGTTATACTAATTTTTATAACTTTCTTTTTAAACCCTTATCTTCTGTCTTAGTAGTCTCAGTTCTAAGACAGAAGAAAGTCAAGGGTTAGGCAAATGGGGTTAACACAGGGTCACACAGCTTGGAAGTATCTGAATTCAGATTTGAACCCAGGTCCTCTCAAATCCAGGCCTGATGCTCTATCTACTCTGCCACCTGGCTGCCCCAAGTTTTATAATTTTTTGTAAAAATCTCATAATAAGCTTTTTGCTACAAAGGTTTTGTTCTTTCTTTTATTTTTCAAGGTGAGAGAAAATAAATGTTTTGTAACTGGAAAAAAAACATTTTTCATAATAAAAAAAAACATACTGAATGGAGGATGAGGGAGTTGCCCACTGGTTAATGCAAACCAGTTAAGCCATTGGTAGTCTGTAGTCTGGTATGGGGTGGGAGGGAATAGAAAGCAGATCCCAGTATCTTCCCCTAGATTTAGAACTGGAAGCAATCCCACTCATTGTTTCCTCCCTTCAATGATCAGTGACAGTGCTTAAAGAGGGTAAGTACACTTGGTAGGAGAAGAAAAGTATGGTTTTGAGAAAACTAGTCAACCTCACAAAGGTAGGTACCACAGGGGAGACTACTTTTTCCTTTTGTTTTCATTTCCTATCTTAAATCTCTGACTCCTGCCTACCATTTTGTTGTTGGTCAGTCATTGCAGTCCTATCCAACTCTTTGTGATTCCATTTGGGATTTTTCTTGGCAAAGATACTGGAGTGGTTTGCTACTTCCTTCTCCAGCTCATTTTTCAGATGAAGAAATTGAGACAAATAGGGTTAAGTGCTTGCTCAGAGTCACACAGCTAGTAAGTATCTGAGAGTAGCTCAATGCTCTATTTATCCATTGTGCCACCTGGCTGTCCTACCTGTCCTATAGCAACATCAAATGATTCCATAAAGATGAGGAATCTATATTTCAGAGTAATGGAGTGATTTCCATATATTCAATGTCTTACTTGATATTCTGCACACATCTCCTGTCTCTACTATGTCTTTGCAATGTTTGCCTTCCATGTGTAGAATGCATTCTCTTCAAGTGCTATGTCATGTGCATAACAGGAAACAGTAAGTGTTTGTTGAATAACTGTTGAATGAATATAGGTATATCAGTGTTGGACTCAGATTAGCACTTAGAGAATTATTTATATTCAAAATGTGTTATGTAATAGCAACAGGAATTAAAATAGAAATAACTGGTTACATTATTTTTATTCTTAGAAGGGAAACAGGCAACTAGATGGCACAGTGAATAGAGTGCAAGACTTGAAGTCAGGAAGACTCGTTTCCATAAGTTCAAATCTGGCCTCAGAGAGATGTCTGCTGTGTGACCCTGGCTTAGTCACTTAACCCTGTTTGTCTCAGTTTCCATCATCTGTAAAATGAGCTAGAGAAGGAAATGGAAAAAGTCCAGTATCTTTGCCAAGAAAACTTCAAAGGGGTCATGATGTGTCAGAATTGACTGAAAAATGACTGAACAATAATAAAAAGGAAACATGTCAGTAGAACTATTACAATGAAAATGATGATTCTGAAAGGCAAGGCTATTTCTTTGTGTCAGAGTAATACTTTGCTGATCTACATATTCTTTCCAAGAATAACCCACAACTACAGGTGATCTCCCTGATCCTTATCCACCAGTAACTGTCTCTAACAGATGCTTTCAAATATTCCCTGTAGAGATGTTATTTTTTTATTCTGCACACACACTTCCATATACACATGTTAGAATAGGGGAAAAAAATGCTAGATCATAACCTCCTTGAAGACATGAATTGTTTTTTAGTGTATCTCCCCACATTAAAAGCTCTCCAGAGAGAGACAGAGAGACAGAAGAGAGAGAGAGAGACAGACAGACAGACAGAGACAGAGACAGAGACAGAGAGACAGAGACAGAGACAGAGAGACAGAAAAGAGAGAGAGAGAGAGACAGAGATAGAGACAGAGACAGAGACAGAGAGACAGGCACAGAGACAGAGAGACAGAAAAGAGAGAGAGAGAGAGAGAGAGAGAGAGAGAGACAGAGAGAGACAGAGAGAGAGAGAGAGAGAGAGAGAGAGAGAGAGAGAGAACTGGTCCCAGAATCAGGAAGATCTGAGTCCAAATTCAACCTCAGATACTGACTATCTCTGTGGCTCTGGACAAGTTACTTGACTTCTATCTGCCTCAGTTTTTTAACCTATAGAATGCAGATAATAATAGCACCTACTTTACAAGGTAGTTGTGAGAAACAAATGAAATTATAAAGTATATTACAAACTTTAAAGGGCTATGTAAATGTTAGCTATTATTATTGTTACTTTCCACTCAGTAAGCACATAATGTTTGTTAAATTTTGAATATTAAATATTTCTTACTTGTTCTCATTTTTTTTAATATAAACATTTCTTAATAATCATTTTTAACATGGTTACATGACTCATGCTCCTACTTTCCCCTTCACCCCCCCGCACTCCCCCCAACAATGGCCAATGCACATTTCCACTAGTATTGTCATGTGTCCTTGTGATCAAGACCTATTTCCAAATTGTTGGTGGTTGCATTGGTGTGGTAGTTTCGAGTCCACATTCCCAATCATGTCCACCCCGACCCATGCGTTCAAGCAGTTGCTTTTCTTATATGTTTCCTCTCCTGCAGTTCTTCCTCTGAATGTAGGTAGCATCTTTACCATAAATCCCTCAGAGCTGTCCTGGGTCATTGCATTGCTGCTGGTACAGAAGTCCATTACATTCGATTTTACCACAATATATCAGTCTCTGTGTACAATGTTCTTTTGGCTCTGCTCCTTTCACTCTGAATCAGTTCCTGGAGGTCTCTCCAGTTCGCCTGGAACTCCTCCAGTTTATTATTCCTTTTAGCACAATAATATTCCATCACCATCATCTACCACAGTTTGTTCAGCCATTCCCCAATTGAAGGACATACCCTCCTTTTCCAGTTTTTTGCCACCACAAAAAGCACAGCTATAAATATTTTCCTACAAGTCTGTTTATCTATGATCTCTTTGGGGTACAAACCCAACAATGGTATGGCTGGATCAAAGGGCAGGCATTCTTTTATAGCCCTTTGAGCATGATTCCAAATTGCCATCCAGAATGGCTGGATCAGTTCACAACTCCACCAGCAATAAATCAATGTCCCAATTTTGCCACGTCCCCTCCAACATTCATTACTCTCCCCTTCTTTCATTTTAGCCAATCTGCTGGGTGTGAGGTGATACCTCAGAGTTGTTTTGATTTGCATTTCTCTAATTATTAGAGATTTGGAACACTTTCTCATGTGCTTATTGATACTTCTGATTTCTTTACCTGAAAATTGCCTATTCATGTCTCTTGCCCATTTATCAATTGGGGAATGGCTTGATTTTTTTATACAATTGCTTTAACTCCTTGTATATTTGAGTGATTAGACCCCTGTCAGAGTTTTTCGTTATAAAGATTTTTTCGCAATTTGTTGTTTCCCTTCTGATTTTGACTACATTGTTTTTGTTTGTACAAAAGCTTTTTAGTTTAATATAATCAAAACCATTTAATTTACATTTTTTTAAACCCTTGTACTTCGGTGTATTGTCTCATAGGTGGAAGATTGGTAAGGGTGGGCAATGGGGGTCAAGTGACTTGCCCAGGGTCACACAGCTGGAAAGTGGCTGAGGCCGGGTTTGAACCTAGGACCTCCTGTCTCTAGGACTGACTCTCACTCCACTGAGCTACCCATCTGCCCCTTTAATTTACATTTTGTAATTTTCTCTAACTCTTGCTTGGTTTTAAAGTCTTTCCTTTCCCACAGATCTGACAAGTATACTATTCTGTGTTCACTTAACTTATTTATACTTTCCCTCTTTATATTCAAGTCGTTCACCCATTCTGAATTTATCTTGGTGTAGGGTGTGAGATGTTGATCTAGACCTAATCTCTCCCATATTGTTTTCCAAATTTCCCAGCAGTTTTTGTCAAACAGTGGATTCATGTCCCAAAAGTTGGGCTCTTTGGGTTTATCATATACTGTCTTGCTGATGTCATTTACCCCAAGTCTATTCCACTGATCCTCCTCTCTATCTCTTAGCCAGTACCATATTGTTTTGATGACTGCTGCTTTATACTATAGTTTAATATCTGATACTGCTAGGCCCCCTTCCTTCACATTTTTTTTCATTATTTCCCTTGATATTCTTGATCTTTTGTTATTCCAAATGAAATTTGTTATAGTTTTTTCTAATTCAGTAAAGAAGTTTTTTGGTAATTTGATAGGTATGGCACTAAATAGGTAAATTAATTTGGGTACAATGGTCATTTTTATTATGTTAGCTCATCCTACCCATGAGTAACCAATGGCTTCCCAATTGTTGAGATCCAGTTTTATTTTTTTGGATAGTGTTTTGTAGTTGTTTTCCTATAATTGCTGTGTTTGTTTTGGTAGATAGATTCCCAAGTATTTTATATTGTCTAGAGTGATTTTAAATGGTGTTTCTCTTTCTACTTCTTGCTGCTCTAGTGTGTTGGAAATATATAGAAATGCTGATGATTTATGTGCATTTATTTTGTATCCTGCAACTTTGCTAAAGTTGTTGATTATTTCTATCAGCTTTTTAGTTGATTCTCTAGGATTTTTTAACTAGACCATCATATCATCTGAAAAGAGTGATAGCTTAGTCTCCTCATTGCCTATTTTGATACCTTCAATTTCTTTTTCTTCTCTAATTGCTATTGCTAGTGTTTCTAGTACTATGTTAAATAATAGAGGTGATAATGGACATCATTGTTTCACTCCTGATCTTATTGGGAAGGCTTCTAATTTATCCCCATTGCATATAATACTTGTGGATAGTTTTAGGTATATACTGTTTATTCTTTTTAGGAAGGGTCCTTCTATTCCTATACTTTTCAATGTTTTCAATAGGAATGGATGTTGTATTTTGTCAAAGGCTTTTTCAGCATCTATTGAGATAATCATGTGATTTTTGTTTGTTAGACTGTTGATATGGTCAATTATGTGGATGGTTTTCCTAATGTTGAACCATCCTTGCATTCCTGGTATAAATCGCACCTGATCATGGTGGTTGATATTCTTAATTACTTGCTGGAGTCTCTTTGCTAGTATTCTATTTAAGATTTTTGCATCTATGTTCATTAGGGAAATTGGTCTATAGTTTTCTTTCTCTGTTTTTGGTCTACCTGGCTTTGGAATCAGTACCATATTTGTGTCATGAAAGAAATTTGGTAGGACTCCTTCTTTGCTTATCATATCAAATAATTTGTATAGTATTGGGATCAGTTGCTCTTTGAATGTCTGATAGAATTCACTTGTGAATCCATCAGGCCCTGGAGATTTTTTCTTAGGGAGTTCTTTGATGGTTTGTTCAATTTCTTTTTCTGATATGGGATTATTTAGGTATTCTATTTCTTCTGCTGTTAATCTAGGCA
>NC_058133.1:229866500-229879076 GCF_016433145.1 Gracilinanus agilis | reverse complement strand
ATATGGGATTATTTAGGTATTCTATTTCTTCTGCTGTTAATCTAGGCAGTTTATATTTTTGTAAATATTCATCCATATCTCCTAAATTGTTATATTTATTGCCATATAATTGGGCAAAAGAGTTTTTAATCATTGCCTTAATTTCCTTTTCATTAGAGGTGAGGTCTCCCTTTTCATCTTTGATACTGTCAAGTTGGTTTTTTCTTTCCTTTTTTTTTATTAGATTGACTAGTACTTTGTCTATTTTATCTGTTTTTTCAAAGTACCAGCTTCTAGTCTTATTTATTAATTCAATAGTTCTTTTACTTTCGATTTTATTAATGTCTCCCTTGATTTTTAGTATTTCTAATTTAGTTTCCATCTGGGGATTTTTAATTTGCTCGCTTTCTAATTTTTTGAGTTGCATACGCAATTCATTAATCTCTGCCCTCCTTAATTTGTTAATATATGCACTCAAGGATATAAAATTCCCCCTGAGTACTGCCTTGGCCACATCCCACAGAGTTTGGTAGGATGTCTCATCATTGTCATTTTCTTCAATGAAATTGTTGATTGTTTCTATGATTTCTTCTTTGACAAATTGGATTTGGAGAATCATATTATTTAATTTCCAATTAGTTTTTGATTTTCCTGTCCAGGTGCCCTTACTAATTATTATTTTTATTGCATTATGATCTGAGAAGGTTACATTTATTATTTCTGGTCTTTTGCATTTGTTTGCAATGATTCTATGCCCTATAACAAGGTCAATCTTTGTGAATGTACCATGTGCAGCTGAAAAGAAGGTGTATTCCTTTTTGTCCCTATTTATTTTTCTCCACATATCAATTAAATCTAATTTTTCTAGGACTTCATTCACCTCTCTTACCTCTTTCTTACTTATTTTTCGGTTTGATTTATCTAGATCTGAAAGAGGAATGTTTAGATCTCCCACTAGTATGGTTTTACTATCTATTTCCTTCTTGAGATCTGCCAGTTTCTCCTTTATGAATTTGGACGCTATGCCACTTGGTGCATATATATTGAGCAGTGTTATTTCCTCATTGTTTATACTGCCTTTAATCAGGATGTAATGACCTTCCCTGTCTTTTTTAATCATATCTATTTTTAATTTGGCTTTGTCAGAAATCATAATAGCCACTCCTGCCTTCTTTTTCTCATTTGATGCCCAAAAGATTTTGCTCAAGCCCTGAACCTTAAACTTGTGTATGTACACCCGTCTCATATGTGTTTCTTGTAGACAAAATATGGTAGGATTTTGGTTTCTAATCCACTCTGCTATTTGCTTCCATTTTATGGGCGAGTTAATCCCATTCACATTCAGAGTTATAATCATCAGTTTTGCATTTGCTGACATTTTCGTATCCTCCCCTATTCCTACCCCCTTTTTTTTGTACTATTTCCTTTTAAACCAGTGGTTTGCTATTAAGCCGCTATCCCTTATCCCCTCCCTTGATTAACTTCCCTTTCTACCCCCTCCCTTATTTTTCCCCTCTTTTTGTTTTTAAAGGCCTTATGAATTCCCTCCCCCTTCTTCTCCCCTCCCTTTTTTGACCTCCCCATTCCCCTGTTTCCCTCGGTTTATCCCTTCTGACTTTCTCAGAAGGGTTAGATAAGAGTTTTATGTCCCAATGGATAGTATAGCTATTCTTCCCTCTCCGGGTTGATTACACTGAGAGTAAGGTTTAAATATTACCTCTTAATGCTCTCTTCCTCTCCTTCTTATAATAGTATTTGTCCCCTCTCCTTCCCATGCCCTCTTTGTGTGTAATAGAATATCTTATTTTTCTTATTCACTCAAGTTTCTCTTAGTGTCCCCTGCTATTCACCCCCTCTTTCCTATCCCCCATGTCATCTTAGATTATTTAGTGTTCCACCCTCACCCTGTGAATTATTCTTCTGATTACTATAATAGTGAATACTCTAATAGTGAATAGAGTTCACTACAGAGAATTATACATAACATTTCTCTACATAGGAATACAGATAATTAGATCTTACTGAGGCCCTTAAAAAGGCAAATTTAAAAATTATAAGTTTTCTTTCTTTCCCCTCTGTTTCTTATTTACCTTTTCATGTTTCTCTCGATTTTTGTGATTGGATATCAAACTTCCCATTTAGCCCTGGTCTTTTCTGTGCAAATACTTGGAATTCTTCAATTTTGTTGAATGCCCATACTTTCCCCTGGAAATATATAGTCAAATTTGATGGGTAGTTGATCCGTGGTTGCAGGCCCAGCTCTCTTGCCTTTCTGAATATCGTATTCCAAGCCTTACGGTCTTTTATCGTGGAGGCTGCCAGATTCTGTGTGATCCTGATTGGTGTTCCTTGATATTTGAATTGTCTCTTTCTGGCTTCTTGTAAGATTTTTTCTTTTGCTTGAAAGCTCTTGAATTTGGCAATTATATTTTTGGCCATTTTCTTATCTGGATCGAATGTCATGGGTGTTCTATGGATCCTTTCAATGTCTATATTGCCCTCTTGTTGTAGGACTTCAGGGCAATTTTTCCTGAATAATTTCTTTTAGTATGGAGTCCAGGTTTCTATTAATTTCTGGTTTTTCTGTAAGACCAATTATTCTCAAATTGTCTCTTCTAGACCGGTTTTCTTGGTCTGTCATTCTCTCATCGAGATATTTCATATTTCCTTCTATTTTTTCAGTCTTTTGACTTTGTTTTATTTGTTCTTGTTGTCTTGAGAGATCATTAGCTTCTAATTGCTCAATTCTAGCCTTTAGGGACTGGTTTTTGGCTCTAAACTTTTCGTTTTCAGCTATGATCTTTTCAATCTGGTCATTTCTGGTGTTCAATTTGCTTATCAGTTCATTTGATTTCTGAGCCTCACTTTCCAATTGCAAGATTCTACCTTTTAAACTGTTATTTTCTTGCCAGATCTCTTCCATCTTCCTCAGAATCTCAGTTTTGAACTCTTCCATAGCTTGTGACCCATTTTCCTTATTTGAGGAGGGTCTGGATGCTTGTTTGTTCTCCTCCTCTGTTTGCTCGGTTGTCTGGATTTTCTCTGTGTAAAAGTTGTCGAGTGTTAAAGACTTCTTTTTCTTGTTGTTAATCTTTCTCTTCTGAACTTCCTGAGTCTGGGTAGCCATCATTAGCCCAGCAGCTTCTCAGCTTTATCCTCGTGCTCGGGGTCTGTCCATGGTCTTTTTGCTCCTGAGGTCTGAGTTCTGGTTTTTTCCAAGGTCAAGCCCCCTGGTGGACCCCCTTGCTTGATCCTCTGCCAGAGGTTTCTTTACAAGTCTCAGGGCGCTGCTTCCACAGTCCTGTACCCTTCTACACTGGTTCCCCACTCAGGGTTTCAGAGCTTTAGCTCGTGGCTGTGTCTGCCTCCACCCACGCCTCCGCCTGCGCTCTGAGCCCGCGCTCAGAGTTCCCATGCGTTCTTTGGCTTTTTGGGGTCCCAAATCTTTCTGCTCTCAGGAACAGGCCCCGGAGCTGCCAATGACTCGATAGGTGCCCCAAAGTTGCTCTATTTCTTTTTAGCTGGCTTCGGCGCTTTAGGTGTTGTGTGTGGAGGGGTTGGGGGTGGGGTGGTTGCTCAGCCTGCGATTTAGTGAGAGCTGTTTCACCCCTTTATAGCATGGAAATGTCCTGATTCCACGTACCTTCCACGCTGCACTCTGTTGTGGGGTTCCTCCGTTCGTCTGGACTTGTTTTTATGTCCCCTTGAGGAGTCTTGTGTGTTTTGGTCAGGAGAGGTTAAGAGCTGCTTTTTACTCTGCCACCATCTTAACCCGGAACCCCACTTGTTCTCATTTTACAATCAATTAGTCAAAGCATATGGGAGAGACAGAGAGAGAGAGAGAGAAGTGGGGGTGGGGTGAGAGAGAGAGTGGGGGAGAGATGAAGTTTTAGATTTTGTTTTTTAAAAAAGTGAAGGTGGCCAAACAAAAACCAAGTGCTCTCAATCAATTTTTATTTCTTTTTAGCTAAGCAGAGATTTCTCTGGAAAAGACCAGGGTTGGCTAGCCTCCCTAGTGTGAAAAAACAATGACTTAGCTAAGCCGCAGATTTTCTCAAGTTGCCTGACCTCAACTTTTTCCCCAGTTCTTGATGAGAAAACACATTTAATGCCCTTGATTGATTTAATGTAGAAAATGCACTACTAGAGGATGGAAAACAACCTGTCTTATTTGTAAATGAAAATGTATAGGGTATAATGATTTTTTTGGTTTAAGAGAAGATTTGGTTAGTTGAAGCTGACCAATCTCAGTATCAAGTATGTGAAGACTCATTCTCCCTGGCACCCACATTATAACTTATTACCTGATCTAAACTCCTTCAAAGTTTCTATTTTATTTTTTTTCCTTTCTGTTTCTGTCACCTTCCCCCCACTCCCAATTCCAACAAAATCTTGATCTAGATTCCTTTCTTTCTCTTCTGGGATCTTTTTTTCCATCTGATTTTTCCTCTTGCATTCAATGTTTTGCCTTTAAAATTATTCACCCATTACAAACTCTGCTCCTGGCTAGTTGCATCATATGGAATTATAATTACATATATGATATGGATATGATGGCCTGTCATAATCACCTAGGATGCTACCATGATAAGATACAAAATAATCAGAAATTAAAATTATCAACCATTCCTATGGTACTTTGCCATTATAAAATGTTTCATAACTTCCTTCCTTTCTTTTTTTTATTTTTTAACTCTTCACTTTGCATCTTAGAATCAATACTATGTGTTGGTTCCAATGCAGAAAAATGGTAAGGGCTAGGCAATGGGGATTAAATGACTTGCTCAGGGTCACACAGCTAGGAATTATCTGAGGTCATATTTGAACCCAGGACTCGTCTCTCTAGGCCTGGCTCTCAATCCACTGAATCACCTAGATGCCTAACCCTCAGAATTTTCTTTTTGAAAAATTTTAAAATATATATCAGATCACTGACTTTTTACATTATTTATTTATTTGTTTAAAAAAATTTTCCCCATGTTTCCATTATTCATTTTCTTTCCTTCCCCTCTTCCCTCCTCCCTCCCAGAGCTGACAAACAATTCCACAGGGTTGTACAAATGTTATCCCTTGATACCTATTTCCATATTATTCATTTTTGCTATAGAGCAATCTTTTAAAGTCAAAGCCCCATATCATATATACAAGTGATGTGATGTCATATATTTTTCTTTTGCGTTTCGCCCACAGTTCTTTCTCTTGATGTGGATAACATTCTTTCTCATAAGTCCTTCAGGAGTGTTCTGGATTATTCATTGCAACCAGTAGTAAAGTCCATTACATTGGATAGGTCCACAATGAAACTGATGAAACCCCAGCTATTTCCCAACTCCCACCTTTAGACTGAATCCATGATTCTCTTGGGATAAAGAAAAATGATAAAGGGGCAGCTGGGTAGCTCAGTGGATTGAGAGTCAGGCCTAGAGACGGGAGATCCTAGGTCCAAATCTGGCCTCAGACACTTCCCAGCTGTTTGACCCTGGGCAAGTCAGTTGACCCCCATTGTTCATCCTTACAACTCTTCCACCTATAAACCAATACACAGAAGTTAAGGGTTAAAAAAAAAGAAAGAAAGAAAAATGATAAAGCAAAACATCCAACATCATTAAGCAAATAAAGCATAAACAGCCTTGACATACAATGTATATAATATACTGTTAAGATTAAAAATGATAAAGACTGATATAATAAGAGAAATTAGTAGTTTAATTAAAACCATGGCCATGTTGGTAAAATATATATGACCACACCTGACTATCTTTTAAATTTACCGCTGGAGCCCATCTTGTCCCTCTTGTACGCCAGCCAGCCACTCTGCAAAACCCAGAAAGAGGCTTTCTCTAGGCCCTCCTCCGAATTTAAATTTCCCCATACATGGGGACGCTGGAAGTCCCCACGCCTTAAACTGGAAACTGGAAACGCATAGGAATCACGGGAAATGTAGTCTCAAAGTCCCCATGTGTCCATAGGGAATCTGCTAGACACTTCCAAATAGCACTTCCCTGAATTCAAAACAAACAATACTGTCCTAGTAGTGCTTAATCTCTCCTGTGAGAAAGAAGGAATTTTTCCTTCTCTTTCCTTCAGGATATTCACTGGTTTGTCTGTTGGGTTTTTTCCCTATTCCTCAGAGTTTAGGCTTCTTTTTTGAAAAAAATCCCTTTATTGTTCAGTTCTACAGATTCCTAAAAAAGCAGTTTAGAAAAATACCTAATAATGATAACTCATGTTTCTATGGAACTTTATGATTTCTATAAAGCTCAGAGAGCCCTCTGAGGTAGGCAAGGTAAATATTATTGTCTCCTTTTTTCAGATGTGAGCTGAGAGCCTCAGTAACAACTTGTTCACAAAACTAGTAAATGTCAGAGATGAGACTTGAACAAAGGTTCCCTGATTTCATGCCTGGCATACTTTTCACCCCATCATACTCCCTAACATAGGTCTATACTCTATGGATCTGTAGAAATAAGACTTCAAATTTTAGATTAAAAGAGGTAATGGTTAGAAAACCAGCTTCAGCAGTTTAATTCCTGACACATAATCACTGTCACCCTGAACAAGTCATTGAATTTTTCTCAATCCTCTAGGTAACTGCCTAGGATTTTATTTTTTTTCTTTTTCTTTCTTTTTAAGAAAACTTTTTCCATGGTCACATGATTCATGTTCTTGCTCTCTTCCCCCACCCCCCACCCCCACCCCCCAGTAGCCGACATACATTTCCACTGGTTTCTTCCTGTGTCATCAATCAAGACCTATTTCCATATTATTGATAATTGTTCTAGAGTGGTCATTAAGAGTCTACATCCTAATTGTGTCTGCATCAACCCCATGTGTTCAAGCAGTTGTTTTTCTTCTGTGTTTCCACTCCTGTAGTTCTTCCTCTGAATGTGGGTAGTGTTCTTTTCCATAAATCCCTCAGAATTGTCCTGGCTCACTGCATTGCTGCTAGTACAGAAGTCCATTACATTAGATTTTACCACAGTGTATCAGTCTCTGTGTACAATGTTCTCCTGGTTCTGCTCCTTTCACTCTGCATCAATTCCTGGAGGTCATTCTAGTTCACATGGAATTCCTCCAATTTATTATTCTTTTGAGCACAATAGTATTCCATCACTTGCATATACCACAATTTGTTCAGCCATTTCCTAATTGAAGGGCAAAAAGGTTTTGTACAAACAAAAACAACACAACTAAAATCAGAAGGGAAACAACAAACTGGAAAAAATCTTTATAACAAAAAACTCTGGAAAAGGTCTAATTACTCAAATATACAAGGAGCTAAATCAATTATACAAAAAATCAAGCCATTCTCCAATCGATAAATGGGCAAGGGACATGAATAGGCAATTTTCAGATAAAGAAATCAAAACTATCAATAAACACATGAGGAAATGTTCTAAATCTCTAATAATTAGAGAAATGCAAATCAAAACAACTGAGATATCACCTCATACCCAGTAGATTGGCTAAATGACAGCAGGGGAAAGTAATGAATGTTGGAGTGGATGTGGCAAAATTGGGACATTAATGCATTGCTGGTGGAGTTGTGAATTGATCCAACCATTCTGGATGACAATTTGGAACTATGCCCAAAGAGCACTAAAAGAATGCCTTCCCTTTGATCCAGCTATACCGTTGTTGGGTTTGTACCCCCAAAGAGATCATAGGGAAAAAGACATGTACAAAAATATTTATAGCCATGCTTTTTGTGGTGGCAAAAAAACTGCCTAGGATTTTAAAACCTGCATCAGTAGAGGAAGTTGCCTCATTTAGGCATTCCTTATACCAGTGAACTTAAGAGTTAACTTAACAACTATATTTGAGTAATTTAAAAAATCTTTCTAATCTTGTTTTTATTATTTATTATTATCTTTACAAAAGACAAGTAAAATGCCTTTTGTTTATATATCACATGCATTTCTAGTTGTACATTAGGTGTCTAGCTCTCCTGATTAGTGAGATCCTAGACAGGACTGTCATTTCATAAGCCAGTGTGTGTTGAATGTTTAACAACCAGTTCTCAGGGTAGGGTGTGGAGGTGGCAATTGTAGGCATAAGGCACTTTTAAAGTTAATGTGCATTATTACTATTATTAAATGTATTAAGCCTGGACAATCAACAGCAAACACCAAGCCCTAATTTGTTTTTGTTGTGCCTGCCTTCTTCTGACCAATGGATTATATGGTATATGGAGTCTTCTTTGCAAAGATACTGGAGTGGTTTGCCATTTTCTTCTCCAGTGGAGTAAAGGAAACAGAGCTTAAAATGATTTGTCCAGTGTTACACAGCTAGTAAATATCTGAGACTGGATTTGAACTCAGATCTTCCGGACTCCAGGCCCTGAACTCTATCCATTGTGCCATCTAGCTGCCTCATTCTTGTTAGTGTTTACTGATTTCTGAGGTGTAAGAATGCTCACCTTAAACATTTAACGATTGGCTGTTCATCTTTGAACAACTAACTCCACACACCACTCGGCCCAAGCTGTGCTCATTTTAGTCTTAGCTCTACTTAATTTCTAACTGTTTTGTCTCCTTTCCTGAAACCTTTCCTTGAGGTTTCATGCATGAGGATCAAGAACGGTTTTAATATACCCTATCTTTGTGACGTTAGACATACCACTTAACCTCTCATCTCTTAATTTCCTCATTTTAACCTGAATCTATATAGCATTAACTGATCTATAATATCCTTTCTAGCTTTAAATCCTGTGATCTTGGATGAAAATGCCAAAAATCTCATCAGCAATTAGAAGCCTTTCTGTTTGACTAAGAAAACTAGATCTAGGACTTTAGGATAGAGTGGAAAGAGAGTTAGGAAAGGGAAATAATGTGAGGAAAGGATGCCAAGAGAGACTGGAGTCAGACAGTGGAGGATTTTGAACATTAGTGTGGTAATATCTTAAAAACCTGCTTTTTGGTTCAACTAAAAATATTAAGAAATAATATTTTGCTCCAGCTGAAAATTCTTTCTAGACTTTTCTCTTCAGGAAAATGTGTAAAAGGTCAAAGACAAGCCTAAAGTCTCAGGGAAATGGATTAAGGATGATCACCAAACTTAGAACAAAAAAATATTAAGTAAGGATTATGACTTGTCTCATCTCTAAAAACAGAGGTCCTAAGATCTACCTAAGGTGAGTGTCTTCTTCTCCATTCATGAATAAGATATTAATTTATAAAGAATATTTTTTAATCATTGAGGAGTAATCAAGGAAGGAATTCTAGTAGGGACTAGTTCCAATTAGAGATGAAGTGACTATCATTCTGGAATGTAAACCCCAAATTATTTTAACATAGCATGACCTTTTCTCTTTAGAGATCATTATAAATATTACTTAAAATTGTCTGGGGAAGAAAAATGTCCAAGGTGATGAGGAAGACTCAGTTGAGAGGAAAGACTTTGATTTAGGAAGACTTGATTTCAAATTCTGTACCAAACACTTGCTAGGCTTGACAAACCTCTCTCAGTCTCAATTTTCCTTGTGAGTGAAGAAAAAGGAAAGGATGATGTAGATATTATATAACAGAATTGATAGTACTTAGTTCCTGCTGAATGAATATAGGACAGGGAAGGAGAGGAAACTGTTGAGGGTTGCTTACAAATATAATTTTGATATTAAATGCTTTTTCAGTCTAATTCTACTTTCTTCAGGTTGGAGAATAGGTCATTGAAAGCCTTTAGACTTAAAGGTTAACATCATGAACATTAGAGGAGCAAGGAAGAAATTTCATTTCAGATCTAGAACTAGGGGAAGTGTTCATGACTTAAGAAATAAAGCATATCATGAAAGATAAAACATAATTTGGATTATATAAAATTTTAAATGTTTGTGCAAATATCCCAATGCAGTTAAAATTAGAATGGAAGCAGGTAACTGGAAAAAAAAACTTTGCAACAAATTTATTTAATAAAAATATCATTTCCAAATTTTAAAAAACCTGATTCAAATTTTTAAGAAGAGCCATTAAGGTGATAATTAAAAAATTAGGGAAGTATGGATTATCTTACCTCTAAGATCTATGAATAAGGGAAAGATTTATGTTAAAACAAGGTATAGAGAGTATTACAGGAAATAAAATTAATAATTTTGATTACTTTAAATTAAAAAGAGTTTACACAAACCAATCCAATATAACCAAGATTAGAAGGAAAACAGAAAACTGGAGGGAAGATTTGTAACGGGTTTCCTGATAAAAGTCTCATTTCTCAAATAAAGAGATGGGAGTCAAATTTATATGGATATGAATTATCCTCCAATTGGCAAATGGTGAAGGGATATAAACATGTAGCTTTCAGGTGACAAAATCAAAGCAATCTATAATCACATGAAAAAGATGCTCTGAATCACTATTGATTAGAGAAATGGAAATTAAAACAACTATGAGGTACCACCTTACAACTGTCAGATTGGCTAACATGATAGAATATGAAAATGGCAATTGTTGGAGGGGGATGTAGAAAAATCGGGACATTAAAGAACTGTTGATAGAGATGTGAATTGATTCAACTGTTTTGGAGATCAATTTGGAACTATGCCTGAAGGGCTATAAAACTGTGTATAACTTTTGACCCAGAAATAGCACACTAAAGACATTTTTAAATTTTATTTTTAATTAATTAATTTTTATTTTTCCATGGTTACATGATTCATATTCTTTCCCCCATCTCATATCCAAAGAGCAATTCAACTAGGTTTTACATGTACCATTGATCAAGACCTATTTCCATATTATTAATATTTACAATAGAGTGATCATTTAGAGTCTATATCCCAAATCATATCCCCATCAAACCATGTGATCAAAGAAATGTTTTCCTTCTGTGTTTCTACTCCCATAGTTCTTTTTCTGGTTGTGGATAGCGTTCTTTAGCATTGCTGCTGGTAGAGAAGTCCATTACATTGGATTGTGCCACAGTGTATTAGTCTCTGTGTACAATGTTCTGGTTCTGCTCCTTTCGCTCTGCAGTATTTCCTGGAGGTCATTCCAGTTCACATGGAATTCCTCCAGTTCATTATTCCTTTTTCAGCACATAATATTCCATCACCAATGGATACCACAATTTGTTCAACCATCCTCCAATCAAAGGACATCCCCTCATTTTCTAATTTTTTGCTACCACAAAGAGTGTGACTAAATATTATTGTACACATATTTTTCCTTATTATCTTAAAGAGATTTTTAAAAGGGCCTATATGTACAAAAATATTTATAGAAGCTCTTTTTGTGGGGGCAAAGAATTAGAAATTGAGGGGATGTCCATCAATTGGCTAATGGCTCAACAAGTTGTATTATATGATCGTAATAGAATATTATTGTATTATAAGAAATGAAAAGCAAAATGGTTTTAGAAAAAGCTGGGAAAACTTACATCATCTGATGCAAAGTGAAGTGAAAAGAACTGAGAGAACATTGTACACAGCAACAGCAATATTGTGTGATTAATTTTGAATGCCTTAGCTATTCTCAGCAATACAATGACGCAAGAGAGTTCTGCAGGACTTATGAGGGAAAATGCTTCACTTCCAGAGAAAGAACTGATGGAAGATGAATACAAATAAAAGCATACTTTTAAAAAACTTTCTTTATTTTTCTTGTTTTTCTTTCTGTCTGCATTTTCTTTCACAACATGGTTAATATGGAAATAAAATTGCATAATTGCACATATATAATCTATGTAAAATTCCTTGGCTTTTCAAGGAGCAGGGAGGGGAGAAAGGAAGGGAACAGATTTAGAAAATTTTTGAAAAAATGTTAAAGAGTGTTTTTACATATTATTTGAAAAAATAAAATGTAGATATGTAAGTTTTTTTAAAAAAGAATGAACCATTATCCAAATGATAAACAGTCAAATGATATGGATAGTTTTCAAAGGAAAATCATATCTATCAATAACCATTTTGAAAAAAAAGCTCCAAATCATTAATCATTTTTTATTATTGTTGTTTAATCATGTTCAATTCTTCATGACCCCATATAGTATTTTCTTGGCAACAATACTAGAGTGGTTTTCCATTTCCATCTCCAACTCCTTTCACAGATGAGGATCTGAGGCAAATAGTTTAAGTGGCTTACCTGGGGTCATACATCTAGTAAATGTCTGAAGCTAGATTTAAACTCAAGAAGATGAATCTTCCTCATTCTAAGTCCAGCTCTCTATACACAATGTTACCTCTAGACAAATACAAATGAAAGCAACTCTTAAGTTCTACCTCCCATCCATCAGATTGGCAAAGTGGACCAAAAAAAGAATATTTTCAAAAATATAAATTGCCTAGATTAACAGCAGAAGAAATAGAATACCTAAATAATCCCATATCAGAAAAAGAAATTGAACAAACCATCAAAGAACTCCCTAAGAAAAAATCTCCAGGGCCTGATGGATTCACAAGTGAATTCTATCAGACATTCAAAGAGCAACTGATCCCAATACTATACAAATTATTTGATATGATAAGCAAAGAAGGAGTCCTACCAAATTTCTTTCATGACACAAATATGGTACTGATTCCAAAGCCAGGTAGACCAAAAACAGAGAAAGAAAACTATAGACCAATTTCCCTAATGAACATAGATGCAAAAATCTTAAATAGAATAC
>NC_058133.1:229816083-229866442 GCF_016433145.1 Gracilinanus agilis | reverse complement strand
CCACATAATTGACCATATCAACAGTCTAACAAACAAAAATCACATGATTATCTCAATAGATGCTGAAAAAGCCTTTGACAAAATACAGCATCCATTCCTATTGAAAACACTGGAAAGTATAGGAATAGAAAGACCTTTCCTAAAAATAATAAACAACTATAATGGTGAACTTATTCTAGACTTTAGATTTGGGATTTTTCAAAATGAGATGTCTTTTAATGTATGTGCTGTCAGAACTAACAACAAGTAATCATATGACACACAAGAAGTTAGATTTAATAATACAGGTACTAAAATTTGGAAAAGGTGGAATTTCTAAACAGTGTTATATTTGATTAGGGTTCTATGAACTGTTTTTAAAATGTGTACAATGTATAAGAGGGAACCTGTGATTTAGAGGTTAACATATATTTGGACTCAAATTGCTAGAAAGTAATGATGAATGAATACAGAATGTGTTTGCAATTTGGACTATAAAGAGAAGTAAGTTTTCCACTTGAAGACATTAAGGTTGTATGATGTGCAAACTGTATGAAATTAACAAGAGAAAAATTTGACCAGCCCAAGGAGCTAATAGGATTTAATGCAATTAAATATAGTAACTTTCCTCCTTTTGCAATAATGGTGATAAAGGAGGAGAAGCCAGAAGAAATAAGAGTAATTGATAAAGAAATGATAGGTGTAAATCAGAATAATATTGATGGAATTTAGTGAGTTATGTAAGTAATGCTTTGAGATACAGGAAGCTAAACTGGAGGTTCTATTCTGTTTTAAACAGAGGTCTGAAAGGAATAAGAGTAAATAGCTTTGAAATTCAGTTGTTTACATACTGAAAGGTTACTAAAGGACTTAAAGTTATTTGGAAGTTGTGGAGTTCAAACTGAACTTTGTTGAAAATAATTTATTATGAAGGTTTGGTACATGCTAAATTTTAAATTTTAAAGTGATCCCACTTGGTGAAGAGAGAAATACTTTTAATTGTTCCACTTTGATACTTGGGAACTGATATAGCAACACAGTACATAAGTGGGATTTTAAAGAATTTAAAGCTAAACATATTTTAATTATATACTTCAGAGGGTTTAAGGAGATGTTCAAGCAAGTAAAAATTGATAGAGAAGTCGTGGATATCTTGTAAAACAGGTTTTGTTTTTTTTTTTACCATTATAGAGATGCAAATGGTGAGCCCCTGGGTTGGCGTTGGAAGGGGGGGGAGACCCTTCTCAGGAATGAGAGGACTCCAGGCTTAGAAGTGTGAAAGATTTATTGCTAAGATGGGATCCGAAGCCAGGGGGATAGCATGGGTGGGACGGCCCTGGGGATGGGTTGTCCTCCATTCTGGCTGGCAATTTGGAACTATGCTCAAAGGGCTATAAAAGAATGCCTGCCCTTTGATCCAGCCATACCATTGTTGGGTTTGTACCCCAAAGAGATCATAAATAAACATATTTATACAAAAATATTTATAGCTGTGCTTTTTGTGGTGGCAAAGAACTGGAAAAGGAGGGTATGTCCTTCAATTGGGGAATGGCTGAACAAATTGTGGTATACGCTGGTGATGGAATACTATTGTGCTCAAAGGAATAATAAACTAGAGGAATTCCAGGTGAACTGGAAAGACCTCCAGGAACTGATGCAGAGTGAAAGAAGCAGAGCCAGAAGAACACTGTACACAGAGACTGATATACTGTGGTAAAATAGAATGTAATGGACTTCTGTACCAGCAGCAATGCAATGACACAGGACAGCTCTGAGGGATTTATGGTAAAGAACGCTACCCACATTCAGAGGAAGAACTGCAGGAGAGTAAACATATAAGAAAAACAACTGCTTGAATGCATGGGTTGAGGTGGACATGATTGGGGATGTAAACTCGAAACTACCACACCAATGCAACTAACAACAATTTGGAAATAGGTCTTGATCAATGACACATGTTAAAACCAGTGGAAATGTGCATCGGTCATGGGTGGGGGGAGTGCAGGAAGTGAAGGGGAAAATAGGAGCATGAATCATGTAAACATGTTAAAAACGAATATTAATAAATGTCTAAAAAAACTAAGGAAGACTAGTATGAACTTATGTAGAATGAAGTAAGCAAAACCAGGTAAATGATTTTTATAATAAAAACATTGTAAAGAAAAACAACTTTGAAAGATTCAAATCTCTGCTGAACACAATTATCAACTTCAATTATAGAAAATCCATGAGGAAGCATGCCATGTCCAGACATACAGGTATAGACTCAGTATGCAAATTGAGATATTTGGGGAATGGGGCATCTACAAGGAAAACAGTTTTTTGACCATGTATATTTGTTATGAGAGTTCTGTTTTCCTTTTTTCCTTTTCCTTTGTTTTCTCCCAATCATTCTGTATTTTCCTTTATATTGTCTTAGATGAGAAAGAAAGGACATATCTCAGCAGTTATCAGTAGATGAGGAGGAGGGGATAGGTACTTTCACCTAAGGTTAGCATAATTTTTTGTCCCACATGATGGGGAGGGGAGATGAATGGGAAGGACAGGCAAGGCAAAGCAAGAAGAGTGTATTAAGAACTGAATATGTGTCAGGCACTGTGCTAAGCATTGGAGTTAAAGATAAAAGTGAAAAAAAAATAATCCCAGCCCTCAAGTCCTATACATTCTAATGGGGTGACATAACATACAAAAGAGTGATAAAAAGTTTATGGGGGTGGTGGTGCCAGGGGCATGGACCTAAAGGTGAATGAAACATTGATAGCTAAGGACCTTCCTCAAATGGAAGCCCCAGGAGGAAGAAGAGGTTGGAGGAAATATTCACCTTTATACTAGGAGAAACTGAGGAATGGAGAGATTAAATGACTTCCTCAAAGAAACACATCAAGTTAGAGTTGAATAGGTTTAAAAATGCCATTTCCCTGGCATCTTACCTTTTCTACACAGAGGTGGCTTTTTAAAGGCTAGCTGGGGCAGTGTCATCAGCAGGGAATCTGTAGCTTGTAGTCTTGGCCAGCAGCTGTGCTGCAGTGTGACTGTGCAGGAGTGAAGAATCTTATTGACTTTTGGTAAAAAGACCTATCTATCCCCTTCTCCTCAGTTGCTGGTGAAAAGCTATCTATTTACATCTATATAAAGGAAAACAGAATGATTGGGAGAAGATAAAGTTAAATTTACAAATTCTACTATCAACTTTGTCTTTTTTTGTTGTTGTTCAGTCATTTTTCAGTCAAGTCCAGCTCTTCATGACCCCATTTGGGTTTTGTTGACAAAAGAACTGGAGTGGTTTGCCATTTCCTTCTTCAGCTCATTTTACAGAGGAGGAACTGAGGCAGAATTAAGTGGCTTGCCCATCTAGTAAGTGTCTGAGGCCAGATTTGAACTCAGGGAAATGAGTCTTTCTGATTCCAGGGCCAGTAATCTATCCAATGCACCACCTAGCTGCCCTGCCCTTAAGAGGTAATAATAATAAGATAACAATAATGACTCATATTTATATAACATTTTACTATCTTGATGGATTGCTATTGTTAATACTAGGTAGTATTGTTATCCTCATTTTACAAATGAGATCAAGCAATTCACCTGTGATCACAAAGCTAGTAAATATATGAGGCAAGATTTTAACCCAGGTCTTCCAACTCCAAATCCAGTAAAATCACTGAATTTAAAGATAATAGAGATAAGGTCTAAATCTGTGAGTTCATTGTTATAGAGCAGTGATGGCAAACTTTTTAGGGATTGGGTGCCCAAACTACAACCTTCATGCTGTATGTGAGCTCCCCTGCCTTACCCTTTACAGCGGGTATATTAGTTACTAGTACAGCCCTTCCCCCAAGTTTTCATGGTCTAATTAGAGAGATTTTTTTAAGATTTTTTTAATTTTTTTTATTAGACATTTATTAATATTTGTTTTTAATCTGTTTACATACTTTATGCCCCTACTTTCCCCTTCACCCCCCGCTATCTCCCCACCCATGGCCAACGCACATCTCCACTGATTGTAACAAGTGTCCTTGTTCAGGATCTATTTCCCATTCATGTCCGCCTCAGTCCATGCATTCAAGCAATTGTTTATCCTATATGCCTCCTCTCCTGCAGTCCCTCCTCCGAGTGTGGGTAGCATCTTTACCATAAATCCCTCAGAGCTGTCCTGTGTCATTGCAGTGCTGCTGGTACAGGAGCCCATTACATCCGATTTTACCATAGTATATCAGTCTCTGTGTGCAACGTTCCTCTGGCTCTGCTCCTTTCGCTCTGCATCACTTCCCAGAGGTCTCTCAAATTCGCATGGAATTCCTCCAGTTTACTATTCCCTCCAGCACAATAGTATTCCATCACCCGCATATACCACAATTTGTTCAGCCATTCCCCACTTGAAGGACATCCCCTCATTTTCCAGTTTTTTGCCACTACAAAAAGCGCAGCTATAAATATTTTCATACAAGTCTGTTCATCTATGATCTGTCTGGGGTACAAACCCAGTAATGGTATGGCTGGATCAAAGGGCAGGCAGTCTTCCATAGCCCTTTGGGCATAGTTCCAAATTGCCAGCCAGAATGGTTGGATCAGTTCACAGCTCCACCAGCAATGCATTAATGTCCCAATTTTGCCACATCCCCTCCAACATTCATCACTCTCTCCTTCCTTCATTCTAGCCAATCTGCTAGGTGTGAGGTGATACCCCAGAGTTGTTTTGATTTGCATTTCTCCAATTACTAGAGATTTAGAACACTTTCTCATGTGCCCACTGACACTTTTGATTTCTTTACCTGAAAATTGCCCATTCATGTCTCTTGCCCATCCATCAATTGGGGAATGGCTTGATTTTCTACACAACTGCTTTAACTCCCTGTACATTTGAGCGATTAGACCCCTGTCAGAGTTTTTCAACATAAAGATTTTTTCCCAATTTGTTGTTTCCCCTCTGATCTTGACCACATTGTTTTTGTTTGTACAAAAGCTTTTTAGCTCAATATAATCAAAACCATTAAATTCACATTTTGTAATTTTCTCCAACTCTTGCCTGGTTTCAAAATCTTTCCTTTCCCAGAGATCTGATAAGTATACTATTCTGTGTTCACTCAACTCATCTATAGTTTCCCTCTCTATATCCAAGTCATTCACCCATTCTGAATCCAACTTGGTGTAGGGTGTGAGATGCCGATCCAAACCCAATCCCTCCCACACTGTTCTCCAAATTTCCCAGCAGTTCCCGTCAAATAGTGGATTCATGTCCCAAAAGTTGGACTCCTTGGGTCCATCACACACTGTCCTGCTGACATTACCAACCCCAAGTCTATTCCACTGATCCTCCCCTCCATCTCCTAGCCAGTACCATATTGATTTAATGACTGCTGCTTCATAGTACAGCTCGATATCTGGCACTGCTAGGCCCCCCTCCCCCACATCCTTTTTCATTATTTCCTTTGATATTCTTGATCTTCTGCCATTCCAAATGAAACTTGCTATAGTTCTTCCCAATTCAGCAAAGAAGTTCCTTGGTAATTTGATAGGTATGGTGCTAAATAGGCAAATCAATTTGGGTAGGATGTTCATTTTTATTATGTTAGCTCGTCCTATCCATGAACAGTTAATGGCCTTCCAATTGTTGAGGTCCAGCTTCATTTGTTTGGAAAGTGTTTTGCAGTTGCCTTCGTACAATAGCTGTGTTTGTTTTGTTAGATTGATTCCCAAGTATTTTATATTGTCCAGGGTGATTTTAAATGGTGTTTCTCTTTCTACCTCTTGCTGTACTAATGTGTTGGAAATGTATAGAAATGCTGATGATTCATGTGCATTCATTTTGTATCCTGCCACTTTGCTAAAGTTGTTGATTATTTCTACCAGCCTCTTAGTTGATTCTCCAGAATTTTCCAAGTAGACCATCACATCATCTGCAAAGAGTGATAGCTTAGTCTCCTCATTGCCCTCTTTGATACCTTCAATTTCCTCCTCTTCTCCAATTGCCACTACTAGTGTTTCTAGTACTATGTTGAATAATAGAGGTGATAATGGGCATCCTTGCTTCACTCCTGATCCTATTGGGAAGGCTTCCAACTTATCCCCATTGCATATAATGCTTGTTGATGGCCTTAGGTATATACTGTTTATTATTTTTAGGAAGGGTCCTTCTACTCCTATACTTCTCAATGTTTTCAATAGGAATGGATGCTGCATCTTGTCAAAGGCTTTTTCAGCATCCATTGAGATAATCATGTGATCTTTGTCAGACTGTTGATATGGTCAATTATGTGGATGGCCTTCACAATGTTGAACCATCCTTGCATTCCTGGTACAAATCCCATCTGATCATGGTGGATGACCCCCCCCCCCCAATCACCTGCTGGAGTCTCCTTGCTAATATTCTATTCAAGATTTTTGCATCTATATTCATTAAGGAGATTGGTCTATAGTTTTCTTTCTCTGTTTTTGGTCTACCTGGCTTTGGAATCAGTACCATATCTGTGTCACAAAATGAATTTGGTAGGACTCCTTCTTTGCTCATCACATCAAACAATTTGTATAGTATTGGGATTAGTTGCTCCCTGAATGCCTGATAGAATTCACCTGTGAATCCATCAGGTCCTGGCAATTCTTTCCTAGGGAGTTCTTTAATGGCTTGTTCAATTTCTATTTCTGATATGGGATTATTTAGGTATTCCATCTCCTCCACTGTTAATCTAGGCAATTTACATTTTTGTAAATATTCATCCATATCTCCTAAATTGTTACATCCGTTGCCATACAATTGGGCGAAATAGTTCCCAATGATTGCCCTAATTTCCCCCCCATTGTAGGCGAGGTCTCCCTTTTCATCTCTAACACTGTCAATTTGGTTCTCTTCCTTCCTTTTTCTTACTAGATTGACCAGCACTTTGTCCATTTTATCTGTCCTCTCAAAATACCAGCCTCTAGTCTTATTTATTAATTCAATAGTTCCTCTACTTTTGATTTTATCAATTTCTCCCTTAATTTTTAGTGCCTCTAATCTAGTTTTCATCTGGGGGTTCTTCATCTGCTCGCCCTCTAATTTTCTGAGTTGCATGCCCAATTCATTAATCCCTGCCCTCCTCAATTTGTCAATACATGCACTCAGGGATATAAATTTCCCCCTGAGTACTGCCTTGGCCGCATCCCACAGAGCTTGGTAGGATGTCTCATCACTGTCATTCCCTTCAATGAAATTGCTGATTGTTTCCATGATTTCCTCTCTGACAAATTGGTTTTGGAGAATCATACCGTTTAATTTCCAATTGGTTTTTGATTTGCCTGTCCAGGTGCCCTTACTGATTATTAGTTTTATCGCATTGTGATCTGAGAGGGTTACATCTACTATATCCGCTCTTTTGCATTTGTTTGCCATGATTCTATGCCCTATTACATGGTCAATCCCTGTAAATGTACCATGTGCAGCCGAAAAGAAGGTGCATTCCCTCCTGTCCCCACTCACTTTTCTCCACATATCAATCAAATCCAATCTCTCCAGGACTTCACTCATCTCTCCTACCTCTTTCTTATTTATTTTTTGGCTTGATTCATCTAGATCTGAAAGAGGAATATCCAGATCTCCCACTATTATGGTTTTACTATCTATTTCCTTCTTGAGCTCTGCCAGTCTCTCCCCCATGAATTTGGATGCCATGCCACTTGGTGCATACACACTGAACAGTGTCACTTCCTCACTGTTTACACTGCCCTCAATCAGGATGCAATGACCTTCCCTGTCTCCTCCAATCACATCTATTTTTACTTTGGCTTTGTCAGAGATCATGATAGCCACTCCTGCCTTCTTTTTCTCATTTGATGCCCAAAAGATTTTGCTCATACCCTTAACCTTGAACTTGTGTGTGTCTACCCGCCTCATATGTGTTTCTTGTAGACAACCTATGGTAGGATTTTGGTTTCTGATCCACTCTGCTATTTGCTTCCGTTTTATGAGTGAGTTCATCCCGTTCACATTCAGAGTTACAATTGTTAGTTGTGTATTCACTGACATTTTTGTATCCTCCCCTAGACCCACTCCTTCTTATTACACTATTTTCTTTTACACCAGTGGTTTGCTTTGAGCCGGTATCCCTTATCCCCTACCTTGATTGACTTCCCTTTCTGCCCCCTCCCTTGTTGTTCCCCTTTTTTTGTTTTTTTTAAAGACCAAATGAATTCCCTCCCCCTTCTTCTCCCCTCCCTTTTTTGGCCTCCCCACTCCCCTGCTCCCTTTGGTTTATCCATTCTGACTTTCTCAGTAGGGTAATATAGAGTTTTTATCCAGATGGATAATAAAGCTACTCTTCCTTCTCTGGGTTGATTACACTGAGAGTAAGGTTTGATTATGCTCTCTTCCTCTCCTTCTTATGATATTATTCATCCCCTCCCTTTCCCATGCCCTCTTTGTGCGTAATAGAATATCTTATTTTTCTTATTTACTCGGCTTTTTCTTGGTGTCCCCTACTATTCCCCCGCTCTTCCCCCCCCCCCATGTCTTCTTAGACCATTTAGTATCCTGTCCTCTCCCTATGAGTTATTCTTCTGGTTGCTATAATAGTGAATATTATAATAGTGAATAAAGTTCACTACAGAGAATTATACATAGCATTTCTCCACCTAGTAATACAGATAATTAGATCTTATTAAAGAGTCAAGCCCTTAAAGAGTCAAGCTTAAAAGACTATGAGTTTTCTTTCTTTTCCCTCTGTTTCTTATTTACCTTTTCATCTTTCTCTTGATATTTGTGGTTTAGTGTCAAACTTTCCATTTAGTCCCGGTCTCTTTTGTGCAAAAACTTGGAATTCTTCAATTTTGTTGAATGCCCATACTTTCCCCTGAAAGTATATAGTCAGTTTCGCTGGGTAGTTGATTCGTGGCTGAAGGCCCAGCTCTCTTGCCTTTCTGAATATTGTATTCCAATCTTTGCGGTCTTTTAGCGTGGAGGCTGCCAGATCCTGTGTGATCCTTATTGGTGCTCCTTGATATTTGAATTGTCTCTTTCTGGCTTCTTGTAAGATTTTTTTCTTTAACTTGAAAGCTCTTCAATTTCGCTATTATATTTCTGGGTGTTGACTTTTCTGGGTCCAGTGTAGAGGGTGTTCTATGGATCCTTTCAATGTCTATATTGCCCTCTTGTTGTAGAACTTCAGGGCAATTTTGCTGAATAATTTAAGTATGGAGTCCAAGTTTCTATTAATTTCTCCCTTTTCTGGAAGACCAATAATTCTCAAGTTGTCTCTTCTAGACCGGTTTTCTTGGTCTGTCACTCTCTCATTGAGATATTTCATGTTTCCTTCTATTTTATCAGTCTTTTGACTTTGTTTTATTTGTTCT
Source organism: Gracilinanus agilis (assembly GCF_016433145.1). Classification (NCBI taxonomy): domain Eukaryota; kingdom Metazoa; phylum Chordata; class Mammalia; order Didelphimorphia; family Didelphidae; genus Gracilinanus; species Gracilinanus agilis. The sequence goes on along the minus strand of NC_058133.1, from coordinate 229,857,145 downwards.
TGTTGTCTTGAGAGATCATTGGTTTCTAAATGTTCGATTCTAGCCTTTAAGGACTGGTTTTTGGCTTTAATGTTTTGGTTATCGGCTTTAATGTTTTGGTTTTTGGCTATAATTTTTTGGTTTTCGGCTATAATTTTTTGGTTTTCCTTTTCAATCCGGTCATTTTTGGTCTTCAGTTGACTTGTCTCACTTTCCAAATGCGAAATTCTGCCTTTTAAACTGTTATTTTCTTGCCGGATTTCTTCCATCTTCCTCAGCATTTCATTTTTAAACTCTTCCATAGCTTGTGACCAGCTTTCATTTTTTGGGGGAGGTTTGGATTTTTGTTTTCCCTCCTCTGTTGTCTGGATTTTCTCTGTGTAGAAGTTGTCCAGTGTTCCAGAGTTTCTCTTGATAGTCTTTTTCTTCTGGACTTCCTTATTGCTGGCCATTGTTAGCCCCGCCCCTTTTCCGCTTTGTCTTTGCACTCAGGGTCTGCCTGTGCCTTGCAAGCTTCGGGGGGCTCTGGTCTCCTTGTCCTCCGGGTCAGGCCTCCTGGTAGTTCCTGGTCTGCCCCTCTGCCCGAGGTTCCTTCAGCAGTCTTTGGGGCTGCTTCCATTGCTGTGCTCTGGTCTGCACTAGGTCCTCACTGGAGGTCCAAGCCTGGGCTGGAGATAGTTATTCAAGCCTAGGGCACTGCCTTTGCCTGTGCAGAAGCTCTTAGGGCACTGCCTCAACTGCCCCCCCCCCAGAAGGTAGTGAAAGTAGGTGGGCTGGAGATCTTTATTCGCACCTGAGGCAATGCCTTCAGTGCTAGAGAGGCCCTGTTTTAGAGGCCTTTGTCCTGGCCCCAGGCGGTGCCTCCGCCCACATGGACACTTGGGGAAAGTCCCTGCTCACCCCCAGCTTCCTGGGGTCCCTCCTCTTGCAGCACACAGGTACAAGCCCCGGGGCTGCCAGTGATTATCTGGTTGCCCCAGTCCTGTTTTCCCACTTGTGCCTTGTGTTGTTCAAGGTGTGGGGGGTGGGGGAGGGGCTTCCTCCTCTCGCGTTTTAGTGAGAGCTGTTTCACCCCTTTATAGTGTGGAAATGCCCCGATTCTGCGTACCTTCAATGCTGCGCCCTGTTGTGGGGTTCCTTTGTTCCTCTGGACTCGTTTTTATTTCCCCTTGAGGGGTTCTGTATGCTTCAGTCAGGAGAGATCGAGCAGCTGCTCCTTACACAGCCGCCATCTTAACCGGAAGTCCTAATCAGAGAGATTTTTGAGGAAGGAAAGGCTATTATGATTTTCTAGAACTGGAGTAAAAAGGACCCCCTTCTTGTAGTGGTTTAAAATTTTAGGGACAATGGAATGCAGGGGGAGGTAGGGGGAGAGAAAGAAAGGAGGGGTGAGGGAGGGAGGGAGGAAGAGAAGAGATTTTTCTAATGTGACCAAATGTCCATGCCAGACAGCCAAGAATGCTGTGAATTTCTTCTCTCTTCTCCTACTTTCTATATGAATTTTTTACCATACAGTTTGATTTTGTTAAACTTAACTTGTTTAGATTAAGAGTTTGTTCTCTATTGTTTTGCTAAGTAAGACTATAAATGACCTCTAAGCACTGAGGGGTGGTTTGGAGGAAGACAGCTCTGAAAAGGTTTTATATTTTATAGAATATGTAAGCTAGGACACCAAGCAGGGGTTTGGGGATCAAGGAGCCCTGGGTGCATATTTTATAAGCCACTTATCCTGTATGTATTCATTCCTAAATTCCCAAGGCCAGAAGTGGAACAAAATCTTGGGTTTTGTTTCTGCTCCTTAGAATGCCAGTCTTTCATTTCCAGTGTGTGTAAGCACCAGCTGGATACACTGGAAGAGAAAGAAGTCAGATGCCCTAGAGCTATGTTGGTGAAGGCATGGCACCCGCTGCTCTGTTCCCCCTCTCCAAAGGGGCTGAGGACATTTTCGCATGCCCCACCCTTCTGTCTAGCCGCCCAATGTGAGCACCCTAAATGGACCAGGGGACAAAGAAAGGGCAGTAGATTTTTGCCTCTCCTCCTTTCCTTTTGGAAGATAGAAATAAAAAGCACAGAAAGACTTGTTCCCCTTTCACTCCTACTTTCATGCTCCACCACAAGACACTAAGGGACTAGCATCTTTGGTATGAGGGCTTGCCAAGTCCTTTTCAAGGCTGCTCATTCACATTTGACTTCCACCTCTCACCTGTGGCTCCAAAAAGCTGTAGTATGTGCACTGGCAATAGTTCAATAAAGCCATTTCAGCAGATGGGCTAAACCATTGAGTGTGACCAAAAGGCCTCTAACCTGTTGGGGAACTGAGGGAGGTGTATCTACCCCAAATATGTAGAATGGATGCATGAGAACAGTTTGTTCCAATGGCCATGAAAGTAGCTGATGCCTGGTCAGACAATGAAGATGCCAAAGTCATTCACTGAATCCTGGGCCATCACCTTAACTTTTGTCCTGCCACTAGACTTCGATGAATCTGGAAGAAAGAGTAAGGCTGATGACTTTGTTCAACTCTGCTTCACTTAAATCCAACTCACACATAAGTCAAGCCCTTGATGTCATTGGTCCTTTTAAAAAATGAATGATTAACAACAATACTACCTAACCACTTTTATCAGCTTCCTTTCAGAATCAGGCACAAGTGTCATCTATTTTTTCTTTTTCTTTTTTTAATCATTTTTAAACAAAAGGTATCATCTTTCCCTCTTTCAAACGTTTCTACCTCCAAACTATCATCATCTTCTTAGTCTCACAGTTGGAAACCTTTCTGTCTTCTATAACTTGTTGCTCTCTCTTATCTTAATCTCATTACCATTCTGGCCCATGTCCCAGAACCCACTCAAACTTGCTCAGGAGGACTGATTATTCAATTTTCACTGTGAGCATTTGTTATGGAAATCAGTAACTATTACAAATAAGAGTTTGATTCTCTGTTTTGTTGTTGGTCTACCAGGGGGTCAACAAACTACAAGGACCAAAGCAGACCCACTGCATGTTTTTGTGCAGCCCTGAGAGCTAAGAAAGTTTTTTTTACATCTTTAGATACAAGAGAAGACATTGAAAGAGGGATTGTTTGGGGGGAAATTAATGAGTTCAGTTTTGGGCACATTGAGATCTGAGTCAATCAGTTTGAAATGGCCACTAAACAATTGGTGATAAAGGATTGAAGCTCAATGTAGAGGTTAGGACTGAATATCCAAATATAGGAGCCATCTGCATGGAGATGATAGTTACACCAATGGGAGCTAATGAAGTTTAATGAGAGAGGCAGAGACAGAGAATAGAAAGAGAAGACAGACTATGACAGAACCTTAGGTGAAATACATAGTTATAAGACATGATGCAGATGATGATACAAGCAAAGGAAACTAAAGAATGATCAGGTAGGTAGGGAAGAAACTAGAAGAAAGCAATATTATGAAAAACCTAGAAAGAAAAACTTCCAAGAGAAGGTGATCAATATAGTACAAACACTGAAAATAGGTAAAGAAAGATTAAGATTGAGAAAAATCCATTAGATTTGAAAATTAAAATAACTTGGGAGAATGCAGTTTTTGTTAAGTAATATATTCAGAGGTCAGATTGCAAAGGTTTGAGAAGAGGAATTGGAGGTGATGATTGAAGACAACTTTTTCAACAGACTATGATTTACATGAGGGCAAGAATCCTTTTCCCTTTCCGTTTTGAGTTTTCTTGAGCATAAGCTTGACCATTTGCACACTTGAAACTAATAAGTGTTTGTTGAATTGTCAAGTTTGGCAGTCAAATTTGTATTTTTCATTTTATTCATTATTATATTATTATATTATTCATATTACATTCATGCTGAACAGATTTTTTCAGAGGATTCTCTACCTATACATTGATAAAGATTTCCTTTTTTTCTAAAAAGTACATTTTATTGGTATTGTCACAATTGGAGGTGCCCAAATCACCTAAGATGAAGTCATGCATGTGGAGGATACTGGGGATCTGCTTTTGGGAGACAGGAGAACTGCAATGGACATTGTGTATTGTCTAGCCATGAAATTAAGAGTATCAGAGTTTAAAAGCTTTAGGGTACTCAGGGAGGGTATTTTCAGTGTATGTTTAGGGCTGGGGAATGAGGTAAAATATAACAGATTTGACCCTCAGAAAGTGAGGGGGGTGGTTAGAAACTCATGATACAATATTTTTTATCATATTACTTAAATTTCCCCCCCTGCATCTCTTCACTTCCCTGCTCCCTGAGAGCTGTAACAATGAAGATCTTTAAAGAAAGGAAAAGAGGAATAAGAGAAAAAGACAACAAAACTGATCAGTACATTGAAAAAAAGTGAAAAATGTGTCCTTTTCATAAATGGACAAAAAAAGATCTGAAAGAAGCTTTGGGGGCAGGTAGGTGGATAGAGATCCAGTCCTGGAGAAGGGAGATTCTGGGTTCAAGTCTGGCCTCAGAAGCTTTCTAGCTATGTGACCCTGGGAAAGACACTTAGCCTCAACTGCCTAGCTCTCTGCCTTGGAATTAATATTTAGTATGGATGTTAAGACAGAAGGTAAGGATATAAATAAAAAAGAAGCCATAGGAGAGGGTTGACCATTTCCTATTCTTTTTCTTGAATTTGAGAAAGGGGTACAACCATCTTCCTCAATGTTAGATTACTTCTGAGAGCTTTTTCTAGTGTCCTCTGAGATAACTTGTACTTTTTGTAGTTTTCCAGTTACAGGAGAAATATGTAATCATCAATGATTTGTTCAAGGTCACATAAGGAATAAGCATTTGAGGACGAATTTGAACCCATATCTTCTGCTTCCAGAGCTCTTTCCATTGTTTTATGGTGCCTCATCTCTCCAATAATATAGTTTCCCATAATACAGGAAAAGGTAAAATGAAATTTTACTAAGAAACAGAAAAAAGTTATCAGACTATTCATATTTCGAGTCAGAGATTAAGAGTAAAACATCTTATAACATTGTGGCAAGGTGTATAAATATCTGCTACAGTGTTTGATGACCTCATGTTTCTGGGCTGCTCTGGATTTCATTGATTGAAGTACTTGAGAAGAATTTGTTGGTATCTTGGATACATACACCTAATCCAGAATTAACTAATATGTGATGATATGTCAAATCTTATTCTCATCTGGGCAAAACTTCTGTTTTCTCAAGTGCATGAACATGATAAAGAAATTGCTGAGACAGAGATACCACCTTACACCTATCAGATTGTCTAACATGATAGGAAGGAAAAATGACAAATGTTGGAAGGGATGTGGAAAAATTGGGACACTAATGTATTGTAGATGGAGATGTGAACTGATTCAATCACAATGGAGAGCAATTTGGAACTATGCTCAAGGGAGTATAAAACTAAGCATACTTTTTGATCCAGCTACTACGACTCCTCCTAGTATTACTTACATTCCTCCTCCTCCTCCTCCTATTAGATCTATAGTCCAAAGAAGTCAAAGGAAAAGGAAAAGGATCTATATGTACAAACAAACTTTTAGCATCTATTTTTTATAGAAATTGAGAAATTTACCATCAACTGGGTAATGATTTAATAAGTTATGGTATATGATTGTAAAGGAACACTATTATGTATAAGAAATGATGAGCAGGATGCTTTCCAAAAAAACCTGGAAAGATTTACATCATATGATGCAAAGTGAAGTGAGCAGAACCAGGAGAATAATGTACACATTAACAACAATCTTATAAAATAATCAACTGACTTAGCTATTTTCAGCAATACAGTGATCTAAGATCCAAAAGACACATGATGAAAAATGCTATCCATTTTCAGAGAAAGAATTGATGGAGTCTGAATGTAAATTAAAGCATTTTTTTCTCTATTTTTCCTAATCTGTGTTTTCTTTCACAACAAGACAAATATGGAAATATGTTTTGCATATTTTGCATTGCATAACCTATATCAAATTACTTGCCTTGTAAATGAGGTGAGAGCAGAGGAAGGAAGGGAGAAAATTTGGAACTCAAAAGTTTAAAAAATGTTAAAACTTTTACAAGTAAATAAAAAAATTTTTTAATTACAAAGGAAGCTAATTATGTCAAAATAAAAATGTAATCTCCCCTAAAAACAAATGAACAAAAATCTAAAAATAAAATGGCCAATACTGATGATTCAGAAAATAATGCTGATTTTAAAATGACAAATTTCCTTCTGGTAAACGTATTTGGTGAATGTGGATTTTTCCCCTTCTTTCCTTCTTCTCAGCTTCCCTTCTTGAAGGCAAGAACTTTTTGTATCTACTTCATCTGAGGAGGTCCTGAAAAAGTCCTGAAAAGATAAAATTTTCCTTTTCTAATAGTTGGGGTTGATTGAATCAATTGATCAATTAATCTTCCCCACTTATAGTAAATGACATGATGCTACCAGTCAGAATAAAGGTGGAAAAAGCATAAATGTCTTTATTCAAGCAATCAATCAAGAGTATTTAATCTGAATATGAAAACTCTGATTAGAAGACCCTGACAGTCATTGGATGAGCTGAAGTAAACTTGTATAAGAAATATATTCATGTGGGTTGATCAGCCTTGATGCTCTGTATTATCATCATTGTCATCATCATCATCACTAGCTTTTATTATAATATTTTTTTTAAAAAACCTCACCTTCCATCTTGGAATTAATACTGTGGAATCAATATAAGAACAGTAAGGGCTAAGCAATGGGGATTAAGTGACTTGCCCAGAGTCACACAGCTGGACAGTGTCTGAGACCAGATTTGAAACCAGGACCTCCCATCTCTGGGCCTGGCTCTCAATTCACTGAGCCACCTGACTGCAACTCATCACTAGCTTTTATAAAGCTCCAAATACATGCCAGGCATGGTGCTAGGTCTTTGCAAATATTATTTCATTTGACACTTACAACTATTAATAGCCCCGTTTTACAGTTGTTTTTTGTTTTTTACAACTGAAAAAGTGGAGGTAGAGAGAAGTAACTTGGTCAAGTCATTCAGTTATTAAGTATCCAAGGCTCAATTTTAACTCAGGTCTTCATGAATGAAGGATCAGTGCTTTAACCATTATGCAATCTAGCTGTTAAAATAGGAGGCCAATTCAATAGCTAGTAATGATAGCTCATATTTATTTTTTAAACATTCATTAGTATTTGTATTTTAGAAAAGTTAACATGGTTACATGATTATGCTCTTACTTTCCCTTTCACACCCCCCACCCCCGACTTCCCCACTTCCCCTGGCCAATATGCATTTCCACTGGTTTTAACATGTGTCATTGATCAAGACCTATTTCCAAATTGTTGATAGTTGCATTGGTGTGGTACTTTCGATCCCCAATCATGTCCTCATCAACTAATATATTCAAGCAGTTGATTTTCTTCTGTGTTTCCTCTCCTGCAGCTCTTCCTCTGAATGTGGGTAGCGTTCTTTACCATAAGTCCCTCAGAATAGTCCTGGGTCATTGCATTGCTGCTAGTACAGAAGTCCATTACATTCTATTTTACCACAGTATATCAGTCTCTGTGTACAGTGTTCTTCTGGCTCTGCTCCTTTCGCTCTGCATCAGTTCCTGGAAGTCTTTCCAATTCACAAGAAATTCCTCCAGTTTATTATTCCTTTGAGCACAATAGTATTCCATCACCATCGTATACCACAATTTGTTCAGCCATTCCCCAATTGAAGGGCATGCCCTCCTTTTCCAGTTTTTTGCCACCACAAAACGTGCAGCTATAAATATTTTCATGCAAGTCTGTTTATCTATTATCTCTTTGGGGTACAATCACAACAATGGTATGGCTGTATCAAAGGGCAGGCAGTCTTTTATAGCCCTTTGAGCATAGTTCCAAATTGCCATCAAGAATGGTTGGATCATTTCACAACTCCACCAGCAATGCATCAATGTCCCGATTTTGCCACATCCCCTCCAACATTCATTACTCTCCCCTTCTTTCATTTTAGCCAATCTGCTAGGTGTGAGGTGACACCTCAGAGTTGTTTTTATTTGCATTTCTCTAATTATTAGAGATTTAGTACACTTTCTCATGTCCTTGTTGATACTTTTGATTTCTTTATCAAAAAAGTGCATATTCATGTCTCTTGCCCATTTCAATTGGGGAATGGCTTGATTTTTTATACAATTGATTTAACTCCTTGTATATTTGAGTAATTAGACCCCTGTCAGAGTTTTTTGTTATAAAGATTTTTTTCTCAATTTGTTGTTTCCCTTCTGATCATTGTTTTGGTTTGTACAAAAGCTTTTTAGTTTTATATAATCAAAATAGTTTATTTTACATTTTGTAATTTTCTCTAACTCTTGCTTGATTTTAAAATCTTTCCTTTCCCAGAGATCTGAGAAGTATACTATTTTATGTTCACTTAACATATTTATAGTTTCCTTCTTTATATTCAAGTCATTCACCCATTCTGAATTTATCTTAGTGTAGGGTGTGAGATGTTCATATGAACCTAATCTCTCCCATATTGTTTTCCAAATTTCCCAACAGTTTTTGTCAAATAGTGGATTTTTGTCCCCAAAATTGGGCTCTTTGGGTTTATCATATACTGTCTTGCTGATGTCATTTACCCCAAGCCTATTCCACTGATCCTCCCTTCTGTCTCTTAGCCAGTACCATATTGTTTTGATGACTGCTGCTTTATAGTATAGTTTAATATCTGGTACTGCTAGGCCCCCTTCCTTCACATTTTTTTTCATTATTTCCCTTGATATTCTTGATCTTTTGTTATTCCAAATGAAATTTGTTACAGTTTTTCCTAATTCAGTAAAGAAGTTTTTTGGTGGTTTGATAGGTATGGCACTAAATAGGTAAATTAATTTGGGTAGAATGGTCATTTTTATTATGTTAGCTCATCCTACCCATGAGCAATCAATGTTTTTCCAATTGTTTAGATCTAGTTTTAATCGTTTGGAAAATGTTTTGTAGTTGTTTTCGTATAATTCCTGTGTTTGTTTTGGTAGATAGATTCCTAAGAGTTTTATGTTATCTAGGGTGATTTTAAATGGTGTTTCTCTTTCTACTTCTTGCTGCTCTAATGTGTTGGAAATATATAGAAATGCTGATGATTTATGTGCATTTATTTTGTATCCTGCAACTTTGCTAAAGTTGTTGATTATTTTTACAAGCTTCCTAGTTGATTCTCTAGGATTTTTTAAGTATACTATCATATCATCTGCAAAGAGTGATAGCTTAGTCTCCTCATTGCCTATTTTAATACCCTCAATTTCTTTTTCTACTCTAATTGCTACTGCTAGTGTTTCTAGTACAATGTTAAATAATAGAGGAGATAATGGGCATCCTTGTTTCACTCCTGATCTTATTGGAAAGGCTTCTAATTATCCCCATTGCATATGATGCTTGTTGATGGTTTTAGGTATATACTGTTTATTGTTTTTAGGAAAGGTCCTTCTATTCCTATACTTTCCAGTGTTTTCAATAGGAATGGGTGCTGTATTTTGTCAAAGGCTTTTTCAGCATCCATTGAGATAATCATGTGATTTTTGTTTGTTAGCTTGTTGATATGCTCAATAATGTGGATGGTTTTCCTAATGTTGAACCATCCTTGCTTTCCTGGTATAAATCCCACCTGATCATGGTGGATTATCCCCTTGATCACTTGCTGGAGTCTCTTTGCTAGTATTCTATTTAAGATTTTTGCATCTATGTTCATTAGGGAAATTGGTCTGTAGTTTTCTTTCTCTGTTTTTGATCTACCTGGCTTTGGAATCAGTACCATATTTGTGTCATAAAAGGAATTTGGTAGGGCTCATTCTTTGCTTATTATATCAAATAATTTGTATAGTATTGGGATTAGTTGTTCTTTGAATGTCTGATAGAATTCACTTGTGAATCCATCAGGCCCTGGAGATTTTTTCTTAGGGAGTTCTTTGATGGCTTGTTCAATTTCTTTTTCTGATATGGGATTATTTAGGTATTCTATTTCTTCTGCTGTTAATCTAGGCAATTTATATTTTGGTAAATATTCATCCATATCACCTAGATTGCTATATTTATTGTCATATAATTGGGCGAAATAGTTTTTAATGATTGCCTTAATTTCCCCTTCATAAGAGGTGAGGTCTCCCTTTTTATCTTTGATACTGTCAATTTGGTTTTCCTCTTTCCTTTTTTAAATTAGACTGACCTGTACTTTGTCTCTTTTATCTGTTTTTTCAAAATACCAGCTTTTAGTCTTATTTATTAATTCAATAGTTCTTTTACTTTCGATTTTATTAATTGCTCCCTTAATTTTTAGTATTTCTAATTTAGTTTTCATCTGGGGATTTTTAATTTGCTCTTTCTAATTTTTTAAGTTGCATGCCCAATTCATTAATCTCTGCCCTTCCTAGTTTGTTAATATATGCACTCAAGGATATAAATTTCCTCCTGAGTACTGCCTTGGCTCTATCCCACAGAGTTTGGTAGGATGTCTCATCATTGTCATTCTCTTCAATGAAATTGTTGATTGTTTCTATGGTTTCTTCTTTGACTAGCTGGTTTTGGAGAATCATATTATTTAATTTCCAATTAGTTTTTGATTTTCCTGTCCAGGTGCCCTTACTAATTATTATTTTCATTGCATTATGATCTGAGAATTTATTATTTCTGCTCTTCTGCATTTGTTTGCAATGTTTCTATGCCCTATTACATGGTCAATCTTTGTGAATGTACCATGTGCAGCTGAAAAGAAGGTGTATTCCTTTTTGTCCCTATCTATTTTTCTCCACATATCTATTAAATCTAATTTTTCTAGGACTTCATTCACCTCTCTTACCTTTTTCTTATTTATTTTTTGGTTTGATTTATCTAGCTCTGAAAGAGGAATATTTAGATCTCCCACTAGTATGGTTTTACTATCTATTTCCTTCTTGAGCTCTACCAGTTTCTCCTTTTCAAATTTGGACGCTATGCTATTTGGTGCATACATATTGAGCAATGTTATTTCCTCATTGTCTATACTGCCTTTTATCAGCATGTAATTACCTTCCCTGTCTTTTTTAATCATATCTATTTTTACTTTGGCTTTATCAGAAATCATGATTGCCACTCCTGCCTTTTTTTTCTCATTTGAAGCCCAAAAGATTTTACTGAAGCCCTTTATTTTAAACTTGTGTATGTCCACCCACCTCATATGTGTTTCTTATAGACAACATATGGTAGGATTTTGGTTTCTAATCCACTCTGCTATTTGCTTCTGTTTAATGGGTGAGTTCATCCCATTCACATTCAGAGTTATAATTATCAGTTGTGTATTCACCAACATTTTGCTGTCCTCCCCTAATTCTATCCCTTCTTCTCACACTATTTCCTTTTAAAGCAGTGGTTTGCTTTAAGCCAGTAACCCTTGTCCCCTCCCTTGATTTACTTCCCTTTTTACCCCCTCCCTTATTATTCCCCTATTTTTATTTTTAAGGCCTAATGAATTCCCTCCCCCTTTTTTTCCCCTGGAAGAATATAGTCAGTTTTGATGGGTAGGTGATCCTTGGTTATAGACCCAGTTCTCTTGCCTTTCTGAATATCATATTCCAAGCCTTGCAGTCTTTTAGTGTGGAAGCTGCCAGATTCTGTGTGATCCTGATTGGTGCTCCTTGATATCTGAATTGTCTCTTTCTGGCTTCTTATAAAATTTTTTTTCTTTTACTTGGAAGCTCTTGAATTTGGCTATTATATTCCTGGGGGTTGTCTTTTCAGGGTCTAGTGTAGAGGGTGATCTATGGATCCTTTCAATGTCTATATTGCCCTCTTTTTGTAGAACTTCAGGACAATTTTGCTGAATAATTTCTTTTAGTATGGAGTCCAAATTTCTATTAATTTCTGCTTTTTCAGGAAGACCAATGATTTGCAGATTGTCTCTTCTAGACCTGTTTTCTTGATCTGTCAATTTCTCATTGAGATATTTCATGTTTCCTTCTATTTTATCTGTCTTTTGACTTTGTTTTATTTGTTTTTGCTGTCTTGATAGATCATTGGCTTCTACTTGCCCAATTCTTGTCTTTAGAGACTGGTTTTCTGCTATAAGCTTTTGATTTTCCTTTTCAGATTGGTCTGACCTGTTTTCTAGCTGTTTGATTTTGGTCTCCAATTTGCTTATTAATTCTTTTGATTTGGGGGCATCTTTTTCTAATTGCCCAATTCTAGCCTTTAGAGACTGGTTTTTGGCTACAATCTTTTGGTTTTCCTTTTCAATCTGGTCATTTCTGGTCTTTGATTTACTTGCCTCACTTTCCAATTGTGAAATTCTGCCTTTTAATCTGTTATTTTCTTGCCAGATCTCTTCCATCTTTCTCATGATCTCAGATTTGAACTCTTCAAGACCTTGTGACCCATTTTCATTGTTTTGGGAAGGTTTGGATATGGTTAATTGTTTGTTCTCCTCTGCTGTTTCCTCTGTTGTCTGGATTTTTCTGTGTAAAAGTTGTCAAGTGTTAAAGGTTTTTTCTTCTTCATCTTTCTCTTCTGGTTTTCTTGATGATTCTGGCTTGCCATTATAAGCTGAGTGCCCTCTCAGCTTTATGCTTGCACCCAGGATCTGTCTGTGCTCTTTAGACTCCTGAGATCTCAAGTCTAGTTGTTCTGGGTCAAGCCTCCTGGTGGTCTTCTTGCTCGTTCTTCTGCCTGAAGCTCCTTTAACAGTCTTAGGGAGCTGATTCTGCAGTCAAGCACCTCTCTGCACTGGGTCCCCACTCAAGGTCCGCTCCTGCACTCAGAATCAGCCCCTTAGTCTGCACCTTAGTCCACCCCTTATCCCGTGCCTTTGCCCATGCCTGTGTCAGCCCTTTCGCCTGTACCTGGGCTCAGGGTCTGTGTTCAGAGTCCGTGAGTTCTTTAGTCTCTTTTGGGGTCTTAAGTCTTGCTGCTCTCAGGAACAAGCCCTGGTGACCTGTCAGTGACTTAATGGGTGCCCCAAACTTGCTAACTCGTGTGCTGGCTTTGGCACTGTAGGTGGTGTGGGGGTGGGGGGAGGGGGTTGGTCTGCTTGTGTTTTTGTGAGAGCTGTTTCTCCTCTTTATAGCATGAAAATGCCCCTATTCCACATACCTTCGATGCTGCGCCCTGTTGTGGGGTCCCTTCTTTCCTCTGGATTTGTTTTTATGTCTTCTTGAGGAGTCCTATATGCGTGGGTTAAGAGAGGTCAAGAAGTTGCTTTTTACTCTGCTGCCATCTTAACCCCGCCTCTATCGATAGCTAATATTTAAATGATGCTTCAGGGTTTCAAAAATGCTTTATGAAAATAATGTTATTTTATTCTTTCACAACAATTTTTCAAGGTTGGTGCTATTATTAACCCCATTTTACAAATGAAGATTCTAAGGCAAACAAAGGTTAAATAAGTTGCCTAGTCACACAAGCTTATATGTGTTTGAGGCAGAATTTGAAGTGAAGTCTTCTTGACTCTTTAATTTTAGTACTCTATATATTGTACCAATAAGATGCCTTAAAATTAGAACCCAGTAATTTCAGAATCTAACAGCAGGCTGGTGGAAGTCTTCCAGTCAAGACCCTAGGAATCACTTGGGAGAAATAAGAAACAATCCTTGGGCTCTTCCCCTTACACAGGATATACTGTATGTTGCTGTCCATCACATACTTCCCCATTGCCTTTGCATGAACTACAATTTTTGTTTTTCAAAGACCATGTCATTTGTAACATAGGATTATTAACACTGCCATGTTGGCTTGGGGCAACCTGTCAGTTGCCCTGGTTGGAATGTTGACCATGGCATGAGCCACCAGGCAAACACCAACTGCCAGCTGGGCCAAGGGTATATAAAGCCCTGGAGACCCAGGGCTAAGTTCTGTTCTTTCCTGACTTCTCCCCTGACCTCTAGCTTACCTCATACCCCTTGGGGCCCTGGGTGGTAGTAATGGGAGCGTGGGTAGTTGTAGGCCTAGGATAGGGTTAAACCAATTCTACAGAACAATTTATCAACACTATCAGCACTACTGGCAAACCTTTAGCCAAAGATCAACTTTATTTATTATCTAGAGACCACATCACTCTGACCCAGGGCTGCCTGCAATGGGTCAGCAGAAGAGCATCCAGACAAGACCTATTAGCAACCTGAGTCAGATAAACCTTTCACCCTTAGTTCTCAGTATTTCCTAACCCTCTTTCCACTGCCTTGTTTCCATTATTCCTATTATAAATAAACCACTTAGCCTTAACCTGAGAACTTTGTGGTTTCTCCCTTCTATCTAAGGCCAAGTAGGGACAGCCAACAGGAAACGTTCTGATCAGTTTCAGCAGGTATAAACTCCATTCCTGAAGGGCAGGAAGTTCAATATTCACTTCCTGTCAACTTACGATACACCAATAGTGAGCTACTTCCTCAGTAGGAAAGGGGCTGGAAATCTGACATCTTAAAGGAGCTTGGTGTCTAGCAGTGAGAGTTCACTTGACACTCAATCAACCTGGGTTGGATCCTTGATACATTTATTACCAGTTTCAAGCTCAGCCCGGGTACAGCTCACTCCAAACCTTTATGACTAACATCTTCCTTCTTCTAGTTTCATTACTAGCATAAGGCCCTTTGACTCTCTCATTACAGTTGGTGAGCACAGTCTAGGCAAGAGCCCACAGGAATGAATACTTTTACAATGGCTGTAGCTAGGATGATCTTCATCATTAGTAGCTTCTCCCTGCTTCTCTGGACGGTGATGCAGGGAGAGATTGACTTTTGGTTTGTTACAGTCCCGCAATTTATTTTATATATGTTACAACTATATGACTGTTACAGATGGTGTGCTGTGACTTTGGCTGAATTTATTTGCTTCATCCCTACTTCCATTGCAATTATTTTTTATATATTTCAAAGTTTCAAGGCTGTTAGGAAAGTGTGTTCCCATCTCTGGCTGCTTTTTCATTTAAATCCATCTGGTGCTACAATGAATACAAATGACTCTATATCCCAGGAAGTTCTTGAGCAGATGAAACTGTTGGTCCAAGTTGTGAAACAAATAAGGGAAGGGAAAGACCTAGATGACCATATGATTCTCCAATTAGAGATAATTGAATACAAACATTTTGGGACAGTTGCAAAGGCTAATAACAAGGCAACAACAAGTGATAGGACTACTCATGATAAAGCCACAGGGACTGAAACCACCATCTCTGTCCTCCCAATAGTTGATATTACCATTTTACAGCCAGGGGAGGGCATTGATCATGTCAAATCATATAAGGAACTCAAAACTAACACCTTCCTCCTTCTAGTTTCATTATTAGCATAAGGCCCTTTGAAAATTTGAATTGAGCGGCTAGGCAAAGTGACTGAGAAGGATTCTATTATAGCAGATCTTAAGAAACAGCTCAAGCAGGCTAGAAAGGACAAAGAAATTGAGGAGATAAAGAACTTCGCTCTCCAGGCCAGCAGGGAGCATAGTCAATCCAGGCAACTTCTGGCAACTTCAATCCTAAAAACTCTTCTTGGAGGTGCTTCCTATGCTGAAGAGTTGGTCATATAGTACAGCAATGTAGATTTAGGCAACAATTTGACTTTGGCAATGACAATAACAACGCAAGCCAAAGAGACATGAACACCAAGAAAACTTACTACAATTCCAGATGGTCCAACAAGAGTAGAGAGTGCAAAATATAATGAACCATGTTGTTCTCATACCTGTAAAAAGTTTGGCCAATCCTCATCATTAAATCAGATGGAGAGGTATTTGGCAGAAGGTGAAATTCCAAAGAGCTTATGAACCGAGGCTTCTGTATCAAAAATGACTGACTTGACCAAAAATGATGTGTGTGAATCGAATCTAGGACTAATGGATGTTTCTAAAAGCCTGGGCATGGGAGAGTATATGTCTATAGCAAGCTGCACAGAAAACAATGACATTTCTGATACAGAAGACCAAGAATGGGTAGACATATTGCAAATGCACAAAGAGATTTATGGGACAGATAAGGATGACTATAAAAGGGGTCATCTTACACATTCCATCTCAATAGGATTGGAAGAATATGTAATAGCTTATCTCCAGGAGCACTGCAATCTTGCTTGGAGTCATCGAAATCTCAAACTTCTATCTTTATTCCAAGTTTAAAACAACAACATAGCTTGGATAAAGAAGAAAGTAATAGGGATTTACAATGTATTCATGAAGAAATATCATTTGTAACCCTAAAGGAGTTAATGTCTCAAAGTACTACACCATTCATTTGCTCAAGACATGAAAAACCAAGATATGACTAGAAAGACAGCCAAATGGAATGTTCAGAGAGGCTTGACTTTTTTTTTTTAATTTTTTTTTTATTTTAAACCCTTAACTTCTGTGTATTGACTTATAGGTAGAAGAGTGGTAAGGGTAGGCAATGGGGGTCAAGTGACTTGCCCAGGGTCACACAGCTGGGAAGTGTCTGAGGCCGGATTTGAACCTAGGACCTCCCGTCTCTAGGCCTGGCTCTCAATCCACTGAGCTACCCAGCTGCCCCGAGGCTTGACTTTTGAAGAGCAGGGCACTGTGTTACTGAGTGAGAGCAGTAATACAGAGAATTCATTGGTTAGTTTTCTCAATCCCTTAGCTACCAAATTTCACCTGGAGGTTGGGGAGAGAGAGAATCTTAATATGTTATCTGATATAACTGATGAATTCAGTAGTAACATCACTGAAACCTGTTCGGTGGCTGAAGCCAGCCTAGAACAACCATCAGTCACTCTGACAGCAGGGCTACATGGTGAACTCCAAACAGTCTTTGAGTTGGGTGATGAACCAGAAGTGTTGAAGGGAATACAAACTATCTTTCAAACATTCCCTGACACATCTGATGGGAAAATTTCTACACTTGAAGACTGTGGAACTCAAAACAACAGAGAAGGAGTTAGGAGTAGTGATATTTCCACTGCTCTAGCCTTAAGTCAGTTGATGCTCAGAATTCTGAAGTTTCTCACACTGCTGTGGGGGAGAGAAGCCAGCTGCTTTCTAGTCCAACATTCTACAATGACTCTCCCAGACACAGAATTTCTGATTGTGCTGCAGAAGTTTTAGCTGACAATGACAACACAAGACTTGAGGAAGTGCTTGTGCAAGACCATACGCAAGACTGGATCCAAAATGAATATATGCAATCTACTGAGGATTCTCTATTATCCTGAGTCCCAGTTAAGTCCAGTAGCCACAGGGAACCCCTAGTTATCCTGAAAATTGGGGGGGGGGGGTTGTCTATGATGCGCTCCTGGACCCTGGAGCTACAATTTCTGTTCTCTGTCAGGCTCCAGAAGGATGTAAATATCAGGGCAGTTTGAGGGTGAGAAGTGCTTCAGGGCTAGCACAACAAGTCCCAAAGCTCAAGGCCAAAATGGTAAAACTCGGCCCTCTCACTGGAGATCACACTTTTTTGTTAATGCCATCGTGTCCTTTCAATCTAGTCAGGAGGGATCTTTTATGTAAATTAGCTGCTACCATCCAATGCCAACCAGATGGGCATATCTATCTTCATTTACCTAAGAGATCTCTGAAACATCATCCCATTTTGTTTTTAGACCCATGGAGTGAGGAACCAACATACCATCAAAATGACAGTATTTATCAGGTTCCTGATGATATACCAGACTATGTATGGGCTAAAAATTCAAATGATGTGGGCAGAATCTTGTCTTCTGAGCCAGTGAGAATAGAAGTTAAGGAAGGATTACCACCATGAATTCCTCAGTTTAAATTGAGCAAGGATGCTATCAAAGGAGTAAAACCCATCATAGAGAGTTTATTACAACAAGGAATTTTAAGATATGGTTCCTCACAGTTTAACAGCCCTATCATGCCTGTGAAGAAAGCCACATTAACTCCTGATGAGAAGACTCAATGGCAATAGGTACAAGATCTAAGAGCTGTTAATAACCATGTGAAGAAAACCTATGGCGTGGTTCCTAGCCCATCCCAGATCTTAACAGCCATACCAAACACAGCTTCTTGGTTCATAGTCATTGATCTCTGTTCAGCCTATTTTTCTGTTCCTCTGCACAGAGACAGCCAACAGCTGTTCGCCTTCATGAGGCAAGGCAAATCCTTTTTGTGGACAAGGATGATTTAGAAAGAGCTTATATAGACTCAGAAATGCAGAAATGGAAGGAGAAGTTTGGAGCAAGGAAAGAACTTGGAATATGAGTTGCAGACACTAGAAAACTGCTGTTACCAAAAGATTTTTATACCTATTTGTGTCAAGCCATTCACACAAAAGGACATTTTGGTACTCAAGGTGTAGAAGATTCTGCAAAAAGGCAATGGATAGCACCCGGAATAAGTACTGTTGCTAATAAGATATGTAGTAGTTGTTCTATTTGCCAAAAATTCAATCAAGATGCATTCAGAAAGAAAGGTTTAGGTGGTAGACCTTTGGCATATTGTCCATTTGAGAGTTTGCAAATTGATTATATAAGTATGCCAAAAGCTGGAAGATACAAGTTTTGTCTTCTAATCGTGGATAGATTAATAAAGTGGCCTAAAGCATTTCCATCTACTACAAATACAGTTAGCTTTGTGGTGAAAGTATTACTTAAGGAAATTGTTCCTAGGTTTGGTGTACCAATTACTATAGATTCTGATAAAGGATGTCATTTCACTCAAGATATTCTTAAAAGAGTCTTTGAGAATCTAAGAATAATACCTAAGTATAATGTTCCTTATCATCCACAAAGTTTGGGTCAAGTAGAGTGTATGAATATGAAACTCAAGACTATGTTGGGGAAAATTTGTGTTGAAACTCATCTAAAATGGCCAGATATTCTTCCCATAGCTTTGTTTTACCTACATACAAGACCAAGAGCAGATTTGCAAATATCATCTTATGAAATGCTCTTTGAACATGCTCCATTGCAAGCAAAGACTTGTAAGACTGTTTATACTTCTCTCGTAAGAGGAGATTGTCAAATTGCTTCATATTTAAGTGCATTACAACAATGGCTTAGAGAACTGCATGATATGGGAGTATTGATCCAATCTGTTCCATTGGATTATTCTCTTCATAATTTTCAACCAGGTGATATGATGTATGTGAAAAATTTTGCCAAAACATCAGCAACACAAGAGAGTTAGGTAGGTCCTTATACAATTGTATTAGTTTCACCATCTTCAGTAAAATTATTAGGAAGAGATTCATGGTTTCATTGCTTGCATGTTAATTAGCTCATGAAATTGATAATGAAAATGTACAAAATGTAGAAGGAGAAGAAGAAGAGTTTGTGAAAAACTGAGATTCATCAGTCAAACAGAGTGCAGCCAAAAAGATCAGTAAGGAGAGGGCCATTTCAGTGGAAGAGGACATTTGAATGGAAGAACATTGCTGATGAAGAGGATTCAGAGAAATTGAAGGACATTGTACAGAGACTGAAAGATTTATAAATATTAAGCAGATTAAAGCCATCCACCAACTCCACGAAGATTCCTAGTGGGTAGGACACTCAGAAAGGGGAACCAAGGACTGAGAGAAAATGGGTTATGGGTTAAGGACTAATGGAAAGAGAACATAAGGCGAGAATAAAGACACACAGACAGAAATTTCTGGCTTAGATGGTTCAGAGCTTTGATGGTCAAGAGCTTAATTCTCAACTGTCATATTGCTATTTTTATTGGGGTTACAACCATATTGGAGGAAGGGGAGAGCCAAGTGGTTTGATACATTAACATTATGAGGTAATCATTAGGAAATACAAACTGCTAGAACCTTAAACATTAGGTAGAGCTAACACCTGGATCAGGAACTGATATGGCCTAAGACATCTACGGATGTATGATACGTATGTTAATTGATCATTGTAGGTAAAGTAAATAGACAGATAGCTGACCAGTCTTCTGGAGTGTAGCCTTAGGGAAAGGCTAGGAATTTGGCAAGATTGAAGTTCAATTTAACTCAAGATTCCAAAAATCAATCACAAGCCATACAAGAGTCAGTTTTTGAGCACTCTTAAAATAATATCACAATGTATACCTGGATTGCTACACAGATAAAAAACTTTAAAGAAAATTTACAATGAAGAAGATCAAGTGATTAATGATCTAATGTTCTGAGGAATTTGGGTACTGTAATATATATATTGGGTAATGTAATAACATATATTCATACACATTCAACAATACATATTACTACCATGGACTTCAGAGAAGAGATTTCTTCAAACAAGATAAAAAGAAAGAATATCTGAAGTTTTGGTAGGTATATTGCAAGTAACAGTAACATAACATAGCATGAATAACAACAAAACAAAAACATACACAAAACATAAACATGGTGAGGATACATTGATTCACTAGTGAATGACTGAGACAATGTATAGTTAGGTAATAACAATGTTATAATTAGGTATCTGATAGTTACTTAGGAAAGTATTTAGTTAGATTACAATGATAGCATAGTTAGATGGGGTTAGTTTTAGGAGATTTTATTAAGATAGGGCTGTAATTAGATAGTTTGGGTTGATAAGGTAAGATAAGGTACTAACTTACATTACAAACTACATTGCAACATACATAACAAACATGTATTACATAAAACATATAACATATTACAGATCATATATCACATAAATATGTAAACAGTGCATATTATAGTTAGGGTTGAAATATTGTACTATAGACTATGTGTATGTAAATATGCAAATGTGTGTAAATATTGAGTGTGTATGTGTTTAGCACACATGTATATTGTATGTATGCATTAAATGTGTGCATATGCATATATGTAAAATTATGTATATGGTTAATATTTGATACTGGTTAAGTTTTTATATATATACAGTTCTATGTAAAAGTTTAGTTTTGTGTAATAGGAATAAGATTTTAATTTAGAATAAGATCATTTTAAATTTTCATCTACTTTTAAATGTATTTTGCGTAAGTAAGTTTGATGGATTGGTTTAACTTTTGTGTAAAAATTTATACAATGTTGTGTTAATTGTACTTTTTCAAGATTTCTAACTGTTGTTTATTCATTACAATAGTAATAGAATTTTTCTGTATTAGTTTATAAGAGTAGTATTTTATGAATGTAATGTTTTGCATGACATTTGTGTTTGTATTTCTATTTTGATGTTTTTTGTTAATTTTGCTTATTTGATGTTGCATATGTTTGATTTGTACTTTGAACTTTGTAACTGTTTATTGTATAGTTTTCCTTTTTCCTTGATTAAATCCCTAGAGCTAGGTAGTGTTAGATAGGATAAGATAGATGAGTGTAGGTTGTTTATTATTTGGGGTAAGAATTTTAGTTTAGGGGAAATAAAAAGTTTGTTAGTGCACAAATACCAAAATATTGTTTATGACACTATTTTGGCTTTGTGCAAAGGGGGGGGGACTGTTTTAGGGAAATAAGAGGGGAAAATAGGAAGTACCAAGGCAGAGGCAGAGAGAGAATTTCAGAACTCTGGAGACAGTGACTCTGAAGAGACAGTTGGGTTTCTGAACTTGCTTTCTCTGGAGGAAGACCTTGTCTGTGTGGACTTATCCTGCAAGCCTTTCGCCTGCTAGGAAGTGGTTGAGTTTGGTTTAAACTCTACAGGTGGATGATGTGAGTAAAATCCTTACTCCCCTTCCTATTGGATTTATACCTGCTATAGCTATGGTTCTACTGGACTCCTGCCAACCTCAGAGGATAACTGTTGTGAGCCATCTCCTTTGTTGACCCAGTGGACCTATGTACCTTCCAGCTTTCCCTTATTCTGAATTACTAGCAGAGGTGGGGGGTGGGGTGGAAATTCTGGTTAGGATATAGAACAGGTAGCTGGGGATCTGTATGTAGAGATAAGTGTATTGAACATCTATTTGAATCCTATTGGACTTTGGTGGGAGGAATTAGTTTTAAGACCCAATAAGATCATCCCCTTCCCCTTCCCCTACCTGTCCTAGTTAAATAAAACCTTGGTTTATAACTGATGGTAACTTGTCAGTTTCTCCCTGGAAGCCTTCCCAAACCTTGGACTGGCCCTAAGGACTATTTCATCTAGTGTCTAGAAAACCACCTAAACCTTACAAACCTAAACCCTACCTACTACATTTATTTATTTGTTTATTTATTTCACTAGTTGATCTCTAAGTGATCTTTGAGTTATATTACATAAACTGTTTTAAAATACATACCACCAATGATGTGTAAACCAATCTGGAATTTTTAGCAATATGTGGCAGTCCCTCCACTAATGTGGCTAGTAAAAATTACACATTAATTCAATCCATTCCTAGAAAGCATTTCATATAATTAACCTCCTAGGGACATCCAGATGGCTCAGCAGATAAAGATCCAGGCTTGGAGATGGAGATCCTGGATTCTAATCTGGCCTCAGAAATTTCTTAGCTATGTGATCCTGGACAAGTCACTTGATCCCCATTGCCTAGTCCTTGCTTCTCTTCTGCCTTGGAACCTATCTTTAGCATCAATTCTAAGGCAGAAGGAAAAGGTTAAAAAAAAAGTAAACCCCTATAAATAGACTAAAAACCTAATCAAATTGGAGATAAAAGAGCTAAGTTAGCTAAGTCCCCAGAGGGTGGCTCTCTTGGGGATACCTTGTAGGCACTCATTCCTAATACTCTAGTTCAGATATAAAGAATCTTTTAGAGACTGTGTACCATGCCCTGCCTCACCACCGAGTGCTAGGTACTCCACCCCCCCCCCCCACCTCCTTACCTCACATAGTGGAGAGAGAAAGCACTCCCATTTGGCTGCTGGGCAGAAGGGCAGGTGAAGTAAGGAATGCTCTCATTTAGTGCAGAGAGGGGGAGGAGAGTGGCCTGAATGTTCTACTCCTCTTTAGCTCTGTCACCTATGAGCCACCCACCTTACCCCCCTGGAAGATCCCATTGAACTGTTGGGCAGAGGGGTGGCTAATGTGAAAAAATGTCACCAGGCGTGGTGGAGATGGGAGAAGGGAGAAGTTCTACCTGACTCCCTCTGCCTTTCTAGTAACAAACTCTTTCTCTCTCTCTCTTTCTCTCTCTCTCTCTCTCTCTCTCTCTCTCTCTCTCTCTCTCTCTCTCTCTCTATCTTTCTCTCTCTCTCTCTCTCTCTGTGTGTGTGTATGTGGTAAGAGTTTAAATTTAGGTTTTATGCTAAATATGAGAATTCTAAAGTATTATTGTGGTCACCAATTTAAAAATATTATAGCTTGAGTCAAAATGACTTTTAGCAGCTTTATTTACAAAGAAGTGGAAAGAATGAAAGTGGAAAGATGTAGCTAAAGAGACAGATTTTAACAAGACTACCAGCACTTCTCCAGTGAAGTAGGCTCAACCCTGCAGGGGCTTCCCCAGAACCCTTGTCCCCATGTGGATTTCCCAGTAATCCTCATCCAGAAGTCCTGGTAGTGTCTTCAGCCAGGGTTTCACCAATGCAGCCTCCTCCAAAGCCAAGGCAGGAATCTCAGTCACTTACCCAGCAAGTCAATGAAGGATCCAAGGAAAAAGTCTCTTTCAAGCCAGAAAAGAAATCTCCAGAACCAATCTCTCCAAATGCCAGGAAGGTAATGAATCTCCAGAACTAATCTCCCCAGAAGTCTGGAAAGGAATGCCTCTACACCATGCTGGTCTCTTCTTTTTATCCTCCTATTTTTAAGGTCACTTCCTGCCACTTCCTGTCACTTCCTGTCATTCCCCCTTCTTCATAGAAACCAGTGGCAGTCTTTCAATTTGCTTAGCACTGCCCAAGGCAGGGTGGGGTAGGGTGGGGTAAAGGGGGGCAGTGGACTTTGGAGTTGTCACTTACTTTAGTAAGTGACTTGTGAAATCTCATACTTAATGGTAAGTAGGGGTACTTTAAGTTCTTGTTTTGATTAGCTAAAAATAGACAGAGAGAGCTCTGTGTGCCATCTTTGGCATGCACCATCAAAGCTCTAGCTTGTGAGCTCTTATCAGCTTTCTTCCTCTTAACAGTCAGTCAAGAGACTGAAAGTTTGGAATAGTTTGGTGGTATAGTGGATAGAGTGCTGGTCCTGGAGTCAAAAAGACCTGACTTCAAATATAACCTCACATAGTGACTTGGCTGCATGACTTGATCTTTCTTTGCCTCCATTTCCTCATCTGTGAAGTTGGAATAATAATAATACCTATCTCTCAATGTTATTGTGAGGATCAAATGAGAGGTATTTGTAAAGAACTTAGCACAGTGCCTGGAACACAGTGTGTGCTATATAAATGTTATTTCATTATTATTTCATTATTATTTTTTTTATTCATTATTATTGGACACCTTAGGCTCTTAAGAAAGGCATTGGATGGCATGATAAGAATAGAAACTACAAAACATTTTCCCATGGACTGGGATGTACTTTACCACTATTGCATATAGTATCTGCAGGAAGAGTGGTAGTGAGGTACACCTTTAGGGAACACATGGTCAAGGTTACTCACAGCTCTGGAACTTCAAGGTTTCAATGTCCTTCCTGTCTTCTCTAGTATAGTACCTCTTCTTTCACTCTCTTCTAAGCTCTTTGAAGTCTGACTCACAAACTCATCATTCAACTGAAACTGCCCTCTCCAAAGTTACCAATGAACTCTTACTTCCAAAATCAAATGACTTTTTCTGAGTCCTGATAGTCCTTGACTTCTTTGCAGTCTTTGACTATCAATCATCCTTTTTTGTTGTAACAGTTAGGTAGTATAGTTGATAGAGCTTTGGACTTGGAATCAGGAAGACCTGAGCTATAATCCTGCTTTGAATACTAGCTGTAGGATTGCTAACCCAAAAGTGCTATAAAGTGCTATTATTATCTTTTCTCCTCTTTAGGTTTTTATAACTTTGTACCTTTATAGTTCTTCTCTTACCCGTCTGACTACTCCTTCTTGATTTCCTTTGTTGTATTTTATTTGTGGTCACACCTACTAAAATGAGTGTCCCTCACAGGTTTATACTGGTCCCTTTTCTCTTCTTCTATACTATTTATCTGCGGCACCACCTAGTTGCCCAACTTCTTTACATATACACTTAGTAAATTCTGGTGACTCCCTTTCATCTTTTGGAATAAATACAAGATCTGTTTGGCTTTTACAGAACTTCACAACCTAGCTTTTTTCTACCTTTATAAAAGTGTTCTTACACCTTCTCCTTCTACTTACTCTATGACACAATGATACTAGTCTCCTTGCTGTACCTTGCACATGGAACTCCATGTCCTGACTGTGTCTTTTTTACTGTCTGTCCCTCTACCTAAAATGCTCTTCCTTGTGACCTATCCATCTTGGCTTCCATGATTTTGGTCAATTTCAGCTGAAATCCCACCTTTTATAAGAGGATTTTCACTCTCCTGTCCTTTTAGAATTTAGATTGTGGGAGCAACCTGTTGGAGAAGAAGGGAAAAGATGTACATGAGGAGTGGCTGACCTCAGCGATTAGTCCTATTTACTCCTTATATATCTTGTATAGAAAAAGTTATTTTCATGTTGTCTCCTCCATAGGAATGAAGTAATGAAGAGCAAAGACTTTTTCTTTTCTTTTTGCCTTTCTTAGGATCCCACTTATGCCACTCTGCAGCCCCTCTCATACACATAAATAATAAGTGCTTAATAAGTACTCTAAGACCTCTAGACTTGACTGGTCAAGGAGAAATGTTTGAGAGAACAGGGGATAAAATCAGAGTTTTGTAATGTAAAGGAGAAAAAACTTTTTCTCTAGAGCCACCAAGCCTAAACTGAAGAGTGGGTGGAGAAAAGAGCTTAGTGAAGTATTATTTTCTTGGTCTGGCCTCATTCTAAACCTGTGATGGTGAACTTATGGCACAGGTGCCAAAGACAGCAGGAAGAGACATCTCTGTGTGCCCATCTAGGTATTTGCACCCTTCCTCACCCCTCTGTGTTTACTCCCTCCCCTGAGCAGAGTGCTCAGACCCTGCCTGTTCCTTTCTCCCTCCCCTATCTGGGCAGCAGCCCCCTCCCTCAGCCAGCCCTTGGAGAGACCAGAGATAGGGGTGGGTCCCTGAGTCTGCAGGTCCCTGCACCCTCCAAGCTCAAGCCAGCTGGGAGCCTCTGGTCCCTGCCCTCCAACTCTGAGTAGGGGGCACTCAATCTCTGAGCTACCTCCCCCCTGGGCTTCTTCAGCAGCAGCTCCCTCACCATGGGGCTGGGTCCAGTGGCAGGTCTGGTGGTACCAAAAGGTGGCTTGGTTGGGACTAGGACTCTGGCCCCCTCCCCCAAAATAGGGGTGTGGGACACCACATTCAGTCTGGGGGGCTGGGTTGCCCTGCAAGAGATCCCTAAAAGGTTTGCCATCTCTGCTCTGGACTGCTGGCCTCATATGCAAATGAGCTACTCTGGGTCTTTATAGTGATTACCTGGGGATTAAGTGAGGAGGATGGGACTGGATTGATCTGGGTTTTTCTGGTCTCACTGTTCCTCTTTCAATATATATATGTGAAATGGCTTTTCCCAGGCTTTACAGATATCCCTACTAAGCCATCATAGAAATTTGTTTTGCTTTCCTTTACCATATTAGTACCCAAAATAAAATGTCTAACTGCCTACCCATTTTCTACTTGCTTGTCTATCATCTATTTTCTACCTACCACCTACCTATCAAACTGTATATCTGTATATATGTATCTTCCCCTCCCCCTAAGAAGAAAAAAGCAAAAAATGGTATCTTTTAATGTCATTCTAATTTTCCTGTGATTACTGAGTTGATGGGTGGTAGTAGAAGAGAACTTTCCCTTCGTACTGCCCAGGAGGACAGCTCCAGGAATTTCCTGAGAAAGTTTGGACTTCTTGGCGCTCCGTAGATCGCTATGCATTGTGGGCCTTGGCAATATGGCGTCCCCCTTGGTGTGTTAATGAGCGGAGTTTCTCTCTCTGTCTCTGAAGGAGGAGGGGAAATTCCTCAACCCAAACGATCTCTTTTACAGTCGTCTGGGAGGGTCCAGTGCCAGGCGTTTTCCACCTCTCTGCCCTCAGGCCTAAGGGAGCGGCGGGGGCCCTTGGACGGGGACAAGTCAGGCCTCGGGAGCCCAGGATAAAGCTTACCGCAGGCGGACACTATGGGCCGATCTTGGCTTCAGCTGCAGCAGCTTCGGAGAATGCGGGGTCCGCAGGGCTGAGAGGCAACCCGAGGAGTATCCCTGTTCCCTCGTCCCCCTTGCCTCGCCTCCGCTTGTATCTTTTCCCCGTCTAGCCAGCGGGCCACAGGCAGTGATAGCTTGCGACCTTCCCGCCCGCCGCTTTGGGATCGGCTGGAGGCCGGTCCAGCCACGGTGGCCTGGAGCAGGGTCATCGGAGGCCGAGGGCTCCCACGCTTTTGACAGCTCCATTCTCATCCAGCCCGGGGCCCGATCCGTCAGCCTGCCAAGAAGGCGGTGCGCGGGCCCAGTGTGCGCACTTCCCCTTGCTCCTCGTCCTGGGGTTTTTGGTATTCCCACGAGGAGATAAGGATCGTGAACTTTGGTAACCCCCCACTTCATATAGGGACGCCGCACCTATCCTCTCTTATCCCTATCACTTATCCCTCGTTTCCTTATTCTATCCTTTTTGGTGCCCACAACTTTTTAAGGCTGGAGGTTCTCGAGCGCTTGCTGCCCAGGACTCCCCCACCTCCTCCCACCCTCATGGAGTCCGAGATGCTGCAGTCTCCTCTTCTTGGGCTTGGGGAGGAGGACGAGTCCGACCTGACCGACTGGAATTTGCCTTTGACTTTCATGAAGAAGAGGCACTGTGAGAAGATCGAAGGCTCCAAATCCTTGGCCCAGAGTTGGAGGATGAAGGACCGGGTAAATAAATGTCCACTGCCCCCCGTTTGATTGTTGTAATTTTTCCTTCCAGGAGGAACTCAATCCCCTGCGAAGATCTAGGGGAGTTCTCTGAGCTTAGTACTATTATGTCCTACCAGCCACATGTTACCCATATTCTACACAGAGTAGCAAGCAAGTAGTGCTTCAGGCTCTAGTTTTTTATGGTGGACCAACCTAAAACCCAGGTGACTAAGTCAGTTAAGTTAGAATTACTATAGAGAGGTGTGCTTTATTTATGGTTATCATTTTGTATACAGTTCAAGGAGCATATTCAATGCTATTCTAACTTTGAGAAGAGTCAACTACAAACTAATGCTTATGGCTAGTCTAGTTTTGAAAACTTGATTGAAATGCAAAAATTAAATGTATGGTGGGCCACAAGTAAATTTATGTAAAATGATAAGAATTACTACCAGAGATGGCAGTTAGTGAGATGAACTTTTGTTTTCAAGACAGAAAGAAATTAGAGCTGTGATTTAATTGCTATATGGAACTTCTAGGTGAGCAAAACACTAACAATGTAGTCCTATATTTCTGCAACTTGCATAGAGCACTGAGAAGTTAAAGTACTTGTTCCAGAGCCAATATGTATCAGCACTAAGTCTTGGACCCCTTGTATTCCTGGCTTCTCTGTTATCTACTATTCCATGCAGCCTTTTAGTTTTTAAGACCCAATCACTTTTTAACATTCTAAATAACTTGTCAAAATTCCAAACTTTCCATATTTCACATGGCAAGATATTGGAGTGAAAGACTTGCTATACAGTGAGTTAGGTAATGTGATGGTTTGGTGGTCCAGGATAGCATTTGGAATAGGGACAGAAGAAACTACTTCTGTTGGCAATGACTTTAGGAGGCTGCTAAAAGGGAAGGAAATTGGACTAGCCAATTAGTACTACTCCATCTGATATTCATGTGCATTGCATATGCCCATAACTTCATCCTAATTCCCAAAGAAAATAAGTTATGCTACTCACTTCCCAAATACTTTTTACAGTCATTTAAATCTGATTGTATTGTGTTGCAGGTGAAATCTATATTAGTCCCTTAAAAAAATGTTGGTTTAGGTATTGAATGTGATTTGCCTCTGACCTGCACACCTCCTAGGAGTTGCTGGGTGGTAGATTAGGGTGAATGGTTATTATTTTTGAGCATAAGATATTTGATGGTTATAAAACCACATGGGAAAAATTCTAATTTAGGTAGTCATAAGTAATTTTACTATTTTGGAGACTTTTATTGCAGTTACTGCTTTAAGTTTGATGCTTCGCCAAAAGTGATGTGATTTCTTTAGGCTTTTTAAAGCTAAAATGTTAGATTGGAAAAGGCAGAACTCCTTAATAAGCTCTATACAGGAAACTGAGAAGATAAATAAAAGTCTTGTAGTTCTCATTATCTTATTGAGAAGAATAGGAAGTTTAGGAAGAAGATAAATATATATTTAGGTCACTGGCTGTGAAAATAGTCTATGCAGAAAGTTTGTTGCACCTGACTTTTTGGAACAATTATAGAATCAACAATACAAAGATGTCTAAGATTTCTCTCTGACCAACCACTAGAGGGGATGTTATTTAAGAAAGTTACATTAGAGAGAAAACCATAAGCAATCAGAATGGTTCCAGGAATATAGGTCAGACATTCCATTGTGCTATCTTTACTTGTCAAAACATCATACTCATCAAAAAGTTTTTTTAAGTACTTAATTGCACTGCTTCATCTTAGGATCACAGATTTTGAGTTGTTATCAACCTTAGAGACTATTTCAGCCCTTTCATTTTTCAGGTCCAGAAAGGGGAAATAACTTGCCCAGGGCCTCACAGGTAGTGTTAGGTGGATATAGGTCTTATCCCTAACCTTAGTTTTCCCTGACAGAAAGACATACCTGTGTGAGGGGTAACTGAAAGTAGAACAAATTCCATAAAGTAGACATTAAAATTTGCCATTACTTTATATTCATATGTTATATTGGCTATACCAACACATGGATGCTAAGGTTCATCTACTTCTGTCACCATAACAAATCCCTTATCATGGCTTCTACCTGTTTCAGAGACGAGTTCATATTTTCATTCAGTTCTATGACATGGTCACCTTTTTAAGGGTGAGAGTGGTGTAGGGAGTTAAGAGTTTAGCCATTAGATTGAGCAAGAACCCTAAATTTAGTTTGAGCTCAGTGAAGGGAACTTTTCAGCCCTTTTTTGACAAATTTGGTAAGATTTTCAGATTTATTATCATTCCGGAAGGAGGTTCCCACAAGTATTTTAGGGGTCAAAAGAATCTCATGATGTGATGTATTAGATAGACTGTTTAGGAGCCCCTTTAGGAGCAGTGAGGAGACCAATCATGGAAACATGTACAACAATGAATCTCTTCTGCCAAGGCTTGTGGCAACTGTGGCAACCACTATGGCAATATTCAGATATTACCCTAACATTATGTTGAGTATATGCAGTTAGCAGAGCTTTGTTAGGACTTAAGGTTCCTGTCTTACAATGAGCCAATTGGCTTGAGTAGGGGGAAAATAACAAATTGCTTCTGTTATTTCCACTGTCAAATTAGATATTTATGAAAAATACCTAACCTCTTCAAAGAATGAATTATTGGTTGAATTTTTTCTGTCATTCTAGAACATCCTCATTACACCCCCCAAAAGATAAATGACTATTATGGAAATGTAAAAAAAAATTTTGTACTATAAATTTTTATCATTTTTCTATTGAAGAACTTTTCACTGTCACCAAACTGTCATGGGATACATTTTGTCAAGTTACATAAACAAAGTGGGAAAACCTGATGGTAAAGTGTTCTGAGCCTAGAAATGAATGAGAATATTTTTTCCTCTCATTATCACCTTGTAGAATTATAAAGTTGGTATTTTAATAAGAATGAAGGTGGCTATATATAGATAGATCATAGAATCATAGCTGGAAAGAACCCATCTAGAACAACCAACCTCATATTACCTATGAAGAAACTGAGACAATTAACTGGTGGTTAATTGACATGTCCAGTGTCACAGTTAGCAGTAAGCATTAGTGGCAGAATTTGAACCCTTCTCTTTTGTTTCCAGAGCTAGTTCTCCTTTTGTCTGTGTCCCAAAGGTTATTTTCTATATCTTTTATTCAAAAAGGGTGCCAAGAGAGTGGTATAATAAAAAACCTAGAGAGGAAAAAGTATTCATGACAGAGAGGGTGGTCATTAGTGTCAAATGCTCTCTGCTATGCTACCTTTCCATCTCCACTCAGTTTTTTGTGCGTTTTTCTTTTTAAGTTTTGTACACCTTTTATTTAAAATTTCTTTAAATTCACTTTGGTCATTCACACTATTTGTTGCAGGAGAGATACTTTTAACATTTCTTTTTAGGATGATTTTAGTACCTAGAAAATGCTATTTCTGTGAAAGCATGACATAATATGTTAATGCTTTAATTTTATTTTTAGAGCTAAGGAGCAGACAGACATCAGGTGCTTGTAGTTGTGCCTTTGCAGAGAATTTAGAACTCTTAGAGACAGAACACGAATGCACGTGAAACTAAGTGAAAATTTTTTCCTGAAAAAAAGAAAATAATGATTGCTTATAGGAGCTAAGTATATCTAGCCCTCAATATTGTTTTTTTTAATTAAAAAATCATCGACCAAATTCAGATATTTATTTCTAATTTTTAAATTATGTCAGCTACTATGAGGGGAACAAAACCCAACATTGAATTTTTTTGCTTTTTCCTACCTTAACTCACAATATTTATACGTAAAGCAAAATACTTGGCACTTAGCAAAGACTTAGCAAATGTTTGTTTGTTGACTGCTTCAGGTTCTGGGGAAGCCCAGATATAAATGAAATGGTACTGGGCCTTAATTACAATGGAGAGACAATATACAGCCATGTCAAAAGTCAAGTAAAAATACACAGTAATAATTATTAAAACACATCTGAATAATGCTACAATTTAAGGAAGACTATTTGAAATTCCAAGAATTAAGTCTCTTAGGCATATAAAACAAGACTTCTGATATCATTAATTATTTCTGCTTTACTAAATTTGGTTGTCAAGTTTTTGTGCCCTAATACGTGGTCAATTTTTGTGTAGGAGCCCTGTACTACTAAAAAGAAGGTATATTCCTTTCTATTGCCATTCAGTTTTCTCTAGAGATCTATTAGTTCTAACTTTTCTAAGATTTCATTTACTTCCTTTATTTTTTTTCTTGTTTATTTTTTTGGTTTGATATATCTATATCTGAAAGGGGCAAGTTGAGGTCCTCCACTAATAGTTTTACTATCTACTTCTTCCTGAAGTTGATTTCATTTTTCCTTTAAAAATTTAGAAGCATAGCTGTGTGACCCTGGGCAAGTCACTTGACCCCTATTGCCTACCCTTACCACTCTTCTGCCTTGGAGCCAATACAGAGTATTGGCTCCAAGACAGAAGGTAAGGGTTCTAAAAAATAAAAAAATATAAAAAAAATTTAGAAGCATTTGATGCATATATGTTTAGAATTGATATTACTTCATTCTTTATAGTACCTTTTAGCAAGATGTAAATTCCTTCCTTTTCTCTTTTAATCAGATCTAGTTTTACTTTAGCTTTCTCTAAGATCATTTTACTACTCCTGCTTTTTTTTTTTTAACCTTAGATGATGCATAATAAATTCTGTTGCAGCCTCTTATCTTTACTCTGCCTCAAATGTGTTTCTTGTAAACAACATATAGTGGAATTCTGGTTTTTAACCACACTGCTATCTGCTTCTGCTTCTTTTTTATGGGTGACTTCACCCCATTCACATTCACAGTTATGATTACTAACTGTATTCCCCTTCATCATATTTTCCCCTTTTGATCCTGCTCTTTTCCCTTTCATTCTGTTCTTTCTCACCAGTGTTTTGCTTTACCCTCTCCCCAACTTTTCTGATACCATTAAGTTGATTGTCAGGGCTAAGTGCAGAAGTTCTTTCTTTATAGTTATTGTAATGTCAGCATACGCCTTTAGTATATTTGTTTTTAAATTGCCATTCTTGTAAAAATTGCCTCTTGAGTTTTGAATGGATTCTGGACACTTTTAAAAGCTATTTCTTCAGTATGAAAACACATAGTGGGTAGATTAGCTGCAGATTGAGCTGTAGCTTGAGCTCTATGCTTGAATTAACAGGTAATGTCATTTTTTTTTTAGGACTATCTGAAACTATCCTTTTAGTGGTCATCTGGTCAGAGACCCCAATCTAAGAAAAAAGTTCAAGAGAACCCCTGACAGATGGTTGTCTTGCTTTTGCTGAAATACCTCCAGCAATATTAGTAGTTATTATAACTGAGTAATTACATTATAGAATTCTGAATACTAATCCATGGACTATCCACCTCCAGAGGACACATTTACTATCAGTCAGTGGCCTCCTTGTCTATATTTGGAGAGACCTAAAATGACCCTGCCTATGGATTAAAATATAACCTTGCTCTTTTCCCCTAAGGAAATGATGACTGAGTTGGTTCTATTTTCCTTCCCCCTCCCCCCCCCCAGCCCCCCACTTGTTAGCTACTGCATTTAGTTATACCATTCTGGGATCAAATTGAGGATGTCACATTTAAGTTTTTGTGATTTGTAGCATAATTGAAATAGTTGAAGTAGTAGGAAAAAAATAACTATTTCACATGGCAGGCCTCTATATTGACTTCATTATTGATAAAAGAAGGTAACACCAATTAGCCTGGAACTAATTATCTCTCTATCAAATCAGTCAGTCCATTTTTATCTCTGCCCGTTACATTTTCCTCCTTGACTTCTTTTTGTTATATCATTGTCAATATCTTCACTAAGAAGAGTAGGGGAAAAAAGGTCTAATCAGTCTTAACTTGTTACTTGTTAGCAGTTCTTATGAAAGGTCTGATATAAAGATGTTGAAACTATTTGTGAAATTAATGTTTCCTGATGTGTGGCTTGAATTAATGCTACTCTTGCTACATCTGCCATAGATGACAGAAATAGCTGAAAAACAAATTAATCACATTACTAAGCAGCAGGGCAGTGTTTTCTGATGTTTTAAAACTTTTTTAGAATATGTTCTTGGAAGTTTGAAAATACTTTGATACATATTTGCCTGTGCAGTAACAGAATTATACTATTTCTCCTTATACTTTAAATGAGGCATATTTTTTAAGTTGTTATTTAATGATAACTCTACTTTCGGCTGCCCAAACAGACAATGCTTCTGCTTACTTTTTGATATTTGTAAGATACTAGGCCTGTTTAAGTGTCAGTGGTTAGACTCTTAAAAAGTTTCTGGGTAGGTTCTTGTTTGTTCTAAAATTTTATGTAGCTTCAAAATTCAGTTCCAGTTTATGAGACCTCTACTACATCTTGAGAAATATAGTAACTAAATGGCTACTTGCTTGGCCAAATTGAGATGACCAGACTTAGGTCTTCATTTCATTCATTTGCCAAGTAGTCATTCTTCTGTATCTAAATCTATGGTACTGCTACATACTATAGAAAGATACAAAAGGAATGTGGGGTGCAGTCTACTTATCCTCAAGAGACATTCTAATTTGAAAAATAAAGCATACATTCATATTTAAGTCACAATATAGGCAGAAAGGAGAAGAAGGTATTTTACCTTGGAAGAAATATCAGTTAAGGTGTGAATGAATGAGTGTTTATTGATAAAGTTAATGATATAGGCTAGGGTCACATTGTAGAAGGCGTTAAATAACAAGCCAGGGAGTCTGGATTTTTATTTAGCGGGCAGCAGGAAGTCACTGAAATTTTGAAAATGTGACATGGCAAGTGTTTGAGGCCTTATAGTGAAGATATTAATTTAGGCCCCTGAAAATTATGCCAGTGGAGTATAAGTTCTGTTACTTCTATAATGCTGGAGAGACTTTGAGTAGAATCTTAATGACAGACTGTTTGTTATCCTAGAACTGAGTACAGTGCTAAGTACATAGCAGGCTCACCAATAGGTAATAAGTTCTTGGGTCATAGCAACCCAGGGAACTATTCAGTCAGGGGACCGAGGACTGAGCCTAGAGTCAGGAAAATCTGAGTTCAAATTCAGCTACAGACACTTCCTTTGTGTGTACCTCTGGGCATATCATTTAACCTCTCTGCCTTGATTTCCATATCTGGGGATAATAGTAGCACCTGCTTCATAGAGTTTTTCATGAAGATCAAATTAGATAACATGTTCAGTGTATTACCAACCTTAAAGTACTACATACATGTTAGCCATTATTATATTGTAGAGAATTGATAGGCTAGTTAATCATATAATATGATGGAATGGAAAAAAGAGGATTGATGAGAAAAATTTGGAAGGAATATTTTATAGGATGAGATGAATGGTTAAGATGATCAAAATTTTGATCATAGGTATCTGAGAGTTGATATCACTGGATTTATCAATTACTAAATAAATCAGTCAATAAGCATTTATTATATACTGCCTGTCAGGCATTGTGCTAAGTTCTAGGTGTGCAAAGTCAAAAGTGAAATATCTCTTGTTCTTGAGGAGCTCATATTCCATCAGGGAGACAACATGCATATAAAGGTATATACAGAGTAAATACAAAATAATTATGGGAGAGATATATAGCATTGAAGCTGGAAGGAATACAGAAAGATTTCTTATAGAATTAATTGAACTGTATTTGAACTGAGGCTTGAAGAAGACTAAGAATCCTAAAAGGTAGAGCCAAAGAGGGAGTGCATTCTAGTCACAGGTAACAAGAGATGGAATATTGTTGGGATATGTGTTGGGAATAGTTGAAAGATCAGTGTTGCAAGACTATAGGGATCATAAAAGAGAGTGATGTATAACAAGGCAGGAAGAATAGGTAAGGCAAGATTGGGAAGGGTTTTAAATGGTAAACAGAGAATCTATATTTGATGCTTGAGGCAATCAGGAGCCACTGGAATTAATTCACTATAGAGGAGTGATGTGGTCAGACTGGTACTTTAGGAAAATAACTTGGCAACTAAATTTATGATGCATTGGAGTAGGGAGAGAGTTGAGGCAAGGAAACCAACTGGGACTATTGTAATTGTTCAGACAAGATGAAATGAGTGCACAAACTATCAAGGTGGTGACTGTGTGAATGGAGAGAAGTGGATTAATGTGAGAGATGTTAAGGAGGGAAAAAGGACAAGACTTGGCAACTGATTGAATATGTGAAATAAGAATGAGGAGTTGGTAATGAAACTAAGATGAGGAAACTGACTAAAAGGATGGAAGGGCCCTTGGGAGAAATAAGGAAGTTTGAGGTAGGTTTTTGGGGAAAAATAATGACTTTTATTTTGGACCTATCAAATTTGAAATGCCTGCAGTTCATCCAGTTGAAAATGGCCAATTGGTATTTGTAGATACAAGACTGGACCAGTTTAAGAGAGAGATTAGGATTAGAACTAGGTGTCATTTGCATAAATATTATAATGAAATGTATGAGACCTAATAAGGTCACCATGTAAGAGTGTAGAAAGAGGAGAAGCTAGCTGAGGGCAGAATCTTGGCATTCGGACAAAGTTAGGTTGTGTTGTATGGATAAGAATGAACTATTCTGAGATGTAGGAAGACAACCCAGAGAATAGTGTCATAAAAACCTGAATAAGAGAGTATCCAGCAGGAGGAGAGTGGTAAGCTGTATCAAATGCAAAGAATTCAAGGACAGAGAGGATTGGGAAAAATCCATTAGTTAGATTTAGCAACTAAGAAATCTTTGTTTACTTTAAAGAAAGTAATTTTAGTTGTAATGAGATTGGAAACCAGATTGTAGAAATTTGTGAAATGAATGGATGAGTGGAGAGGAAATTAAAAGTATGTACCAAATTTAGACAGTTTTTTTTTTTTTTTAGTTTGGGGTATAGAATAATAATAGCAATAATAGCATTTATTAAGTGCCTATTATCTTCTAAGAACTATGCTAAAATATTTAATTTGATCCTCACAATAACCTTGTGAGTTGGCTATTATTCCCATTTTATATTTGATGAGTCAAACAGAGGTTAAATGACAAGGCTAGTGATTCTGCGGGGCAAATTTTGTGACTCTGCTCTACCCATTGCATTACCTTGCTACTTTTCATGTGGTTAAGTGAAGGCTTTTTAAGGATGGGAGGCACTTATATATATATATATATTTGTAGGCATTGGCGAAGACAGGATAATTTTTGTGGGAGCCGTCTATTGCAGACAATGGGAGGGGATAGGATCACACATTTAGAAGGATTATCTTTGTTAAGAAGGGCTACCTCTTCAGAGACTGCAGTACAGGAGAAGAGAATGGAAGATGATATCAAAAATTTTTGAGATGTAGTAAGTGGTTTCATATTTTCTCATAATATTTCTCTAAAACAAGAGGTAAGGGCCTTAGCTGAGAGTATTGGAGAGTCTGATGTTGGTGTGGGAGGCTTAAGGAGAGAAGAGATTTAGAAGAGATACTCTGGAGAATGGGATAGAGAGATGGTTAGGGAAGAGTAAAAGGATTGCTTCATTTTAACTAGGACCCAGGTGAGATTAAATAACATAAATTTCTAGTTTCATTTGAGTAGTTTGAGGAAGTTAATAGTAGCAGGAAAAATGGGAACAAGGGGATTAACAAGTGGCATAGTGGTGAGCTAAGATTAGTAAGGGATTATAGAGGTGATCTTCCTCTTTTACAAAAGAACTAGAAGTCCAGAGAGGTTAAATGGTCTGTCTAAAGTCATATAACTTGGCTTTCTAATCCAGATAAGTTGAAGCCATATAAGTTTATAATTCTTTAAGAGAGAGAAGGAAGGGATGCCATCAGTGATAGGGAAAAGTCAGCCATAAGTAAGAGAACAAGGTTATGGTATTATCATGAAACCAAGGCAGGAAAGAGTTTCAAGGACAGGTGGAAGTAATTTCACTCTCAGTTGATCCCGTAGCACTTTATACTTATTATATGCTAGCTGATATTTTATATATGTTACATATAAACATATATATATACATATATGGAATCCTGTTTTCTCTTTGTATTTTTCTCGGTGTCAGAATCTGATAGAAACCTAGATTTCTAGATTTGTCTAGCAATTTTTAGGTAGATAGAAACAGTAAGGATAAACTTACTTTTTGGAGAAGTTCAGGAATAGAAAAATAGAATGTTAAGTAAAAGGGTTATTTACTTGGGAGAGATTAAGTAAAGTAAGTACAGGTTATTTACTTGGAGAGATCTGTGAATTTTTGAAGGGAGAAGGGGAAGTGCCAATGAAGAGAGGTGATGGATGTAGTAGTAAAGTCCTTTAGGAGTCAGAAAGAAATGGTATCAGGATTCAGATGGAGTTAGATAGATGCAGTGTTAGCTTTAGTTCAGTGGTTCCCAAACTTTTTTGGCCTACTGCCCCCTTTCCAGAAAAAATATTACTTAGCGCCCCCTGTCACATACTATCACTGCCCCCTTACAGTTATTCACCACCCCCAAATGCACCTGTGGCCATCACTGCTCCCTGGATCGCTATAGCACCCACCAAGGGGCGGTGGTGCCCACTTTGGGAATCACTGGTTTAGTTGTTTCTGAGATTGAAGGGAAGACTAAGCAGATTGATGTAGAATATAGAATAAAGTTTACATGGAGAAGGAAGAGATTAGATAAGTGAGCTCATGCCAGGTAAATCTGATTTCTCCAATAAATAGGATAAAGATCATTTGTCAAGAAAAAGAATTGGCACTGGGATTTGAAGAAAATATCAAAACAGTAGCAAGGGACTACTTGAAATTGGAGAGGATTGGTAGTGAATCAAGTCAGCAAAGTTCACTCTGCTTTTAGCACTCACTTTAGCATTCACTTGTGGTCAGACATCCATTGGATGGATGATCTAGGGTTGAGAGTTAGTGTGGTAGGCATGACTGTGGGTAGTAGTGAAAACAGTATTGAAATGTCAGCCAATCATCGAGTCAAGGCAGGGAGAGAGTGCAGTGAGAGAAGAATGCCTGCTGGATGAAGTGAGAAAAGTTGAATGAAAGAATTTCTGGTTAGGGCCAAGAGCAGGTTTTCTGGCTGTGGAGTAGTACAATGTTCTGGAAGAGTCCCAAACTGCAGACTTGGACATCAGATAAATAGGATCTGTAGATACAGTGAAGAGTGCTAATGTGAAGTTCTAGTATATAATGTAAATTTAATGAAGAACAGATTTGACCTTTAAAAAGCAGCTTTTATTTTATCACTGTTTTGTGAATACTGTAGAACAATGGCTTGGTGAAACAGCATAGAAATTATTCAGTAACTGTTCAACAATAGCTTTCTTTTGTCTTCAGAATGAATTCATTGAGAGGGATTGCATGTAGTAGGTATTTAATAATTATTTGTTCAATTATACGGGCTCTTGTAGTAACAAATTAGAAGGGAAGAAGAAATGATTTATCTCTTAATAGAAAGGTTATTAAATTTTTTTTTTAAATTACACATGAATTTAAAGTTTCTGAATTTCCTGCTGTGTGAAGATAAAATTGCCTTGGTTTTATAATCTTTATTCTGAGATTCTTTGAACCTATGAGAGCTAGAAATGTGAATTCTCCTTTGGATGTGTCACAATACCTTATTTAATATGTTTGTTCTAATTAATCCATATAGAGTGATTTCTAGGGAAGGATAACATGAGCAGTTTGTTAAGAATAGCACAGACTATCTAGAAGGCATTAGGGAAAGATTGGATAGAGACATTGGAAGTATGGGAGTTTATCATGAATGAGAATGAAGAAGCAGGAAGTGGTGGATTGGGAGAAGAATTTTGGCTTACCTTGTCTGTTAGAATTACCTAAATCCTGAGTGGAGCCATAGAAGAGTATATTGGCACATCCTTTAGTAGCAAAGTTTGTGTTGATTTGATCATCACTTACTGAAAAAGGGGATTAAGGGTACATCTAAAGGCAGGGTAGATATCCAGTCCTTGGTCAGCCAAGGCAGGAGTTTGTGAAATCTTAGGAAGAGGTTGAACAACTTAACTCTAAAGTAATACCAAATTAGGTATTCATTTTAAATAAAGAACCATGCCTTTTTTCTCTATGGACTTGGTACCTCCCCCATATATTTGTTGATATTTTATATTTAAATGCTTCTCTTAGTTTCTCTATGGAGGGCTGAGATGCATGTTTCAAGTACTCAACCTTAACCAAGTAATCTCTGTCTCAGGTCTCTAATGTTGAGTGGTAGTGATAGTAGGCATTAGCCTTATATAAGTCAGAGTTTGACCATTTAATTTAACTTAATTTAATTAATTTAACAGAACAATTTAGCTAAAAATGACTACTAAATGTACAATGAATTTATATTGACAGTAACAAAAGAACAAGTAAGAAACACCAGCTTCTACTTTTGGTATGCTTTTATCTACTTGCATGTGTTATACTATGATGATACATATATAACCTATATCAAATTTCTTACTGACCCAGGGAGTGGAGAGGAGGAGGAAAGGAAAGAATTTGGAACTCAAAATTTTAGAAAATGAATACTAAAAGTTGTCTTTACATATAACTGAGAAAAATAAAATATTTTTTAAAACTAGAAAAAAGAATGCTATGTCAAACAGAAGAGTATAGTTGTTTTTTTTTTAGTGTTTTCTTGTTTTTATTCACTTTTTTAAACTCTTACCTTCCACTTTAGAATCAGTACTATGTATTGGTTCTCAGGCAGAAGAGTTGTAAGGGCTAGGCTATAGGGGCCAGGTGACTTGCCCAGGGTCATACAGCTGGGAAGTGTCTCAGGCCAAATTTGAACTCCTCCTGTCTTTAGGCCTGGCTCTCAATCCACTGAGCTACCCAGCTGCCCCTTTCATTCATTGGTTTTTATAGACCATGCAAAGGTTCTATTTATATCAGCACATTATTTGTTCTTTAATTTATCCAGTGATTTATTTGTCAAGCAACATATAGTCATTCCCAGTTTTTTAAAATAAGGACCTTTTTTTTAAAACATCAAAAAATTTCATGGAACCCCATGATATCCATTTATTGAGCGAACTTGTGACATATTCTTCTATACATCTAGATTGACTTACTTTTCCCTCTGTTTTTAAAGAGTCTGTCACTTTTACCTGATTGTCCTCATTATCTCATAGAATCCTCAGCTTCATTTCAAAGCTTGGTTTAGATATATTTTATCTGAAGCCTTTCCTGATTCCTACCAGTTATTAATTCTTTCTCCCTCCTCCAAATTATTTATCTATCTATATTTTGTCTATACTTATCAACACATCTTTGCTCCCAAGTAGAATGTAATATCCTTGAGAGTATGAAACAAATGCTTGTTGAATTGAAGAATAAAAAAAAAATCACACGTATACATTCTTGGGTATTTTGCTCTATTCAAAAGATTCTGTGCTGCTGCTTTCCTTCCTTCCTTCCTTCCTTCCTTCCTTCCTTCCTTCCTTCCTTCCTTCCTTCCTTCCTTCCTTC
>NC_058133.1:229707446-229815708 GCF_016433145.1 Gracilinanus agilis | reverse complement strand
CCTCTCTCTCTCTCTCTCTCTTTCTTTCTTTCTCTTTCTTTCCAGAATGGTGGCAAGGGCTAGGCAATTGTGATTAGGTGACTTGCCCAGGGTAATATAGCTAGGAAGTGTGTGAGGCATAAAACTTATGCCACCTATCTCATGGATCTTCTTGAAATATTTCCTTCACAATCTGGCTCCAGTCTCTCTCCAGGATGATTTTGAATTATTTCACCTCATGTGGTTCAAATTCTAGTCAAATTTGCCCTACTTGCTATAACCTCTTCTAGAAGTTCCATCTTTTGCCTCCATAACTTTTCATAGGCTCTCTCCACTATGGGCATGCTGTAGCATCTCACCATTTAAGGCTCATCTCAAGAGCAGCTTTATATAAAAGGCCTATTCTGATTGCCAGGCTCCAATTCCACAACCTATCGAAGTTTTTAGTGCTCTCCCCTGTGATTATCCAAAATGCTTTATATTTGCTTTGTGTATATTTTGCATTTGCTTATCTATGTACATTTTCTCTTCCACCTTACCTGGAGAGGGAGAATTGTCACATAATATTTTCATTGTATTTGTATGTCAGGGCCTAGCTCAGTGCTTTGTTGATAGTAGACCTTAGT
Source organism: Gracilinanus agilis (assembly GCF_016433145.1). Classification (NCBI taxonomy): domain Eukaryota; kingdom Metazoa; phylum Chordata; class Mammalia; order Didelphimorphia; family Didelphidae; genus Gracilinanus; species Gracilinanus agilis. Next base: position 229,815,103 of record NC_058133.1, on the reverse strand, counting down.
AATTGCTTATTTAAGTTAAATTAAATATTAAAAGTTCTCCATCATCTCTATGAAGATGAGTTTATTTATGTAAATTTATGTAACTAGCTCAAGTTTCACTCCTGTACTTTAGTCTTAATTCACCAATGGCTTGTTGGATATCTCAAACTAAATGTCCTAGAGACATCTTAAGCTCAATTTATCTAAAATGTTTATTTTTTTTAAATAATTTTTATTTTTTAGAAAAGTTATCATGGTTACATGATTCATGTTCTTACTTTCCCCTTTAACCCCACGACCTTCCCCCCCACCCCCATAGCTGATGCACATTTCCACTGGTTTTAACAGACTTATTTCCAAATTGTTGATAGTTGCATTGGTGTGGTAGTTTCGAGTCTACATCCCCAATCATGTCTGCCTCAGCCCATGTGTTCAAGCAGTTGCTTTTCTTCTGTGTTTCCTCTCCTGTAGTTCTTCCTCTGAATGTGTATAGTGTTCTTTTCCATAAGTCCCTCAGAATTGTTATGGATCATTGCATTGCGGCTAGTACAGAAGTCCATTACATTCTATTTCACCACAGTGTATTGGTCTCTGGGTACAATGTTCTTCTGGCTCTGCTCCTTTCACTCTGCATCAATTCCTGCAGGTCTTTCCAGTTCACATGGAATTCTTCCAGCTTATTATTCCTTTGAACTCAATAGTATTCCATCACTAGCATATACCACAATTTGTTCAGCCATTCCCCAATAGAAGGGCATACCTTCGTTTTCCAGTTTTTTGCCACCACAAAAAGCAAGGCTATAAATATTTTCATACAAGTCTATTTATCTATGATCTCTTTGGGGTACAAACCCAATAATGGTATGGCTGGATCAAAGGGCAGGCAATCTTTTATAGCCCTTTGAGCATAGTTCCAAATTGCCATCAAGAATGGTTGGATCAGTTCACAGCTTCATGAGTAATGCATTAATGTCCCAATTTGGCCACATCCCCATCAACATTCATTACTTTCCCCTATCATTTTAGCCATTCTGCTAGGTGTGAGGTGATACCTCAGCGTTGTTTTGATTTACATTTCTCTAATTATTAGACATTTAGAACACTTTCTCATGTACTTATTGATAGTTTTGATATCTTTATCTGAAAATTTCATATTCATGTCCCTTGCCCATTTATCAACTGGGGAATGACTTGATTTTTTGTACAATTGATTTAACTCCTTGTATATTTGAGTAATTAGACCCCTGTCAGAGTTTTTTCTTATAAAGATTTTTTCTCAATTTGTTGTTTCCCTTCTGATTGTGGTTGCATTGTTTTTGTTTGTACAAGTTTTTTAATTTAGTATAATCAAAATTCTTTACTTTACATTTTGTAATTTTTTTCTAACTCTTGCTTGGTTTAAAATTTTTCCCTTTCCCAGAGATCCGACAGGTATACTATTCTATGTTCACCTAATTTTCTTATAGTTTCCTTCTTTATATTCAAGTCATTCAGCCATTCTGAATTTATCTTGGTGTAGGGTGTGAGATGTTGATCTAAACCTAATCTCTCCCATATTGTTATCCAATTTTCCAAGCATTTTTTGTCAAATAGTGGATTTTTGTCCCAAAAGTTGGGCTCTTTGGGTTTATCATACACTGTCTTGCTGATGTCACTTACCCCAAGTCTATTCCACTGATCCTCCCTTCTGTCTCTTAGCCAGTACCATCTTGTTTTGATGACTGCTACTTTATAGTATAGTTTAATATCTGGTACTGCTAGGCCCCCTTCCTTCACATTTTTTTTCATTATTTCCCTTGCTATTCTTGACCTTTTGTTTTTCCAAATGAAATTTGTTATAGTTTTTTCTAATTCAGTAAAGAAGTTTTTTGGTGGTTTGATAGGTATGGCACTAAAAAGATCAATTAATTTGGGTAGAATGGTCATTTTTATTGTGTTAGCTCATCCTACCCATTAGCAATCAATGGCTTTCCAATTGTTGAGATCTAGTTTTAATTGTTTGGAAAGCGTTTTGTAGTTATGTTCGTACAATTCCTGTGTTTGTTTTGGTAGATAGATTCCAAAGTATTTTATATTGTCTAGGGTGATTTTAAATGGTGTTTCTCTTGCTACCTCTTTCTGCTGTGATGTGTTGGAAATATATAGAAATGCTGATGATTTATGTGCATTTATTTTGTATCCTGTAACTTTGCTAAAGTTGTTGATTATTTCTACTAGCTTTTTAGTTGATTCTCTAGGATTTTTTAAATAGACCATTATATCATCTGCAAAGAATGATAGCTTAGTCTCCTCATTGCCTATTTTAATGCCTTCAATTTCTTTTTCTTCTCTAATTGCTACTGCTAGTGTTTCTAGTACAATGTTAAATAATAGAGATGATAATGGGCATCCTTGTTTCATCTGATATTACTGGGAAGGCTTCTAATTTATCCCCATTGCATATGATGATTGTTGATGGTTTTAGGTATATACTGTTTATTGTTTTTAGGAAAGGACCTTCTATTCCTATACTTTCCAGTGTTTTCAATAGGAATGGGTTCTGTATTTTGTCAAAGGCTTTTTCAGCATCTATTGAGATAATCATGTGATTTTTGTTTGTTAGACTGTTGATATGGTCAATAATGTGGATGGTTTTCCTAATGTTGAACCATCCTTGCTTTCCTGGTATAAATCCCACCTGATCATGGTGGATGATCCTCTTGATCACTTGCTGGAGTCTCTTTGCTAGTATTCTATTTAAGATTTTTGCATCTATGTTCATTAGGAAGATTTGTCTATAGTTTTCTTTCTCTGTTTTTGATCTCCCTGGCTTTGGAATTAGTACCATATTTATGTCACAAAAGGAATTTGGTAGGGCTCCTTCTTTGCTTATTATATCAAATAATTTGTGTAGTATTGGGATTAGTTGTTCTTTGAATGTCTGATAGAATTCACTTGTGAATCCATCTGGAGATTTTTTCTTAGGGAGTTCTTTGATGGCTTGTTCAATTTCTTTTTCTGATATGGGATTATTTAGGTATTCTATTTCTTCTGCTGTTAATCTAGGCAATTTATATTTTGGTAAATATTCATCCATATCACCTAGATTGCTATATTTATTGTCATATAATTAGGCAAAATAGTTTTTAATGATTGCCTTAATTTCCTCTTCATTAGAGGTGAGGTCTCCCTTTTCATCTTTGATACTATTAATTTGTTTTTTTCTTCTTTCCTTTTTTTATTAGATTGATCAGTACTTTGCCTATTTTATCTATTTTTTCAAAATACCAGCTTCTAGTCTTATTTATTAATTCAATAGTTCTTTTACTTTCAATTTTATTGATTTCTCCCTTAATTTTTATAATCTCTAATTTGGTCTTTAACTGGGAATTTTTCATTTGTCCCCTTTCTAGTTTTTTGATTTGCATGCCCAGTTCATTGACCTTTGCCTTCTCTAATTTGTTAATACATGCACTCAAGGAAATAAATTTCCCCCTGAGTACTGCCTTAGCTGCATCCCACGGAGTTTGGTAGGATGTCTCATCATTGTAATTCTTTTCAATGAAATTGTTGATTATTTCTATGATTTCTTCTTTAACTGATTGGTTTTGGAGAATCATATTATTTAATTTCCAATTAGTTTTTGATTTACCTGTCCAGGTGTCCTTACTAATTATTATTTTTATTGCATTATGGTCTGAGAAGGTTACATTTATTATTTCTGCTCCTTTGCATTTGTTTGCAATGTTTCTATGCCCTATTACATGGTCAATCTTTGTGAATGTACCATGTGCAGCTGAAAAGAATGTGTATTCCTTTTTGTCCCTATTTATTTTTCTCCAAATATCTATTAAATCTAATTTTTCTAGGACTTCATTCACCTCTCTTACCTCTTTCTTATTTATTTTTTGGTTGATTTATCTAGATCTGAAAGAGGAATATTTAGATCTCCCACTAGTATGGTTTTACTATCTATTTCCTTCTTGTTTTTCCTTTACAAATTTGGATGCTATGCCATTTGGTGCATAAATATTGAGCAATGTTATTTCCTCATTGTCTATACTGCATTTAATCAGGATGTATTGACCTTCCCTGTCTTTTTTAATCATATCTATTTTTACTTTGGCTTTATCAGAAATCATGATTGCCACTCCTGCCTTCTTTTTTTCAGTTGAAGCCCAAAATATTTTGCTCCAGCCTTTTACCTTAAATCTGTGTATGTCCACGCGCCTTATATGTGTTTCTTGTAGATAACATATGGTAGGCTTTTGTATTCTAATCCACTCTGCTATTTGCTTCCATTTTATGGGTGAGTTCATCCCATTCACATTCAGAGTTATAATTATCAGTTGTGTATTCCTCAACATTTTGGTATCCTCTCCTAGTTCTACCCCTTTTTCTTAGGTTATTTAATTTAATTTTTCATTTTTTTAATCTTTTATTAATATTAATTTTTAATATAGTTACATGATTCATGCTCCTACTTTACCTTTCACCCGCCGCGCTACCCCCACCCATGGCTGACGCACATTTCCACTAGATTTATCATGTGTCCTTGTTCAAGACCTGTTTCCAAATTGTTGGGCTCTTTGGGTTTATCATACACTGTCTTGCTGATGTCATTAGCTCCAAGTCTATTCCATTGATCCTCCCTTCTATCTCTTAGCCAGTACCATATTGTTTTAATGACTGCTGCTTTATAGTATAGTTTAATATCTGGTACTACAAGGCCCCCTTCCTTCACATTTTTTTTCATTATTTCCCTTGATATTCTTGATCTTTTGTTTTTCCAAATGAAATTTGTTATAGTTTTTCCTAATTCAGTAAAGAAGTTTTTTGGTAATTTAATAGGTATGGCGCTAAATAGGTATATTAATTTGGGTAGGATGGTCATTTTTATTGTTAGCTCATCCTACCCATGAGCAATCAATGGCTTTCCAATTGTTGAGATCCAGTTTTATATGTTTGGAAAGTGTTTTGTAGTTGTTTTCGTATAATTGCTGTGTTTGTTTTGGTAGATAGATTCCCAAGTATTTTATATTGTCTAGGGTGATTTTAAATGGTGTTTTTCTTTCTGCCTCTTTCTGCTGTTATGTGTTGGAAATATATAGAAATGCTGATGATTTATGTGCATTTATTTTGTATCCTGTAACTTTGCTAAAGTTGTTGATTATTTCTACTAGCTTTTTAGTTGATTCAGTAGGATCTTTTAAGTAAACCATCATGTCATCTGCAAAGAGTGATAGCTTAGTCTCCTCCTTGCCTATTTTGATACCTTCAATTTCTTTTTCTTCTCTAATTGCTACTGCTAGTGTTTCTAGTATTATGTTGAATAATAGAGGTGATAATGGGCATCCTTGTTTCACTCCTGATCTTATTGGGAAGGCTTCTAATTTATCCCCGTTGCATATGGTGCTTGTTGATGGTTTTTAGGTATATACTGTTTATTATTTTTAGGAAAGGTCCTTCTATTCCTAAACTTTTCAGTGTTTTCAATAGGAATGGATGCCGTATTTTGTCAAAGGCTTTTTCAGCATCTATTGAGATAATCATGTGATTTTTGTTTGTTAGACTGTTGATATGGTCAATTATGTGGATGGTTTCCTAATGTTGAACCATCTTTACATTCCTCGTATAAATCCCACCTGATCATGGTGGATGATCTTCTTAATTACTTGCTGGAGTCTCTTTGCTAGTATTCTATTTAAGATTTTTGCATCTATGTTCATTAGGAAGATTGGTCTGTAGTTTTCTTTCTCTGTTTTTGGTCTACCTGGCTTTGGAGTCAGTACCATATTTGTGTCATAAAAGGAATTTGGTAGGACTCCTTCTTTGCTTATCATATCAAATAATTTGTATAGTATTGGGATTAGTTGCTCTTTGAATGTCTGCTAGAATTCACTTGTGAATCCATCACGTCCTGGTGATTTTTTCTTAGGGAGTTCTTTGATGACTTGTTCAATTTCTTTTTCTGATATAGGATTATTTAGGTATTCTATTTCTTCTGCTGTTAATCTAGGCAGTTTATATTTTTGTAAATATTCATCCATGTCTCCTAAATTGTTATATTTGTTGCCATATGATTGGGCGAAATAGTTTTTAATGATTGCCTTAATTTCCCCTTCTTTAGAGGTTAGGTCACCCTTTCATCTTTAATACTGTCAATTTGGTTTTCTTTCCTTTTTTATTAGACTGACCAGTACTTTGTCTATTTTATCTGTTTTTTCAAAATATCAACTTCTAGTCTTATTTATTAATTCAATAGTTCTTTTACTTTTGATTTTATTAATTTCTCCCTTAATTTTTAGTATTTCTAATTTAGTTTTTATCTGGGGATTTTTAATTTGCTCACTTTCTAATTTTTTGAGTTGCATGCCCAATTCATTAATCTCTGCCCTCCTTAATTTGTTAATATGTGTACTCAAGGATATAAATTTCCCTCTGAGTACTGCCTTGGCTGCATCCCACAGAGTTTGGTAGGATGTCTCATCATTGTCTTTCTCTTCAATGAAATTGTTGATGGTTTCTATGATTTCTTCTTTGACAAATTGGTTTTGGAGAATCATATTGTTTAATTTCCAATTGGTTTTTGATTTTCCTGTCCAGGTGCCCTTACTAATTATTATTTTTATTGCATTATGATCTGAGAAAGTTACATTTATTTTTTCTGTTCTTTTGCATTTGTTTGCAATGTTTCTATGTCCTATTACATGGACAATCTTTGTGAATGTACCATATGCGGCTGAGGAGAAGGTGTATTTCTTTTTGTCCCTATTTATTTTTCTCCACATATCAATTAAATCTAATTTTTCTAGGACTTCATTCACCTCTCTTATCTCTTTCTTATTTATTTTTTGGTTTGATTTATCTAGATCTGAAAGAGGAATATTTAGATCTCCCACTATTATGGTTTTACTATCTATTTCCTTCTTGAGCTCTGCCAGTTTCTCCTTTATGAATTTGGATGCTATACCACTTGGTGCATATATATTGAGCAGTGTTATTTCCTCATTGTTTATACTGCCTTTAATCATGATGTAATGACCTTCCCTGTCTTTTTAAATCATATCTGTTTTTACTTTGGCTTTGTCAGAAATCATAATCGCTACTCCTGCCTTCTTTTTCTCATTTGATGCCCAAAAGATTTTGCTCAAGCCCTGAACCTTAAGCTTGTGTATGTCTACCCGCCTCATATGTGTTTCTTGTAGACAACATATGGTAGGAGTTTGGTTTCTGATCCACTCTGATATTTGCTTCCATTTTATGAGCGAGTTCATCCCATTCATATTCAGAGTTACAATTATCAGTTGTGCATTCATTCACATTTTTGTATCCTCCCCTAGTCCCACTCCTTCTTCTTACTCTATTTTCTTTTAAACCAGCCGGTATCCCTTATCCCCTACCTTGATTGACTTCCCTTTCTATCCCCTCCCTTGTTATTCCCCTTTTTTTATTTTTAAGGGCCTAATGAATTCTCTCCCCCTTCTTTTCCCCTCCCTTTTTTGACTTCCCCACTCCCGTTCTCCCTTTTGTTTATCCCTTCTGACTTTCTCAGTAGGATTAGATAGAGTTTTTTATCCCAATGGATAATATAGCTATTCTTCCCTCTCCGGGTTGATTACACTGAGAGTAAGGTTTAAACATTACCTCTTAATGCTCTCTTCCTTTCCTTCTTATAATAGTATTTATCCCCTCCCCTTCCCATGCCCTCTTTGTGTGTAATAGAATATCCTATTTTTCTTATTCACTCAAATTTCTCTTGGTGTTCCCTACTATTCCCCCCCCCTCTTTCCCACCCCCCATGTCATCTTAGACCATTTAGTATTCCACCCTCTNAATAGAGTTCACTACAGAGAATTATACATAGCATTTCTCCACATAGGAATACAGATAATTAGATCTTATCGAAGCCCTCAAAGAGGCAAATTTAAGAAATTATGAGTTTTCTTTCTTTCCCCTCTGTTTCTTATTTAACTTTTCATGTTTCTCTTGGTTTTTGAACTTTCCATTTAGTCCTGGTCTTTTCTGTGCAAATACTTGGAAATCTTCTATCTTGTTGAATGCCCATACTTTCCCCTGGAAGTATATAGTCAGTTTTGATGGGTAGGTGATCGTTGGTTGTAGCCCCAATTCTCTTGCCTTTCTGAATATCATATTCCAAGGCTTGTGGTCTTGTAGTGAGGAAGCTGCCAGATCCTGTGTGATCCTGGTTGGTTCTCCTTGATATCTGAATTGTCTCTTTCTGGCTTCTTGTAAATTTTTTTCTTTTATGTGGAAGCTTTTGAATTTGGCTGTTATATTCCTGGGGGTTGTCTTTTCAGCGTCTAGTGTAGAGGGTGATCTGTGGATCCTTTCAGTGTCTTTATTGTCCTCTTGTTGTAGAACTTCAGGGCAGTTTTGCTGAATAATTTCTTTTAGTATGGAGTCCAAATTTCTATTAATTTCTGCTTTTTCAGGAAGAATGATTCTCAGGTTGTCTCTTCTAGACCTATTTTCTTGATTTGTCAATTTCTCATTGAGATATTTCATGTTTCCTTCTATTTTATCAGTCTTTTTACTTTGTTTTATTTGTTCTTGCTGTCTTGAGAGATCATTGGCTTCTCTTTGCCCAATTCTTGTTTTCAGAGACTGGTTTTCTTCTATAATCTTTTGGTTTTCCTTTTCAGTCTGGTCTGTTTGATTCTTCAAGGCTGGTCATTTCTGGTCTTCAATTTGCTTATCAATTCATTTGATTTCTGAGCCTTACTTTCCAATTAGGAAATTTTGCCTTTTAAACTGTTATTTTCTTGCCTGATGGCTTCCATCTTTCTCATAATCTCAGATTTGATCTGTTAAAGAGCTTGTGACCAGTTTTCTTTTTCTGGGGGGAAGGTTTGGATATGATTACTTGTTTGTTCTCCTCTGCTGTTTGCTCTGTTGTCTGGATTTTTTCTGTGTAAATGTTGTAGAGTCTTAAATATTTCTTCTTGTTCTTTCTCTTCTGGGGTTCTTGTGTCTGTCTTGCCATTTTTAGCCCATTGCCCTCACAGCTTTATCCTCACGCCCTGGGTCTGTCTGCGTTCTTTAGGCTCCTGAGGTCTCAGGTCTTGTTATTCTCAGGGTCAAGCCTCCTGGTGGTCCCCTTCCTTGTTCCTCTGCCTGAAGCTCCTTTAACAGTCTCAGGGTGCTGCTTCCACAGTCATGCACCCCCTCTGCACTGGGTCCCCACCCAAGGTCCGGGTCTGTGCTCAGGATCTGAGTCTGTACCTGGGTCTGTGCCTACGCTCAAGGTCTGTGTTCAAAGTCCGTGCGTTCTTTAGCCTCTTGGGGTCTTAAGTCTTGCTGTTCTCAGGAGCATGCCCTGGTGACCCCAGGTAACTGTCAATGACTTAATGGGTGCCCCAAACTTGCTCTAAGTCTTTTGCGCTGGCTTTGGCCCTGTAGGTTGGGGGGGGGCAGTAGGAGGTTGCTGAACTCGGGTTTTAGTGAGAGCTATTTCACCACCTTATAGCGTGGAAATGACCTGATCCCACGTACCTTCAATGCTGTGCGCTGTTGTGGGGTCCCTTCGTTCGTCTGGATTTGTTTTTATGTCCTCTTGAGGAGTCCTATATGTGTGCATTAGGAGAGGCTAAGCAGCTGCTTTTTACTCTGCTGTCATCTTAACCTGGAAGCCATCTAAAATTTATGAACTCATTTCCCCTCTAAAATCTCTCTTTCAAATTTCCTTATTTTTATTGAAAGCATCACCATCCTTCTAGTGTCTCAAGTGTGTATTCTTTAATTTCTCATTCTCCCTCATGCCACATATCCAATCTGCTGTTAAATCTTGCCATTTTTACCTTTTTATCTCTTGTATCCAACTATTTCATCAAGCCCAGTTATTATCTTTTGCCTAGATTGTTACAACAGCTTCCCATTAGGCTCCCTACCTTTAGTCTCTCCCCACTTTAGTCATTAGAAATTCCTGCCAAAGTCCTCTTCCTTAATCATAGGTCTGACAATATTCAGCCAACTCCAGTGACTTCCTGTTGCCTCAAGGATAAAATACAATCTTTTCTTTTTAGTTTTTAAAGACTTTCAGAACTTGACCCCCAGTCTACTTTTCCAGCCTCACTGGACATTATTTATTCCTTTTCACATTCTGCAATTCTGCCAAGTTGGCCTTCTCTAGGTCCCTCACATTGGACATTCCTCACACCTCTCAAGCCCCATGCCCATTTTTTCAGCTTTCAGAGTGTTTGGTTTCCTTAGCATCTCATACTTGGCTCTATGAGCACCATCTTTTTCGTGAAGCCTTTCCTGATTCCTTCCAATTATTAGTGCATTTCTTCTCAGACTATTTTAACTACTTTGTATGTATTTGTATTTCCTTACTTTATTTTTAAGCTGTATACTTTTTTTATATGTACTTGTCTCTCCTATTATAATGTTAGCTTCTTGAGATCAGGGTTTGCTTCACTTCATTCTTTATGTTAATGCTCAGCATCTAGTTTAGTACCTGGCATATAGTAAGTTCTCATTTTGATATTATTTTATGTTGTTTGCATTCAGAAACTAATGCCGTTATTATTTTAAATCTCATAGCTATAAAGGCGTGATACCATTGCCCAGAATATAGATCAACTACACAATGAATAATGTTCATAATTAATTTATCAAATCAAATTTAAATCCAAAATTTAAATTCCTCAGTTCTAAAGATTGTTGTATGATTCTAGTCACTTTTTCAAAATTTAAAAGTATTCACTCATGTTAATTCACATTAAACTTGGAAATCATTAGAAATCTGAAATCTAATTCCCTATAGAGGAATTTCACTTTAGAAACATTCTCTTTTCCCAGTCAGACAATATCTAAAAAGATAGAGTTCCTGGGACAATTTCCTTTTTTTTTTGAACTGTTCCTTTCCGCATGTGTCCTAGATTTTTTTTTTTTTTTTTTATGCCCCTTTGGCACTAAAATTCTGAATTCTTTTAGAAGAAGCTTTTTTACTAGTTGTTGGGTTACTGTTTTCCCTTTGTAATCAGGCATCCTACATTTACAATTGCCATTTCTCCAAATGGAATTCTTCTCTCAATAGGTATGATAATTTCTTTATTTTGCTATTCTCATCTCAGTATAGTCTAAAAACTTTCTTATATTGCAACCTATCTACAACCTTTTTTTTTCCTTTCTTTCCTTGATTCTTTTTATTTTTCTCCTGCCTGAGACTCCCATAGCTGGCACAAAAATGAGGACCTTATTTTGGTCCCTGTTGAAGTCACTAGGTTCAGCTTTAAATCAGTTAATTCCTGTTGTATGCATAGTTGCACTTTTATATTTTCTATTTTTAAGTACATCTCTATACATTTCTCATTGAATTACAATTTAGCTTCAAGATTAGATTACTCTTTGTCAATTTAAACAACCTTTAGTTTCTCTTTTTTTTTTCTAGTTTTTTATTATGATTAACCCAGACTGATTCTTTTGAGGGCCAAAGAATTGCATTTCTGTTGATTTCTTTTGTACAGTATTAATTTATTGTTGTTGTTTAGTCAATTATTCTTGTTGGATTCTTTTGATCCCTTTGGAATATGATTGGCAAAGATACTGGAGTGGTTTGTCATTTCCTTCTTCAGCTCATTTTATAGATGAGGAAACTGAGGCAAATAGTGACTTACCCAGGGTCCCACAGCTGATAAGTGTTTGAAGCTGGGTTTGAACTCAGATGTTCCTGACTGTAGGTTTGTCACTATGCACTGTGCTACTTATCTGCCCATTAATTTATTAGCTTCTTTCAAATCATGACATGTTTTAATTGTGTTTTTAAATCTTTTTCCTGCTGAATCTGTCTCTTGAAAATTACAATAAATTTCTTAGGGATGTCAAATTTATTATATAATTTTGTCAATCAACGATTACAAATGAAACTTCCAAGATTCCAAGGAATTTCTTTTTTTGCCACAGAAACATTTTCTGCTTTGGTTTCTTAAGAACATTGAATTAACTTCATGATGTATTCTAATTTTTCTACCTAACTTTTTTTGTGTGAGTTTGCTTTTATCTTATTAGACAGTTAAATTTTGCCAAACATCAGAAAAAGCCCATTGTCTTTCAGAAACCTCACCTTCCTGGAGGAACTAGTCTTAGATCTGAGACTGGAGAAGCTAGTTCTGGACTTCACTGTATAGTATCCGATCTTATTTCTGTAGCACTTAATGATTTCTCTTTTGCATTTTGTAGTCCTTACCAGCCCTTTGTCTAGTCCAGAGATGTGTAACCTTTTTGTGACATAGAACCTTTTGGCAATTCTCAGAATAATGTTTTTAAATGCATAAAATATATAAGATTACAAAGGAAACAAATTATATTGAAATATAGTTATCAAAATATAACAACTCTACTCCCAAGTTTATAGGTGCTAGGTTAACTCCTTGGTTTAGACAACTGTATACTCATAAACATTTATTGCATATCAAAATTCAGAATAAGTACACCTATACTAAATAATCCAGGTGTTGGTTGGGGCATACTTTTTTTTTTTTTTTAAACCCTTGTACTTCGGTGTATTGTCTCATAGGTGGAAGATTGGTAAGGGTGGGCACTGGGGGTCAAGTGACTTGCCCAGGGTTTGAACCTAGGACCTCCTATCTCTAGGCCTCACTCTCACTCCACTGAGCTACCCAGCTGCCCCCTGGGGCATACTTTTTTGATCATGTCCAAGCCAAGTTTCCTGTATTCCAGTTTCTTCCTCTCTACGTGGATTCCTATCCTTGGAATATTTGCTCTGACTGGTGAGCTTTTATTTTATTATTCCTAAGTCTGGAATAATACAGTTACAATAATACAATACTAACCTGTCATCTCCAAGCCATAGTACCATCACATATACCATCTTTTCCCCCCATACTCCACTATTTCCAAATATTTGTGTTGACTTCCCCTATTAGGATGGATGCATGATCCAAAAGAAGAGATAGGGATATATTTGTTTGGTTGTTTTTCAGTCATGTCTGACTCTTCCTGACCCCATTTGGGGTTTTCTTGACAATGATGCTGGATGGGTTTACCATTTCCTTTTCCAGCTCATTTTACAGATGAGGTAACTCAGGCAAAGAAGGTTAAGTGACTTGCCCAGGGTCACACAGCTAATATGTGTCTGAAGCCAGATGTGAACTAAAGATTAGTCTTCCTGACTCCCAGTACTCTAACCACTGTGACATCTAGCTGCACTATAAGAAAATATACTCTCATCCATTTGCAGAGGTGGGAGGCCCACAACTGTTTTATATTGTACATATTTTCAGGCTTTTCAATTTTCAATTAGTTGATCAGTTGTGCTGATTTTTTCTCCTCTTTTCTTTTTCTTTTTTGTCTTTAAAAATATTTTTTATTATATGGGGGGGGGGGTAACTTTCCAGGAAGGAGATAGGAAAGGATGTGGAAAGAAATAATGAGGGTTTTTTACCCTACAAAAACAATACACAAAAGATATTAAAAAAAAAGAATATAAGTTCTTTGAAGCTAGTAACTATTTTGTTTGCTTCTATTTTTATCCCCAGTGCTTAGTACAGTGCTTGGCATATAGTGAGTTCTAGTTTTTCATGTCATTTTTGCCTTGCTATGCATTTGATTTCATTAAGTACATGAATATTAGCATTCATAGGTATCTTGGAGTACATTTTGAAGATTTTGCCTTTTTAAAAAAAGTTAGATTCCTTGATGAAGAATCAGCAAGACTATTCTGAAAAAACTCCACTTTCCCATAAGGGTCGAAAAGGTCCCTCATCCCTGTCTAGATGATCTTTTGAAGTGGGTGGTTCAGAATTATATTAGCTACTATAAGGCATTGGATTGGGAATCACAGTACCATTTAACCATGGAAGAAAAAGCCAGTACTCTACATTTTGTCCAAGGAAACTGTCAGGGAAAAATGTCAGAGAAATTTATTAACTTATAAGCATTTCTGCTTAGTGACAAAAATCTATGGGCAATTTTCTAGTTGTAGTCTGTAGGAGGGAGTAGAGGAAGATTTTGCGTGCTTCTACTTCTAGGAGCTAGAAAGGAACTAGTAGGCACAATTTATTGGAGAAGACAGGAGGGGGGATGAGATTAATGCTGCATCTATAGGAATTGGCCTTGACAAGAAGGTCTCCTTCTTTATCAGACACTAGAATGAAGGAGAGAATATGAGAGAATGATGTCAGTTTAGAAGGGCAGAAGAGAGGGAGGTCCTATTGAAGAACTGAAATTAAGGATTACTTCAAGGACAGTAGAAAATTACTTTTTTTTTTTTTTTTAAATAAACCCTTACCTTCCATCTTAGAATCAATACTATATATTGATTCCAAAGCAGAAGAATAGTAAAGTATAGACAATGGGAGTTAAGTGACTTGCTCAGGATCACAAAGCTAGGAAATATCTGAGGTCAGATTTGAACCCAAGACCTCCCATCTCTAGACCTGGCTCTCAATTATACTGAACTATGTAGCTGCCCCAGAGAGGCGCTACACTGATCATGAGCAGGATATAAAGCAATACAAATAAGGAGTTAGACAGAAATGGATTGAAAAGTATGCCTTCAGAAAAACATATGATTAGAAACTAATTGGACATTCCTAGAATGAGTACGAGTGATAACTGATGGCTGGTTGAATAATTGGCTAGCTTCTGTGTTCCACTGATATTCATTTAGTACAGTGGTTCCCAAACTGTTTTGGCCTACCGTCCCCTTTCCAGAAAAAAATTATTTGGCCCCCTGGAAATTAATTTTTTTAAATTTTAATAGCAATTAATAGGAAAGATAAATGCACCTGTGGCCATCATCGCTTCCCTGGATTGCTACAGCACTCACCAGGGGGCGGTAGCGCCCACTTTGGGAATCACTGATTTAGTATAAGGGATCTGGAGGAAGGCCTTCAGTATGTTGGATGGAGATACTTTCTAGTAGATTTATGGGAGAATAAGGATGAGAGTTATGTAAGATGGGCAGGCCTAGGTGGATTGTAACCTGCATCATTGAAAGGGGCTGTATTTATATTGATGAGATTATGGATCTCTTGAAGAATATGCTCTCTACCACAACTGGGCTGCTCATTTGATTCAGAAGACTTCTGACTTTTCCTTTGACTGTTGACTTGACATTTTTCTGACTTGTCTGAGCCTGTGCCTGACCTCTGCAATTCTCAGGGCTTCCTTTTTTTGACTCTTTTGGACCAAGGAAGGCAACCTTTTTTGCTTCTGCCCTCCTTGCTTGAGGAGGACAATAGTTCTATTGATTTAATAAGCCCTTTTAAAATAGTTAATAAATATTACAAAGAATATTGTGAAAATAATCTCTGGTCTTTTACAGCAGGGCAAAGAATTTTCAGGCAACCTTGGAGTCTAGAAGATCTGGGTTTTAAGGCCTATCTCTGATATACAGAGGAACATTTGACATACAGATGCCAAATCACTCCAAGCTCTCTCAGAATTTAAGTTATTAATGAATTGCCACTCTGCTTTGGTGGAAAAATTTCCCACACAAGATTTTTCTCATACTAATGGAATGGCTGGTTTATAGAATGATTTTTTTCTAAAAAGTGAGTTTTCTCCTCCTATTGGAGGTCTTTTACTTATTTATTTCTTAAAAACCTTTACCTTCCGTCTTGGAATTAATACTGTCTTATTACTGAGTGGTAAGTACTATGTGTAAATACTGAGTGGTAAGGGCTAGGCAATGGGGGTTAAGTGACTTGCCCAGGGTCACACAGCAGGCAAGCAATTACTCCTAAAAGAGTTAAATATACATATATTTTTACATTATCGAATTTTAAAAAACTTAACAGATATCCCCGTGAGGTAAATCTTAAACACACCTTTTTTCTAAAAAAGGGTACCTCAGGTCAGCTAAGGATGGCAAAATACAAAGAATAAAATTCAAGAAAAAAGAAGAAAAAATTAACTTGTGAATGAAATGCAAAATGTGCAAAAAATCTGGGGAAAATAAACTTAGACCTTTCAATGAAGGCCCAATTAAAGTGAATTCAGCAGATTGCAATTACCCATTCAGGGCCAGGACTTAAGGAAAATGTCTCTCTCTGGTCTGACTTATCATCAGCTTTTTTAGGGAACTGAGCCAAATAAATAACCAATCTTAGGTGCTTTCTAGGAATCTAAGTCAAGGGGACCCACGTCCTCTAAAGTTTTAGAAAAGACTGGGACTCCAGGACTCAAACCCCAATTTCCAAGCCCTAAAGTATTGGCATAGAACTGCTGCAATTATGCAGATCTTAGTCAGTCAAGTCTCTGACCATGTGCTTTCTTTTTTAGCACGAAAACGGCTTTCATATTCCCTTATAGTAGTATCAGACAGAAAGGCATTTAATCACAGTCCTATAGGCTCAGGTATTTGCTGTAGAATCAGAAAAAGGATAAATAATGATTATATATGTACTTCCAGTACAAGATGAGAAAAGGGAAAAATCAATTGCTCTATAAAAAAAATGTTTTAAAAATCAAAAAAAAAATATATATATATATAGCTTAGAACTAGAAGGGTTATATTACCCAAAAATGAGGTTTTCTGTGAGAGAAAGTGGGTTTTACAAAATAGCAGATTCACAATGCACATTCAAATAGAGTACCATTATTTCCAATAGCACATTTTAAAACAATAAATAATGATGTTCAAAATCATATACTTGTTATAACCTGTAACCCTTGGCAAATGCTATTATTGCTTCCATAGCAAAGAATATACAGGAGCTCCTTGACTCTCTGTATTTAAAAAAAAATCCTGGGTAGGAATGCGTCTACCCATTCCAGGCAATAATGCCTCATAATAAAATATAATAATAATATTATATATATATATATACGTATATATATATATATATAATAAAATCAGTCTTTGCCCAAAGTTCTGAGCAGGTATGGGGTGAAATTTCTTCCCCTGAGTTCAGTNAGTCATTCAGTTCTAAAAGGTTTTTTTTTTTTATAATCAGTCTTTGCCCAAAGTTCTGAGCAGGTATGGGGTGAAATTTCTTCCCCTGAGTTCAGTTTTTAATCACAAGCAAGTCTGAATAGGCCATTCGGCCCCATTAAAGGTAAACGCTAGTTGCTAGGTCCAGACGCTAGCGTCCACGTGGGCTCAGGGTTAGTGGAGAAAATACCCATGGGTAGAGTCTGTGTGTGTTGCCTAATTTAGGTCTTTAGAGAAACATGTGGAGGGCTAGAAATAGGGAGAAAGGGGAATATACTACCAAAATCTTTAGCAGCAGAGCTGAAGCAGTCTCTGGAGATCCAGATTTCGGCAAAGGCAGCAGCTGGGGGGCCTCTTCTGTTGGGGCTCAGGGTTGTAGTGGAAGGTCAGCACTAGTAGCATCATCGGCAAGAAAAGCGGCGCGGAGATCACAGGGACTGGAACGCTGGCAGGCTTGTAGCACGGCAGGAATGGAGATCAACGGCAGAGACACATTGGCTGGGCTCTGGCATTTTAGTTTAAAGCCAAAAGCCCGAATCGGCTGGCCTGACCTCTCTCCCAAGGTGGTTTGGGCTGGACTGGCTGGCTGAGTCCCGCAGGAGGCAAAAAACGTGCTCTTGCTTTTAGCAAAAGCATGGCAAGGAAAGCCACTTTCCCTTTTAAAAAAAGTGCTCAAAAGAGCTGAGCCAGAGGGCCAAAAAGCAGGCATGGCTATCCTTTCTGAAAGGCTATCTGGAAAATTGAAAATTCGATTTCCAAACTTCGTAAGGTTGCCAAAATTATTAGGATTAAAAATGATAAAAATCTGAGGTCATATTTGAACTGAGGACCTCCTGTCTCTAGGCCTGGCTCTCAATCCACTACTGAGCTACCCAGCTGCCCCATCAGAGGTCTCTTAAACAAAGGCAGACTAAATATTTGCCCATAGAGGATGAACTAGCCCTTTAAAGTTCCTTGCAACTTTTAAGTCTATGATTCTACAAATATTAGTGTTTACATAATTTTAGATATGCTATAATCTGTATATGAAACTCAGTTGTCAGTTTTAGCTAAATAGAGACTAACATCAAGAACTACTGAAAGCCAATTGAAATGCAAATATATTTGAAAGAGAAGCATTAACCAAGTAAATGTGGAATATACAACCTTTGTAGCATTATGCTTCAGAAAAATATAAATTCTTCGACAGTTAGAACCAAGAATATCTATTATATCTCTGCTTCAATTCAAGGTTTGGTTAATAGCTAACCTTAACCTTGTTGCTATTTGCTGTGCATGTCTAAGTTTTGTTTCTCATTTTGGAAGGTATAAATGAACTATGGAAAAGAAGATTATTTTTGGATGATCATTTACCAGGAATGATATAGAGGGGATTCCTATACTGGTCTAGGATTGTGATTTGTATTTTTAATATAAAATAATTCTAATGGAAAACTAGGAATAACTCTGTTACTCCTTTTATATTTTAGAAATTTAGAGGAATAAAGGCTGTATTATCAGATCCTCCAAAAATGAGAAAATTTAATATTTTCTCATGCTTATTTTTTTCTTGGATATTGTACTCCTTTAGTTTTTTCTTGTAAGGGATGAGGGAATAAATAGTAACAGCTAACATGTATATAGTATTTAAGGATTTGTAAAGCACTTTATATGTGTTCTCTCATTTGACTGAGCCTCAGGACAACCCTGTGAAATAGATGCTATTATTATTCCCATTTTACAGATGAAACTGAATTTGAAAGAGGTTAAGTAACTCATCCTTGGTCACACAACTAGTAGGTGTCTGAGGCTGGATTTGAATTCAAATCTTCTTGACTCCAAGTCTAATACTGTCAAGTGTGATACCTTGTTGCTTTAAAGTAGACATCTAACTGGACTTTAATGAAATTTATTTTCTATTTATTTGAGATGCTACTTAGAAGAGAGGAAACACTAACTGCCAATGGGTTTGGAAAGGGGAGCAGCAAAGTGCTGTATTATTTCATTGATCTTTTAAGTCTGAACTCTCAGGGGTTAGAATTCTAACAAAATAAAAAAAATTTGAACTTAATTCTTTGGGAGAGGAACTACATGGAAGTTTTATTGCCTTTAGGGTGGGCAGAATGATATCATGTAGAATGGTACATAACACAAACTTAGAGTTTCTTCAAAGGGAAAAATAATTTTGTGTGGAGAATAAGGAAGCCTTTTCTCCAAGTCCAGTTCAGCATGGACACTATGAATATGTTTTTGTTCTTATGTTAGTAGTTTTTATCATGTCACAATAAAACAACAATGAAAAGTTCTCTTTAGACTCCCAATTTTTCTAAGCTTTTTCCTTCCCTTTTTTTTTGTAATTTCATTTGCCCAAAAGATTGAATGCCTATAACATTCATATTCCTGCTTCATTGACTGTACAGGATATGTACACCATAAATGTGTCACCACTTTCATCTATTATTAATTTAGAGAAATTTTTTATCATGAGGAAGTAGTGATTATGCTTTGAATATTGAGTCAACTCATAGTTTTGGTAGTTAGTAAGTCATGAAACTTGATTGAAATAAAAAGTCCTTAGATGTGTGAAATTTTTACTTATAAATTGCTACCAAAGTTGGAACATTTAAATTGACCAATGCTTTATAATGATTTCATAAATATGGGAGGAGCAAAAGAGATGAGTGTAGCTAGGTTTTATATCTTTATTGTTTCTGGCTCTATATAACTTTATAACTTTTGATTCCTCACTCTAATTCATCCCACATTTCAGTCAGTGCCATATCTTGACACTGGCACTCCATAATATCTTTTCTAATATCCAGTCTCTTCATACTACTGCTAAGCTGGTTTTCTCGTTTCATTTTTTCTAGGTATTAATGTAGCTCTTGACGAAAATACATTTTTCCTTTGAGTATCTATTTGCAGTTGTTATTGAGTTGCTCTAACCTTTTTGGGAATTTCTAGATTTTCATATTTTTTGATAATTGGTTATTGTAGTCTTTGATTTATTGATCTGCCTCTAGCTTTAGTTTCTGAATTGGGGCTTTATGACAAAGTTATGCTTTATTTCCTGATTTACTTTTGGATGTGGTGGTTTACTTGGGTTTCTGTGCTCACCTTGGCCTCCTGGGGTTATGCCTCCCTGGATGTTTAAGGTTTAGACCCCACTATGGCAACCTATGACAGAGTATAAGGGACACTAGAGCTCCTGGACCTGGGGTGTCCTGAACTGAGTGCATTGCCTATCAGAGCCTCTAAGGCCTCCATCCTGTTGTTTTTCTGCCCTCTCCCCTCCTCCAATCCCCAGTGGTTTTTCTGGGGAAGGCTTTTGCTTTCACTGATTCTGGCCATAGAACTTTATATACTACCTTTTTGCCTTGCGCATGTCTGGTCTGCTGTTTGGATGATCTGATCTGCTGATCATGCTACCCTGTGTACTTTGCTTGTAGACCTTTTTTTCTACTGCCCTAAAATCTCATGTGTTATTTTAGGGTAGAAGATGTGACTTAGTGTAGTATCTCACTGGATTTCTTAATCATTATTTGGCTTATGTGAACTTTAGGATTTTACTGGAGTGTATATATGTGGGAACCATGCTGGCTGCCAACTGTTTGCTATTTAAAACCTATTTCAACCTGGCTCAACCTACTTTTCATGTAGTAGTACATGACTTCTTTCCACTGTGACTCAACCAAACTAATCTGCATGCTGGCTCTTACACAGTATATACAGAGTGGTTTGTCATTTCCTTCCACAGCTCATTTTACAGATGAGGAAACTGAAGCAAACAGTGAATTGCCCAGGGTCATACAACTAGTAAGTGTCTGAGGCTTCATTTAAACTTGTCTTCTTGATTCCTTATCTTTTCTAAGAAAACCCAAAAAAGGTGTCACAAAGAGTCAGACATGACTGAAAAATGACTAAATGAATGAATAAACTTTCTCATTTTACACATAAGGAAACTGAGGCACAGAGAAGTTGAGTGACTTTTTCAGCATCATAGAATGGACAGTGAGAGAGCCAGTATTCAAATCATTTACTCTTCCTACTGTCCCATGAATTGAAGCTACTTTGTTTGGATGTTCTTGATCCTAGTGAATCTTTATTTTTTTTAAACCTTACCTTCCGTCTTAGAATCATTACTCTGTATGGGTTCCAAAGCAGAAGAGTGATAAGGGCTAGGCAATGGGAGTTAAGTCACTTGGTCAGGGTCACACAGCTAGGAAGGCCAGATTTGAACCCAGAAACTCCCGTCTCTGGGCCTGGTTCTCAATCTACTGAGCCACCTAGTTGCTCCCATCCTAGTGAATCTTTAACTCTTCAGTGTTTTAGATTTTTGATTTGTGCAGTACTTTGAAGGCTGCACATTGATATTGGCACATATTTTGTATGTCTCTCTTCTTAAATAGAAGTAAAATAGTTGATAGGAAAAAACTGTTTTGTGGAGCGGGGTTAAAAAAAACCACACACTGTATTCCTCGTAAAGATAGGTTGTATCGATGTAATTTACTTAGCTCATATATACTCCATGAGTAGCAACATGATGTAGTAGAAAAACTACTAGATTTGGAATCAGACTTTGAATCCCTTAATAGAATTTTGATTCATAGTATGTCATTTTATCTGCTGAACTTCAGTCTCCTTATCTATGAAATGAGGATAAGAATAAGGAAAGGACTTTCAAAGCATTAAAACAGTATATGATGTTAGCTGTTGATAGTGTAACCTAGCTAGAATTTTCATGGGGTGGATTAGGTTTTCATGTATCTGTATACTCCTTAAATCACATTAATATAAATACCTAGAGAGCAAAGTCTTTATAGGCAGCAGCATTAATAGGAAATGCTTAAGTAGTCTATATTCTAACTTCTTTTCATATTTTTAAGTCTATGTCATCCCACTCAGCATTCATCAATTTAGAGTTGTAAAATGAAGCTTACACTGTTCTGAAAAGTCACCTAATATCTCAGATGCTTAGTTTTCACACCTTTAAAACAAAGTGGTTGGACTTAAAAGCTTGTAAGGTTCTTTCCAATTCTTATTCTCTGATTCTCTGATTTTAACTTACCAGATCTCAGTTGTATATTTGAACCAACGGTTTCACTAGATATCATACATTGTGTCAGAAGCAGCTGGACAGATGGAGGGGTGGAGAAGCTGTAATTTAAGAATCTGTGAGGGCATCATTCTTTGCTCTCTAGAATAGATTTCATTGTTTGATTTAGTTGCAAAGTCCTATGGTAACTCCTACTTCAACTCATCATGGTCTTTCTACAGGAAGGCAGATTTATTTTTCTCTGAAACTGAGTCTGTGTGACAAAATTAGGACTTGAATTATGGATTTTGAGTTTCAAAGAACCTAACTGTATGCTTTCTACCTAACAGATAATTTCTTAAATAGTAACTGAATTATTTTAAGGAGAGTGAGTGATTTTTTAGTCAACCTGTATGATAGTTGGATAGATTGGGGATCTCACTGAAGAGGGTATTCCCTCTGTTGGTGCAGAGCATAATCCACTAGCCTATGTGTATTTGCACATATATGTCTATCAGTACCCTTTATTCAGCATGTATGCTTTGCTCATGTCCTTTCTGATGATACAATTCCTTGAATACCCTCTTGCCCTCTTATAGCACTAATTGAAAACCCTGATTTAGAAACCTAGGGATAAGATTAAGTCTGGTTATCTTAAGGTATCTTAAGATATTGTAGTGTTCTTATCATCAGATTTTGAGCTAGTAGGGGAGAGAAGGAAACAAGTCTAGGGCAGTGGCATATTAGTAGTAAGGTAAAAAGAACTGGGAATTGGCTTCAGGTCCTATTCCAAATTTTGTTGAAAGAAGGATATATAGAGGATTTCTCAAAATTGATTCCTTTTATTAGGAAAGAAGGAAAGAATTTTGAAGATCCTGTCTAGCTGTATTTTGAACTGTCATCTACACAGAGACATAATGGTAGATGTATTTTGTGTCATTATTACTTTTCCTTTTTCTCTAATCATTTCCCAGTTTTCTCATATGGAGACTTCATAGACTTAGTAATATAGTAAGAAAATTGTTGAATAGTTTAGGTACTTTTTCTTAACCTTTTAAATATATTAATGTTCATGGCCTCTTTGGTAATGTTCTCTCAACTTCTTTGAACCTGTGGCATATCTTTGAACTTGGGAAAAAATTATGGGGGTTGCTAGGTGGCTCAGTGGATTGAGAGCCAGACATAGAGATGTCCTGGGTTCAAATCTGGCTTCAGCCACTTCCTAACTGGACAAGTCACTTAACCCCCTTTGCTTAGCCTTTATTGCTTTTCTGCCTTGGAACTAAGATATATTATTGATTCTAAGATGGAAGGCAAGGATTATTTTAAAAAATTATAAGCCAGGAACTCATTGCGGGAAGGAAGACAACAGCTATCAGGATTTTGATTAGGTGTTTGATATGAATAGCATGCACCCCAAAGGATTACTGAGTGAAGGAGGAAGAGGCAGAACCTGAAAGTGGCAATGGAGAGCAGAGAGTAATTGCAATTCCCCCATCTCAACCAGTGAGCCAAGGAGAATTAATGAAAGTGTAGCTGATAAGAAAGAATGGCTAGAGAGGCTGTGCCATTAAGGAGAACCCAAGTTGCAATAAGATTCAGTAGATGGAAGAAATAAGAGAGGGAAAGATTTAAAATAAAAGGAATATTTGTTGCCTATAGAAGAAGCAATCTAGTGAGCATAGAGGAAGGGCTGGATGGAGTTTGGAAGAAACTTTGGAGTGGAATGATTGAGGGGGCTGGGAAAGATGAATTGGGTGGTACAGAGTGAGGAATGGGGTTTGGATCATGATATACAGGAGTTCAGAGGCACTGGGAAGTGTGAGAATGTACATCGTGTCAAAGGTCAGGCATAACAGGAGATGGGAGGCCTGAAGTTGATGATGATCCAGAAAAAGAGAGTGAGGAACAGTCAGAGATATAAGAAGAGAACCAAAGAAAACAAATATCACAAATACCTAAGGAGGGACCTACCTAGGAGCGTGGTCAGAAGTGTCAGATACTAAGTCAAGAGCATAATAGAGGGTGAACATAAGTATCTGATGCTAAAGAGAGGACAAGAATATGCTCTCCTAGACAGCAATGATATGCAGAGATAAAGATATTTGTCTTCAAATTTTCAGTGCCTAACAGTGCCCGGCTTGTACTCAATGCTTTATAAATTCTGATTGGTTGATTGATGGAGGATGAGGACGGATTAAAAAGCCATTAGATTTGGCACTTAAGTGATCTTTGATAACTTTAGAGAGAATAGGTTCAGTGATGATGAAGTAGGTCAGAAGCTGTAGACATTTTAAAAAACACATATTTTATTTTCCCAATTACATGTGATAACAGTTTTCAACAGAATTTTCCAAAATTATAAGATCAAAATATATGCATTTTCAAAGAGTTAGGCTATAAAAAGACAATGATTGGAGGAGGTAGATGGGTCAAGTGCAAGTTTTTCAAAGATGAATTAAAGATGAATAATTATGTCCAAAGACTGATACTCTGAGACACAAATGAAGAGATGTTTGAAGATTTGTTTAGTAGAGAGGTAGGGAAATCAAAAGGATAAAGAATGGTATTTCCTCTACATTGTAGAGAAGTTAGCCTTCACTAGTATAAGTCACATATAGCTGATGAAATGCTGAAAATGTAAAACAATAAAAGTCACTAGATTTCACCCTGGTAGATCCCTCTACCTCTCTTGCTCCCTCCTATTGGCAGTTTTTTCCTGGAACATACAAGTTGAATAAGTATCTAGGCCAATCATCTTTCAGCCCTGTCTCTTTTCAGTTCCTTTTTTATGCATTGTCTTCCTGCATCAGAATGTAAGCTCTTTGAGGGTGGAATTGCCTTTCTTTTTCCTTGTGTTGCCAGGATAATTTCAACTGGGTACTGCACCAAAGGCAGTCTTTTTATAACTCCCTTATTAACTACAAATTAACCACATCTATTTTTCTAAATCTTTTCATACATCCCTTTTTTCTCTCCCCATACTGTCTTAGCTGATAGCCTTGCCTCACATTTCACTGAAAAAGTTGATTCCATTTACTGAGAGCTCTCTCAGGGACCATTGTATTGATAAGAGTATCTTATCTTTACAGATAAGTCTTTCCCAGTTGATTGTTACAACAATATTGCTATTACTGTTATCAACCTCTTTTTTTTTTTTTAAACCCTTCTTGGAGTTAATACTCTGTATTGGCTCCAAGGCAGAAGAGTGCTAAGTGTAGGCAATAGGGGTCAAGTGACTTGCCCAGGGTCACACAGCTGGGAAGTGTCTGAGGCTAGATTTTAACCTAGGACCTCCTGTCTCTAGGCCTGGCTCTCAATCCACTTAGCTACCCAGCTGCCTCCATCAACCTCTTCTTAATAGTTTCTTTTCTCTCTCTTTTTTTTTTATGACAACTCTTTCTTGGTTTTTCTTTTATCTAACTGCTTCTCATTTGCTGTATCTTCAACCAGGTCATGCTCATTTTTCTTTGGTGTCCCCCATGGCATTCTCTTCTCCCTCTGCTTGGTGATCTCATTAACTTCTATAGATTCAATTATAATCTGTATGCTGATGATTCTCTTATTTTACTTGTCTACTTCTCTCCTGACTCCTAATCTCACATCTCCACTTACCTATTGGATATGTTGAGCTGGATGTTTTATAGACATCTTAAATTCATCATTGTCACTTGCCTAGCTACATAGATTTCAGCAAGATGTTTTATAACCACCATGATAATTTAGTGTACTAACAAGACCAGAAAACCTTATGTACAGAAAGCTCCCAGGAATGCTTGCTTTTTAAGTGTTCTTATAAGGTGAAAAATGAATGGAAAATATCGAGTACAATATAAAGAATGGTAAATCACATACTTTACCTTCAGGGGATATAGTGGAAGTCCCACAATTTTTTAGCTTTTGTTCCTAACTTAGACTGTGGAAAAGAGGGCATAGGCATTATTTCTTGGCCCTCAAAATTGCCTCCTTTCCAGGTTCATGTAGGAGATAAGAGAAGCTGCTTCCCTTTGGGTAGAAATTAGTCACCTTGGCCAAATAAAACCAGCATGAGAACCACCTACTGTTGCAGTACTTTGCCTTTTGCTACTTAAATCAAGGCTGTCTTGTGAAAAGAGCTCCTGATGCCCCTGTGTGTTGACAGTAGACAGTGCTGAAGCATTCAAGCACTGAGTAAGAAGAAAGCTTCTTGAAATCGAAAGAGATAAGTTACCCATTACTGGAAATTGAATATTTTAATTAAAAATATCCATCACTGTATGACTCTTCTTTCCCTTGATTTCTTAAGTGTTGCAAACGTTAATAAACAGTGGTTGCACTCTAGTGCAGTGGTAAATAGCCAGATGGTAGTGGGCTGCTTCACATAAACCTCTTGGAGAGAAAACGGCAACATCTGTTCCTTTGATAACTATCGCTGCTTTATTTTGGAATCATATATATTTCAGATGTTGGAGACAGGAGGTTATGTGAACCTTTAAGGAGTACTTAGTAAATACTTCACTTGGCACCAACAAATACAAAAGAATGGCTTGGGAGACAGAATTGTTAATTCTCTATTTTTTTCTCTTATTTTTAAATTGGCCTTTTTGGAGAACCCCTTAAGTTGAATGTATAGTTGGAAAATCTTGAACTCTTAAAAACTACATTGCCCAGGGTTCCTTTCTGTATTGCCTAGAATGCGTTTCCTTTTGTCTACATTTGCATGGTCATATTTTGTATAAGTTCTGAGGCTCCTCCTTGGTCTGGCTCTTTTGCTCTTGCAAGTGGGCTGGTTAGTACCCTTCTGGTTAGCTTTTTATGTTAGTTTATTATTAGTAAACTTTATAAAAATATAATATTTAATTATTGAATATTAATTTTAAAATCCACACTATAAAATCCTACAAAGTGATCCATTATGAATGTATACCTTTGTACCTTTACTATTAGTTCATTTAATTTGTGTTTTTATTAATTTAGAAAAATTATGTATGCAGAGTTTAGTTGTGGGTTTCTTCTGTTTCATATTTTGGCAAGCTGTATATTTGGGCTCAGTGGAGATCTTAGACTGTTTTTTCCCTCTGACTGTCGGGTGCAGACCCTGATCAATTCACACTTGGGCAATAGACTGCTAGTTGTTCTCCTTGCCACAGATCTCTCCCTATTACACTCTGCTCAGCAATCAAATTAATCTTACTAAAGCTCAGGTCTGACTATGTGATCCTCCTATTCAGTCAATTTCAATGACTATTATTAACATGAAGACCAAATATAAAACTCTTTATATAGCATTAAAAGCCCTTGATATTCTCCTCTCTCCTTCCTTTGCCTTACTCTTCTAGTCTTTCTGAGTATAGCTTGTTTGTACATAGTAGTTTGCATGTTGTTTTCCCCTTTTTGATTGTGAACTCCCTCTAGAACAGGGGCTATCTTTTGCCTTTTTTTGTATATTTAGCATTTAGCACACAGTACCAGATATATATTAGGTGTTCAATAAGTATTTATTGATAGTTTAATTAGTTTTGAGGGTTAATTCTTCAAAATATAGGAGCCAGAAGGAGCATCCTAGAAAACTGCTTTTTTAATTTAAAAATTTTGTTGATATTTAAAAATATGTCCTTTACTTCTGAATATTCCCTCTTACCTTATCTAGTATGATATTATTTGTAACAAGATTTTAAAAAGGGGAAGAAAAAAATAAAGGAGTTTTAGAAATACTAACCTAGCCCAGGCTGATAGTATGTGCAATGTTTCATATCCCTAATTCCCAAACATTGCAAAGAAGGGAGAAAAAATTATTTTCTCATTACTCTTTTGGGGACAAATCCAGTAATCATAATTATACAGTGTTCAGTTTTCTTTAATTTAAAAAATTTTTATTTAATTAATTTAGAACATTTTTCCATGTTTATAGGATTCATGTTCTATCCCTCTCCTCTCCCCACCCCCTCCCATAGCCGATGCACAATTTCACTGGGTTTTACATGTGTCATTGATCAAGACCTATTTCCATATTATTGATATTTGCCCTAAGGTGCTCATTTTGAGTCAATATCCCTAATTATATCCCCATCCTCCCAATGTGATCAGCCAGTTGTTTTTCTTCTGTGTTTCTACTCCCATAGTTCTTCCTCTGAATGTGGATCGCATTCTTTCTCATAAGTCCCTCATAGTTGTCCTGGATCATTGCATTGTTGCTAGTAGAGAAGTTCATTACATTTGATTTTACCACAGTGTATTCTTCTCTGTGTATAATGTTTTCCTGGTTCTGCTCCTTTGACTCTGCATCAATTCCTGGAGGTCATTCCAGTTCACGTGGAATTCCTTCAGATCATTATTCCTCTGAGCACAATAGTATTCCATCACCAACAGATACCACAATTTGTTCAGCCATTCCCCAATTTAAGGGCATACCCTCGTTTTCCAGTTTTTTGCCACCACAAAGAGCATGGCTATAAATATTTTTGTACAAGTCTTTCCCCTTATGATATCTTTGGGGTATAAACCCAGCAGTGGTATGGCTGGATCAATTCACAACTCTACCAGCAATGCATTAATGTCTCAATTTTGCCATATTCCCTCCAACATTTATTACTTTACTTTGCTGTCATTTTAGCCAATCTGCTAAGTGTGAGGTAGTACCTTAGAGTTGTTTTGATTTGCAATTCTCTAATTATTAGAGATTTAGAGCACTTTTTCATGTGCTTATTGATAGTTTTGATTTCTTTATCTGAAAATTGCCTATTCATGTCCCTTGCCTATTGTAAGAGGGAAGACTAGATATTTAAGGTATGGTCACCAGAAATCAATTAACTCTATTTCAAAATAAAATAGACCCAAGACAGGATGACTTTTGTGGTGGTTTATTTACAATTAGGAAGGTTGAAGGTAGGGAAATTGAGAGAGAGAAACTCTGGCCCAGAGCAGAGGCTTGAACCAGGTAGGAATTTAGAGGCCCCAGCAGAGGAGCACAGAGGTTAATTAAACAAGGCTTTTAGCCACAAGGCCTCCTCCAAGAAGAGAGGCCTCCCTAAGGCTAGAGCCTCCAGAAATGCCAAGGGAAGAGAAAGAGAGTCAGCCTAACTTACCCACGTGACAATTCAAAGGGAAGCAGTCTGAGGTCTCACCAGAGATTCTTCAACACCAAGTTCAAAGCGCCAACTGCCTCCACAGGAAGTTCCCATCATATTTAAAAGATAGCATCTTTTGTCACTTCCTGCATCCACCTCCAATTTAAAGTGGACAAATGGCAGCCTCAACACTGTTTCGGACTGCCCAAAAAGCAGTCCCTTGTTTTTGATTTGTCACTTACTCTCACGTGTGGGTCACAGACCTCCCTCTCCCCATTTAATTCTAAGTTGGGTGGGGTGACATTATTTCTGATGGCTAGAGTCTACACAAATGAATGAGGGTGAGCTAATTCCATTCACACAATTCCCCCTGATGATTCTTGGGTTCCTAGTCACCCCAAGTGATCACTTTACATAATCATCTTGTACCCACAAAGGTCTTCTAAGTACAATAGTTAGAGATAAGAGGGGAATGGAAGAGAGAGAAAGCAAAATCAATGTTTTGCTAGGTGCATTGACAAAACCCAATTGGGGGCAGTCCCCTATTGGCATAAAAATGTATATTTGAAGTAACTGTTCAACCCCCATCAGTTTAATCAATTGTACCCCAAAGTTCATTCTGGATCTTTTCATGTAATGTCGATTCTTCAGGCATCTTTCTGCAAACAGTTCGTTCTCTAGATTAAGGAGTCAGCAAGCTTCTTTCCTTGAAAATTTTTCTCAAACAAAAAATTTAATCTTGGATTTTATAAAAATACAATCCCCCCTGAAGAGAGTGTTTAAAAAAGAAACCTCCAGATCAGCTCAGGATACATGGTTGAGTTATGGGGGTGTATGAGTCAATTCAAAAGAAAAAACAAAAACATAAAAAGAAAATCAAATAGAAGAAAAATGACACTTTGGGAGAGAAAAAAGTTAAAATCAGAATCAAAATATCAAAATCTCTATATATAAAATTTCTGAATAAACAAAAATATATAATTTCCATCCTACTAGTTTGCAGGACAAAACGCAGTAATATTACACTTATCCATTGGCAGCCAAGACTACAGGAAGTTGCCATTCTATAAGAGAGAAAAGACGACCAGATTTATCTGCAAGGGAAGTGTCTGTCATTTCCTGGTCTGATTTACCTTCACTCTCAGGGATATGGATGAGCCAGGATGATGGCCAACCTTTGGTACCTGACTGGCAGTGTAGTTCGAAGAGACCTATGTCTTAATATATGTTAAGTGTCGCAACTTCGAGTCTTACACTAAGTTCAAGTCCTTAGTATTGGCATGGAAGTTCCTCAATCCCACCTGAATTTTGTATGGTCTTTTTGACCTTGTGCTCCTTGGCATTGTGCAGTTTTCTCATCAATCCCAGTGGGATTGGTCAGTCAGTCTCCATGACCTTGTGCCTTCTTAGCACTGTTTAGTGGCTCTTGTGTTCCCTTCTCCTGGAATCAGACAGAAACATTAATCACAGTCCCATAACATTTAACAATACATGGCAGGTTCCCAAAGTCTAAAGCCTTGTGAGTAAGCATGAATATTACAGCAAATATATATATTTAACTTATATTACTGCAAGAATAAAAAAAAAAGATCAGTAGTGATTATATGTACTCTAAGTTCAAGAAATGAGAAAAAGGAAAAAAATCAATTATCCTATTAAAAAGATAAAAGGAAAAGCAATAAGAAAATTAAACATAAATTCAGGGAAAAAAATACAATGTGATTCCAAAAAACAGCATTCATTTGTCTATGAACTGTTATCTCCAATGCATGTAACAGGAAACAGTCAATCAGTTTCAATAGAAGATACTCTCTTTACATGTGAGAAATGAATCCAAGAGTCCTTTTCTCCAATTTTTATAGCTGTTGGAGTGGTTAATAATATTTGGAACAGCCCTTCCCATGAAGGCTGAGTTGCTCCAGTGCGCTGGAAATTCTTTATATACACCTTGTCCCCTGGGTTCAGGTCATGAAGTGAAAAGTCTATTGGTCCTGCTTGTACTACAGTTCTGGATTCATGGAGTTCACACAGTTTGTGCTGCAATTCCTGTATATAGGAAACAATAGAAGTATCTCCTCCTAATAGTGATGTATATGCAGGAGAAAAAGGCTTAGCCTGTATAGGGGGATGCCTAAAAACATCTCATATGGTGAGATATGTAGATCTCCCCTGGGCATGCTTCTAAGATAAAATAGAGCTAGAGGAAGAATTTCAGGCCTTTTCAAAAGTGTCTCAGTGCATAATTTGCCAGTCATAGTTTTAAGTTCTCTGTTCATCCTTTCAACTTGGCATGAGCTCTGGGGGTGATATGGTACATGGAACTTGGGAGTTATCCCCAAGCAGGAATATATTTCAGATAGGAATGAATCAGTAAAGTGACTTCCCCTGTCCGAGTCAATATGTGCAGGCAGGCCAAAATTAGGAATGATTTCTTTTAAAAGCACCTTGGTGACAAAAGCTGCTGTGGCTTGGGCAGTAGGAAATGCTTTCGGCCACCTAGTCAGTTGATCCACTATGACTAGATAGAATTTATATTGTCCGACCTTTGGCATTGTTATGAAATGAATTTGCAGGTGCTCAAAAGGTGTGTAAGCCAGAGGACGCCCACCAAAAGCCTTGCCACAAAAGGCATGTTGGTTATATGCTTGGCAGGTAGGGCAAGTTGCACATACTTTAGAGGCTATAGTGGTTATTCCAGGAGCTATCCATACCCTTTTAACAGAGTCCACGATGCCCTGGGTACCAAAATGACCATTTTAATGAATAGATTGACAAATTTGGTGATAAAAGCTTCTAGGGAGCAGGGGTTTTCCTTCAGAGGACACCCATACTCCATTCATTTGTTTAGCTTTAAATTTCTGCTTCCATTTTTCTACTTCCTTCTCATTATAGGAAAGTGATAAATTTAAGTCATCAGTGGTTGTTAATGTTAAAATCAATTCAAGCCCTTCTGTGCCTGCTAGCTTTGCAGCAGTATCTGCCCAGTCATTTCCCCTAGAGACAGTGTCAGTGCCACCTGTATGCTTTGGCTGCATCCCATAAATTTTGGTAGGATGTCTTATCATGTCCTTCTCTTCAATGTATTTATTAATTGTTTTTATGATTTGTTCTTTAACTGATTTTGGAGAATCATATTATTTAATTTCTAATTAATTTTTGGTTTGCCTCTCCATGTACCCTTGCTAATAATTATTTTTATTGCATTATGATCTGAAATGGTTGCATTTATTATTTCTGCTTTTTTGCATTTGTTTGCTATATTTCTATGCCCTATTACATGGTCAGTCTTTGTGAATGTACCATGTGTTGCTGAAAAGAAGTTGCATTCCTTTTTGTCCCTATTTATTTCTCTCAACATATCTATTAACTCCAATTTTTCTAAGATTTCATTCACTTCTCTTACCTCTTTCTTATTTATTTTTTCATTTGATTTATCTAGATCTGATAGAGGAAGGTTCAGGTCTCCCATTAGTATAGTTTTATTATTTATTTTCTCCTTAAGCTACCCCAATTTCTCCTTTAGAAATTGGGATGCTATACCATTTGGTGCATACATTTTGCGTACTGATATTTCCTCATTGTCTATACTGCCTTTTATTAGGATGTAATTACCTTCCCTATCTCTTTTAACTGGATGTATTTTTACTTTGGCTTTGTCATATATCATGATTGGGACTCCCTTCTTTTTCTCAGTTGATGCCCAATAGATTTTGCTCCAGCCTTTAACCTTTACTCTGTGTGTGTCTACCTGTCTCATGTGTGTTTCTTGTAGGATTTTGGTTTCTATCCATTCTGCTATTTGCTTCTGTTTTATGGGTGAATTCATCCCATTCACATTCAGAGTTATTATTACCAGCTGTTTAGTCCCCAACATTTTGATTTCCTCTCCTTGTCCTGCCGTTTCTTCTTTCACTATTTCCTTCTATACTAGTGTTTTTGTTTTTAATCAGTCCCCCTGATCCCCCACCATTATTTTACTTACCTTTCTCCCTCCTCCCTTCTTATTCCCCTCTTATTTTTCTTTAGGGTCTTTTTGAGTTAACCTCCACACTTTCCCTCCCTAGTATTGCTTCCTTCCCCATTGGTCCGTTTGTTACTTTTCTACTTCTCTATAGGGCACAAATCAGTTCTCTGCCCCAATAAGTCTGATTGTTCTTCTGTTTTTGATTCAATTTCAATGCACATAAAACTTAAGTATTTCCTGTCTCCAACCTTTTTACCCTTCCAGTGTATTGGTTTTCTCCCCTGCTCCCTCTATGTGCTTCTTTATGAAATATGTTTACCCTATTTTGTCTCTTTTCCCATTTCTCTTAATATTATCCCCCTTTTTAACTTCTAGTTTTATATATATTTATACATACATGTATATGTCTTGACATTTCATCCCATACAGTTTGTCACCATTCTCTCTTAAGTATGCTTCTTCTAGCTGTCCTGATGATGATAATAATTTTTAAGAGTTGCCAATATCATCTTTTCTTATAGGAATACAAATCGTTTGAACTTATTGGGTCCATTAAAAAAAAGTTTTGATTTTTTTTTTGTTTTGTTCCCCCCAACCCCCCTCCCCCCAATTACCTTTTGGTGATTCTCTTGAGTTCTGTGTTTGGACATCAAAATTTCTGTTTAAGTCTGGTTTTTTCTTTATGAATGCTTGGAAGTCATCTATTTTATTAAGTGACCATATTTTCCCCTGCAAGAATATAGTCAGTTTTGCTGGGTAGTTGATTCTTGGTTGTAGGCCTAATTCCCTTGCTTTCTGGAATATTGTATTCCATGCCTTCCAGTCCTTCAGTATAGATGCAGCCAGATCCTGTGTTATCCTAACTGTGGTTCCATGGTACCTGAATGACTTCTTCTTAGCAGCTCGCAAAATTTTTTCCTTTGTCTGTTAGTTCTTGAATTTAGCTATAACATTCCTGGGCATTGTCAGTTGGGGATTAAATGTGATCTGTCAGGGCAGTGTTTTAGGATAATTTTCTGTAGGGTGATGTCCAGGCTTTTCCTTTTGTTATGATCTTCTGGTAGTCCAATAATTCTCAAATTGTCTCTCTTGGATCTGTTTTCCAGATGTGAGGTTTTTATCAATGAGGTGTTTCATATTTTCCTCAATTTTTTTATTCTTTTGATTTTGTTTATAGATTCTTGCTGCCTTGTGAAGTCATTTGCTTCTAGTTGTTGGATTCTAATTTTTAAAGACTGAATTTCATCCCTGGCTTTTTGGTCATCCTTCTCCTTCTGAACTGATTTTCTTTGTAGGTCATCTTTCACTTTCTTTGCCTTGTTTTCAAGCTGGTCAATTTTGGCTTTCAAGACACCATTTTCTTTTTTAAGTTCATGTATTTTATTTTCCCAATTGTCAGTCTCTCTTGATTGTTTTTTAAGTTCTTGAGTTAATTGAATTTTGAGTTCTTCCAAAATCTGTGTCCATTTCACTGGATTTTCTGTGTTTTTTCTTGGTGTTCCTTGGTCCTCCTCTGATCTGTGTTCATTTCCTGGATAGAAGCTGTCAATTGTAATTTTTTTTCGGTTGTTTACTCATATTTTTTTCCTTCTTTACCCCCTGTAATTGGCTGTAATCTTGCTCCTTTGATTATTTACTATATCTGTGGGCGTGGGCTATTCAGTCCTTGAAGGGCTTCTTCTCTGCTCTGCTGACTTATTAAATTAGTGAGTCCTGACGCCAGATCTTCCCCATCTGGTAGTAAAAGCTAAAGATGTGATTTCATCTACTTTTACTGAAGTCTATGGGGGAGGGGTGCTGGAGCTTCCATGCCCTCTGAAGACTTTTTATCTTCCTTATTGATAAGATTAAGCCAGGATGGAGTTGATCTGCAGAGCCCTGAGGCTAAATCCTTGAGAAGTGGGGGGTGAGGGGGGGGAGCAGCACAAGATGGGGTGTTTGTGCCCTCTCTTGGCTTCTCCTCCAGCTGTTTCCCTGCCATCTGTGATTAAAGCACAGCTGTGCCAGTGAGACACTCCCTCCAGACTAGAATCCTTGCCTGCCCAGAGATTCTAGGATCTGCTGGATACTCAGTATATTAGGTGGGGGAGGGGACCTGGGAATCTTCCTTTTTCCTTTCCCCTTGAACCTGACAGTTCAAAGAATTCAGGCTTTTCTTTTTTTCCCCATGTACCTTTTAAGTACCTTTTATAAGAGGATCCCCCAGCTCTGTTCTGTTGTCAGATTTGGTTTTCTGTCCCCTTGAAGCCCTTTGTCCTTGATTGGTGTTGAAGGGTTTCCAGATGTCTGGAGCCTTGCTGCTTCTAAGCCACCATCTTCCCAGAATCTGTTCATTTTTTTTTTTTTATATTTTCATTTTCATTGTTGTAGTCATTGTGTATATTGTTTTCCTGATTGAGCTCACTGTGCTCTGAATCAATTCCTATAAGTCTTATCATGCTTCTTGGAATTCTTTGTATTTATTATTTCTTTCAGGTTCTCAATTTTTAAAGCTGGATTGGTTAGCAGTCTTGCTCCTTTGATGGAATTGTTGTTTTTGAGTCATTTCACTTATGTCCAACTCTTTATGATCCCATTTGGAGTTTTCTTGGCAAAAGCAGAATGGTTTGCTATTTCCTTTTCCAGCTCATTTTACAGATGAGGAAGTGAGGCAAACAGGGTTAAATGACTTACCCAGGATTATATAGCTAAGTATATGAAATCATGAGTTGAACTCAGAAAGATGAGTCTTCCTGACTTGAAGCCTGGTTTTCTATCCACTGCACTAGCTAGTTATCCTTCCCTGATGTATGATATCCTTATGCCCTTCCCTTTTCTGTTTCCTTAGTTGTTTCCTCCAAGACAGGCGGTCTCATTTGTTTGTGTTTGTCTACTCAGCCATTTAGTACCATGCTTGCAATGCTTGGCATACTGCTTAATGAAGGCATGAGTTCTCTTTCTCTCTTTCTTCGACTCTGTAAGCTCATTCTCTTTCTCCTCTCTTTCTTTTCTGTAATCCAGATCAATAACTCTTTTTGCAGGGAGTTGCCTGGGAAACTGAAAGAGGTTAAATGACTTGTCCAGGATCACAGCATTAATGTATTAGAGACACAATTTGAAACCAGGTCTTATGGATTTCTATGTATTTTACTAGGCTGTACTTGCTTAAAAAATAGTTTGCTGGGTTAGACAATATCATCTTGACTAGAAAAGTGTTATTTAGTCTTTATGTTATTCCTTTTGATTTTTTTTAATTTTAAACATTTATTAATATTTATATTTTAGAAAAGTTAACATGGTTACATGATTTATGCTCTTACTTTCCCCTTCACCCCCCGACTTCCCCACCTCCCCTGGCCGATATGCATTTCCACTGGTTTTAACATGTGTCATTAATCAAGACCTATTTCCAAATTGTTGATAGTTGCATTAGTGTGGTACTTTCGATCCCCAATCATGTCCTCATCAACCCATGTATTCAAGCAGTTGATTTTCTTCTGTGTTTCCTCTCCTGCTGTTCTTCCTTTGAATGTGGGTAGTGTTCTTTTCCATAAATCCCTCAGAATTGTCCTGAGTCATTGCATTGCTGCTAGTACAGACAACCATCACATTCGATTTTACCACAGTATATGAGTCTCTGTGTACAGTGTTCTTCTGGCTCTGCTCCTTTCACTCTGCATCAATTCCTGGAGGTCTTTTCAATTTACATGGAACTCCTCCAATTTATTATTCCTTTTAGCACAATAGTATTCCATCACCAGCATATACCACAGTTTGTTCAACCATTTCCCAATTGAAGGGCATGTCCTCATTTTCCAGTTTTTTGCCACCACAAAAAGCAAGGATATAAATATTTTTGTGCAAGTCTGTTTATCTATGATCTCTTTGGGGTACAATCCCAATAATGGTATGACTGGATCAAGGGGTAGGCATTCTTTTATAGCCCTTTGAGCATAGATCCAAATTGCCAGCCAGAATGGTTGGATCAGTTCGCAGCTCCACCAGCAATGCATTAATGTCCCAATTTTGCCACATCCCCTCCAACATTCATTACTTTCCCTTTCTTTCATTTTAGCCATTCTGCTAGGTGTGAGGTGATACCTCAGAGTTGTTTTGATTTGCATTTCTCTAATTATTAGAGATTTAGAACACTTTCTCATGTGCTTATTGATACTATTGATAGTATTGGGATTAGTTGTTCTTTGAATGTCTGATAGAATTCACTTGTGAATCCATCAGGCCCTGGAGATTTTTTCTTAGGGAGTTCTTTGATGGCTTGTTCAATTTCTTTTTCTGATATGGGATTATTTAGGTATTCTATTTCTTCTGCTGTTAATCTAGGCAATTTATATTTTGGTAAATATTCATCCATATCACCTAGATTGCTATATTTATTGTCATATAATTTGGCGAAATAGTTTTTAATGATTGCCTTAATTTCCCCTTCATAAGAGGTGAGGTCTCCCTTTTTATCTTTGATACTGTCAATTTGGTTTTCCTCTTTCCTTTTTTAAATTAGACTGACCTGTACTTTGTCTCTTTTATCTGTTTTTTCAAAATACCAGCTTTTAGTCTTATTTATT
Organism: Gracilinanus agilis; assembly: GCF_016433145.1. Taxonomy (NCBI): domain Eukaryota; kingdom Metazoa; phylum Chordata; class Mammalia; order Didelphimorphia; family Didelphidae; genus Gracilinanus; species Gracilinanus agilis. The sequence goes on along the minus strand of NC_058133.1, from coordinate 229,777,635 downwards.
AATTCAATAGTTCTTTTACTTTCGATTTTATTAATTTCTCCCTTAATTTTTAGTATTTCTAATTTAGTTTTCATCTGGGGATTTTTAATTTGCTCTTTCTAATTTTTTAAGTTGCATGCCCAATTCATTAATCTCTGCCCTTCCTAGTTTGTTAATATATACACTCAAGGATATAAATTTCCTCCTGAGTACTGCCTTGGCTCTATCCCACAGAGTTTGGTAGGATGTCTCATCATTGTCATCCTCTTCATTGAAATTGTTGATTGTTTCTATGGTTTCTTCTTTGACTAGCTGGTTTTGGAGAATCATATTATTTAATTTCCAATTAGTTTTTAATTTTCCTGTCCAGGTGCCCTTACTAATTATTATTTTCATTGCATTATGATCTGAGAATTTATTATTTCTGCTCTTCTGCATTTGTTTGCAATGTTTCTATGCCCTATTACATGGTCAGTCTTTGTGAATGTACCATGTGTAGCTGAAAAGAAGGTGTATTCCTTTTTGTCCCTATTTATTTTTCTCCACATATCAATTAAATTTAATTTTTCTAGGACTTCATTCACCTCTCTTACCTCTTTCTAATTTATTTTTCGGTTTGATTTATCTAGATCTGAAAGAGGAATATTTAGATCTCCCACTATTATGGTTTTCCTATCTATTTCCTTCTTGAGCTCTGCCAGTTTCTCCTTTACAAATTTGGACGCTATGCTATTTGGTGCATACATATTGAGCAGTGTTATTTCCTCATTGTTTATACTGCCTTTAATCAGGATGTAATGATCTTCCCTGTCTTTTTTAATCATATCTATTTTTACTTTGGCTTTATCAGAAATCATAATAACCACTCCTGCCTTCTTTTGCTCATTTGACGCCCAAAAGATTTTGCTCAAGCCCTGAACCTTAAACTTGTGTATGTCTACCCGCCTTATATGTGTTTCTTGTAGACAATATATGGCGGGATTTTGGTTTCTCATCCACTCTGCTATTTGCTTCTGTTTTATGAGTGAGTTCATCCCATTCACATTCAGAGTTATAATTATCAGTTGTGCATTCGCTGACATTTTTGTATCCTCCCCTAGTTCTATGGCTTCTTTTTACACTATTTCCTTTTAAACCAGTGGTTTGCTTTGAGCCGGTATCCCTTATCCCCTCCCCTGATTAACTTCCCTTTCTACCCCCTCCCTTATTATTCCCCTCTTTTTATTTTTAAAGGCCTAATGAATTCCTTCCCCCTTCTTCTCCCCTCTCTTTTTTGACCTCCCCACTCCCCTGCTCCCCTTGGTTTATCCCTTCTGACTTTCTAAGTAGGATTAGATAGAGTCTTATATCCCAATGGATAATATAGCTACTCTTCCCTCTCCAGGTTGATTACACTGAGAGTAAGGTTTAAATATTACCTCTTAATGCTCTCTTCCTCTCCTTCTTGTAATAGTATTTATCCCCTCCCCTTCCCATGCCCTCTTTGTGTGTAATAGAATTTCCTATTTTTCTTATTCACTCAAGTTTCTCTTGGAGTCCTCTACTATTCACCTCCCTCTTTCCCACTCCCCATGTCATCTTAGACCATTTGGTATTCTGTCCTCCCCCTATGAATTATTCTTCTGATTGCTACAATAGTGAATACTCTAATAGTGAATAGAGTTCACTACAGAGAATTATACATAGCATTTCTCCACATAGGAATACAGATAATTAGATCTTATTGAAGCCCTTAAAGAGGGAAATTTAAAAAATATGAGTTTTCTTACTTTCCCTTCCATTTCTTATTTACCTTTTCATGTTTCTCTTGATTTTTGTGGTTGGATATCAAACTTTCCATTTAGTCCTGGTCTTTTCTGTGCAAATGCTTGGAAATTTTCTATCTTGTTGAATGCCCAAACTTTCCCCTGGAAGAATATAGTTAGTTTTGATGGGTAGGTGATCCTTGGTTGTAAACCCAGTTCTCTTGCCTGTCTGAATATCATATTCCACATCTTGCGGTCTTTTAGTGTGGAGGCTGCCAGATCCTGTGTGATCCTGATTGGTGCTCCTTGATATCTGAATTGTCTCTTTCTGGCTTCTTGTAAAATTTTTTCTTTTAGTTGGAAGCTTTTGAATTTGGCTATTATATTCCTGGGTGTTGTCTTTTCAGGGTCTAGTGTAGAGGGTGATCTATGGATCCTTTCAATGTCTTTATTGTCCTCTTGTTGTAGAACTTCAGGGCAATTTTGCTGAATAATTTCTTTTAGTATGGAGTCCAAATTTCTATTAATTTCTGCTTTTTCAGGAAGACCAATGATTCTCAAATTGTCTCTTCTAGACCGGTTTTCTTGATCTATCAGTTTCTCATTGAGAAATTTCATGTTTCCTTCTATTTTATCAGTCTTTTGACTTTGTTTTATTTGTTCTTGCTGTCTTGATAGATCATTGGCTTCTACTTGCCCAATTCTTGTCTTTAGAGACTGGTTTTCTGCTATAAGCTTTTGATTTTCCTTTTCAGTTTGGTCTGACCTGTTTTCCAGCTGTTTGATTTTGGTCTCCAATTTGCTTATTAATTCTTTTGATTTGGGGCCATCTTTTTCTAATTGCCTAATTCTAGCCTTTAGAGACTGGTTTTCCTTTTCAATCTGGTCATTTCTGGTCTTTGATTTACTTGCCTCACTTTCTAATTGTGAAATTCTGCCTTTTAAACTGTTATTTTCTTGCCAAATCTCTTCTATCTTTCTCATGATCTCAGATTTGAACTCTTCAAGACCTTGTGACCCATTTTCATTGTTTTGGGAAAGTTTGGATATGGTTACTTGGTTATACTCCTCAGTTGTTTCCTCTGTTGTCTGGATTTTTTCTATTTAAAAGTCGTCACGTGTTAAAGGTTTTTTCTTCTTCATCTTTCTCTTCTGGTTTTCTTGGTGATTCTGGCTTGCCATTGTAAACTGAGTGCCCTCTCAGCTTTATGCTTGCGCCCAGGATCTCTCCGCGCTCTGTAAACTCCTGAGTTCTCAGGTCTAGTTGTTTTGGGACAAAGCCTCCTGGTGGTCTCCTTGCTCGTTCTTCTGCCTGAAGCTCCTTTAACAGTCTTGGAGAGCTGCTTCCGCAGTCAAGCACCTCTCTGCAGTGGGTCCCCACTCAAGGTCTGCTCCTGCACTCAGAATCAGCCCCTTTATTTGTGCCACCCCCCCTTACTTTAATCTGTGCCTCAGCCCAGGCCTGTGTCAGCCCCTTCTCCTGCGCCTGGGCTCAGGGTCTGGGCTCAGGGTCTTTGCTCAGAGTCCGCGAGTTCCTCAGCCTGGGGGGGGGGTGTCTCAAGTCTTGCTGCTCCCAGGAACAAGCCCTGGTGAGCTGCCAATGACCTAATGGGTGCCCCAAAACTGCTCCAACTCCCGTGTGCTGGCTTTGGAGTTGTAGGTGGTGTGGGAGGGGGTTGCTCCTCTCGTGTTTTTGTGAGAGCTGTTTCACCCCTTTATAGCATGGAAATGCCCCGTTTCCACGTACCTCCGATGCTGTGCCCTGTTGTGGGGTCCCTTCTTTCCTCTGGATTTGTTTTTATGTCTTCTTGAGAAGTCCTATATGCGTGGGTTAGGAGAAGTCTAGCAGCTGCTTTTTACTCTGCCGCCATCTTAACCCGGAACCTCCTTTATTCCTTTTGATTTTAAGGAGTCTGGGTTTGTTTACATTGTTTTTGCCAATAATATCAACATATTTGGATTTTTGTTGGATGTCTTCTGGGCACCAGTAAGAAATATCTTTATGCAATTGGGATAAGCTGGCTCTTCTTTTTGTCTTATTATTGTTGAAGTTTATTTGAGGTTTTTAGGACCTCTATAGAAATATTAATTGAAATGTTTTTTGAAGGGACTCATATTTATAATAAGGCCTTTCAAATCTTACTGTTTCAGAGTATTCATAGCACCATATATTTAGAGTTAGAAGGGACCTTAGAGACCATCTAGTCCTACTGCTTTTTTTTTTTTTTACATATGAACAAGCCTAAAGTAAAAGATAGCAAATGGCAGACCTAGACCTTGACTTTGTTTCTCACTCAAAAGCCATCTTTTCTTCTACTGTACTATACGATTTTATAGATTACTTAAAACTAAAAACAGTAATATTTTGAATATTAGTCCTTACATGTGAAATTGAAAGAGCTTTTTAATAATGAAGTGTATTGAAGGAGAACAATTTCAAAATGAGAAATATTTATATCAGAAACAATTTACTTGAACAGTTGTTTTTCTTACATTTTCTTTCGTTATTAGAAACGTTTTATTTCAAGGAAGGAACTTTTTGCTTCATAACTGAAAGGAGGCTTTATTTCCATATCACAAATCCTTACAAACTAAAACTTGGGAGGAACTATGGTCCTTTATCTAATTTAACCTCTAAGGCAATGAAAAATGGCTTCTTTAAGAAACCCTGATGGATGTATATATTCAGAATATTTCCAGTCAGGGTTAGTTAATTAGATCTTTCCCATTTTTGAGTACCTCTGTTCATTAGAAAATTCTTTCTTAGGGGGCACCTGGGTGGCTCAGTGGATTGAGAACCAGGCCCAGAGATGGGAGGTCCTGGGTTCAAATCTGGCCTCAGACACTTCCTGGCTTTGGGACCCTAGCCAAGTCACTTAACCCCCATTGCCCTAGCCCTTACTGCTCTTCTGCCTTAGAACCAATACACAGTATTGACTCTAAGACAGAAGGTAAGGGTTTAAAAAAAAGAAAATAGACAATTCCTTCTTATTTTGAGCCAAAAATCTATATTTTTGTAATTTCTTCACATGATCCTAATTATACCCTGTGAAACTATATAGCTTAAATCTACCTTAATTTACAGAATAGGCCGTCACTTATTTGAAGATAGTGATTATATCTCCCTTTAGTTTACTCTTCTCCTGCTTAAACATTCCCAATTACTATAAACATTCCTTGTGTGAGGTAATTCCTGATACCTGTCCCCATCTAATTTACCATTCTATGGATTTTCTTTTGTTTGTTGATATTTAAAAAAAATTCTTCTAACTGCAGTGCCCAGAATTTAATACAATATTTGAGATATGGTTGGATCAGCACAGAATAATTATTCCATGTTGAAGTTGTATCCAAAAGGTAGAAAAATGGTCAGTTCATCTGGGAAATTCCTTTAGCAATTAGGTTTTTTATTTTTTTAAGAAAAGCACTTAAGAGAAATATCCAACTTACAGTTGTCTGTTTTCTTTTTTAAAATAAATACCTTTTGTTTTTCTATTAGGTTTGTTTCTGAATATACCTTTCCAATTCCCATACTCAAACTTTCCTTCCAAATTCAATACAGCAATTGTTTATTATGTGCTTGTCACTATGCTATGTGCTAGGATTCAAAGGCAAAAAACAACAACCAGTTCATGACATCAGAGTGTATATTCTTTTGAGAGAAATAACACAGATAAATTGATACAAAATATACACAAATATTTGAAAATACATTGCATATATTTTATATTATATGTATGTATAAACAGTTTATATATACACATGTAACTGTGTAACTATGTAGCTAACTAACCCTCCAAAGGAGGGTACTAGCAACACAGGGAATCAAGATAGGCTTTCTTTAGGAGGTATCATTTGAGTTGGACTTAGAATTAAGCTAGAAATCTTAAGAATCAAAGGTGAAGAAAAGTAAGAGCTCATCCCCAGGAGAAGGGAATGGACTTGCGATGTATTATGGAGCTAGAATGAGAGATCATGACATGATTGAATATGAGGGTTGATAGGCAAGGAAGGATAAGGATAACTTTGAGTTTATGAACCTAGGTTACTAGATGGATGGTGAATATGAGATGCTGAAGGGACATTTAGTTGGAGTTGTCCAATTAGTAGTTGATCAAATGGGACTGGAATTCAAACAAAAGACTGGGGCTGGAAGTATGGAATCATATTCATAGAGATAATTTTGGATGCATGAAGAGCTATCACCAAGAAAGAATATAGAGAAATTAGAAGGCCCAGGGGTACAAATAGAGATGGGACAAAGCTAATGATTCTGCAAAAGATATCAAGAAAGAATGGCCAGACAGTTTGTAGAAGAACCAGAAAAGAATAGCATAATGAAAACTCTGAGAAGAGAGGATGGCTAGCAAAAGTAAGTGGTCAATGCTATAGAAAGGTCAAGATGAGAAAAGGCCAATTGGATTTGGTAATTAATAAATCATGGGAGAGAGCAGTTCAAGTTGAATGCTAGATTATAAGGAGTTGAGAAGTGAATGTGAGTAATGAAAATGGAGGGATGGAATATAGTTTTTTCTATGAATTTGGCTAGGAAGAGAAGGAGATAGAATGATAATTTTAAGGAATGATAAAATCTTGTGAAGATTTTTCAGGAGATTGAGGATAGGCAGTAAGAAGGAGCCAAAGAATAAAGAGAGTTTGATAAGCAGAAAGAAGGGATGATATAGGGACAAAATAATAGAGGAGAAAGATCTATATACAGATAGAACAGTTGATTTTTCAAAAGAAGAGCTTTGTTTTTGTTTTTGTTTTTTAATTAATGGAGGGAAAAATCTAAAAAAAAATCAGTTTAGCAAAATAATCAAAACATTGAGCACATTAGTGGTATTTGCAATATTATATAAGTAATGTTCCCAACCTCTAAAACAAAGAGATAGAGTATACTTCAGTCCAGTGATGGTCAACCTATGGCATGAGTGCTAAAGATGGCATGTAGAGACCTCTCTATGAGCACGTGTGCTGCCACCCACCAGAGTTAGTTACTAGAAAGGCAGAGGGACTCAGATGGATCTGTTCCTTTCCCACTCTCCACCACACCTCCTCCCCCCTCTGCCCAACAGCATAAGGGAAGTGCTTACTCCTTCCCCTGAGCAGACCTCCCAGGCCACACCTCCTAGCTTTCTCCCTTCCCTGTCTGGGGTAAAGGTGGGGTGATCCTCAGTCTCTGCAGGGTATGGAGCACAGCATGCAGTCAGGTTGGGGGTAGGACATGCCCATCTCTAAAAGGTTTGCTATCACTGCTCTAGTCTAAACTTTAATTATTTGCCCAAGCGATTTTCATTCTTATCCCTCTACTCTATAAACTCCCATGACTCCCTATTACATTTCAGGGATCAAATATAAGATTTTCTGCTTGGTATTCAAAACCCTTTACAACTTGATCTCTACCCCCTGCAACTCCTCTCACCCTCCCTCCCCGCTACCTTTCCAATCTTTTAACATCTTACACTTTTTTTACATACTCTGTGATTCAGGACACTTGGCCTCCTTGCTGTTGCTTAAACAAGACAATTTATCTCCCAACTATGGGCATTTTTCACTGGCTTTATGCCTGAAATCCTCCTCATCTCTGTCTTCTGGCTTCCTTCAGGTCCCAGTTTAAATCTTATCTTCTATAGGAGTAATAACAACTAACATTCATAATATGCTTTCTATGTGCCAGGTACTGTTCTCAGCTCTTTACAGATATCTCATTTTATCTTCTGAGCAACCCTAGGAGGTAGGTGTTATTATCATCTCCATTTTATAGATGAGAAAACTGAGGTAAATTGGTTAAATGACTTGCCCAAGGTCATACAGCTAGTTAAGTGTTTGAGGGTAGATTTGAATGTAGGTCTTACAGACTTCAGGCTTCTGCCTGCTGTGCTACCTAGTTTTAAGGTAAAGAAGAATGAGAAAATTTAGGAAGATTGAGGAAGTTCGGGACCGAAACGTGGTCAGCCAAAAATGTAAGAGGGAAATTTAGGTATTTTATAGATATGTATTTAAAGTGTGGCTGCCAGGAATCAACAATTCAGGTTGATTCCATAATTAAATCAGACCCAAGTCAGCATCCAGTTAGGCAGTTTATTTACAATTAGGAAGGTAAAGATATAGGAATAAAGAGAAAGGGAGAGGCTATTCCAGGCCTGTGGAGGCCTGGAGGAGAGAAAAGGTTAAAAGCTCAAATAAATTAGGCTGCAAGCCACAAGGCCCAGCAATCAGATAGGCTAGTGCTTACCCAAGGCAGAGTTTGGAAGCTGCCTAGGTAGGCCAAGGAAGTCAGCCTAACTTACCCATGTGACAATACAGAGTAGAAGCTGTCTGTGGTCTCAGGAGCTCCTTCAGCACCAAGTTCAAGGCGGGAACTTTCCTCACAGGAAGTAACCAACATACTTAAAGAGATAGTGTCTTTCTTCACTTCCCGTGGGTCCACCTCTAAATCAAGTGGACAAATGGCAGTCTCTACATTGATTTGGACTGCTTTGGGCAGTCCCTTGTTCTTGATTTGTTATTTGTTGTCACGTGTGGGTAACTCGTCCCCCCTCCCCATTTAAGGGAGGTGAGGATTACATCATTTCTATGCCTAGGGTAGGTAAGAGTTTAACTATGAATGGGCTAGAGCTAATTCTATTTACACATCCTGGATCATTGCATTGCTACTGTTACATTAGATTGTCCCACAATGTTTCAGTTTCTTAGAATGTTCTCCTGGTTCTGCTCATTTCACTCTGCATCAATTCCTGGAGGTCTTTCCAGAAATCTTCCTGTTCATCACTCCTTACAGCACAATAGTATTCCATCACCAAAGGATACTACAATTTGTTCAGCCATTCACCAATTGATGGACACCCCCCTCATTTTCCAATTTTTTGCCACCACAAAGAGTGCAGCTATAAATATTTTTGTACAAACATTTTTCCTTATCTCTTTGGGGTACAAACCCAGAAGTGGTATGGCTGGATCAAAGGGCAGGCATTCTTTTAAAGACCTTTGAGCATAATTCCAAATTGCCTTCCAGAATGGTTGGATCAATTTACAACTCCACCAGCAATACATTAGCACCCCAATTTTGCCGCATCTCCTCCAACATTTATTATTTTCCTTTACTGTCATATTGACCAAACTACCAGGAGTGAGATGGTATATCAAAGTTGTTTTGATTTTCATTTCTCTAATCAGGAGGGATTTAGAACACTTTTTCATGTGATTATTGATAGTTTTGATTTCTTCTTCCATTTTTGTGTTTTGTTACTGAGTACTCACTCAACTGATCATACCTTCAGTTGCTCTCCAGGTGATACATATTTTCAGTTCTTCAAAAACTAGTGTTCTATGGGTCATAAAAGCAATAAAAGAAGAGTATTGGTATTCAAAAAATAGACCTGTTCAATTATGGTGCTAACTCATTGTTCATTTTCAATGTCTTTTTAAGACATGATGTACAAGCTCTTTAGTGGTTCTTTCAATTGCATATCATAATCTGGAAAGAAGTGCCCTTCATCCACTTGGTTTTTCTTCTATTTTGGGTCTTGATGTCTTCAGCACAATATCATTTGGTAACTGGAGCATCTATAGGGTGCCACTTCTTTTACTTGAACTCTTATGATTCTTCCATGACAATAGTTCTTTGCCTATTTTATATCTCACCTGATATCACTCATTAGAGGGTTGTCAGTGTTTTCTCTTAAATGAGAAATTTTGTGCACTTTTGAACTGCATTAGAAATTCCTTGTTGGAGGAATTAAAGGTGACAGTTTGGTTGGATGAATTAGTTACTTTTTTTTTTAATAGCCAATATAAGTACAATAGAGTCTTGGATTTTCTGCCTTTTTCAGTTAGTTGCATGATGAGTAGTCTGTCTAATATATTCCAGTGGCAAAAATCACTTCTGTTTCTTTCTCCTTTGACCGTTATACTTTCTATTGCTCTTCCCTCATGCCAGTTCTGAATTTCTTCACATGAGTATATCTTCCTAATTTACATTTTTTCCCCTTACCCCCTTTCCCCAAACCTATCATGTTTCATTCATTCTTTTTTTTTGAAACCCTCACCTTCCACCTAAGAATCAATACTATGTATTGGTTCCAAGGCAGAAGAGTAGTAAGGACTAGGCAATGGGGGTTAAGTGACTTGCCCAGAGTCAGTCACATAGCCAGGAAGTGTCTGAGGTCAGATTTGAACCTAGGACCTCCTGTCTTTAGGCCTGGCTCTCAGTCCACTAAGCTACCCAGCTACCCACACCAGTCATGTTTCTTTTGAAGAATATATATTCACCCAGAACCATGGCCCATATATAGGTTTCATCCTAAGACTCATTGAGATTATGAGGTTAAGTTTCTCTTCTTGTATTAGGACCTTGAGTTCCTATTGTTTGTTTTCTAAATTTTGGGAATATGTATGTTGATATTTGAATCCAAGAGTTTTACTACTGCCTCCTTTCTTAGATTTTGTTTTTTAGGTATCTTAACTGTTAAGTCTGTTCCCCTCCCTGGCATTGAATCTGTCCTATCTGTAACTTAAGCAGTGATCTAGAAGTTCAGATTTTATTGTTACCACCTTCTTAGCTAGCTGCTTACTTCTAAATTAATTTTTCTTTCCTTTGTCCCTTGAACTTGTAATTAATGTTTGAATAATTTTTTGTGTTCCTGTCTCATTTTGGGAACATTAACAAAGTATTTGAATTAGCAGTGTGTGGGGTGAAACATTAAGAAAAAAAAGTAACCCAATGGTTTTCAGTGTTTTAGTTATGACTCATAACTTCATATTGCTATAAATTGTGCATGTAAATCTCCAGAAGTAGATAGTTGTCATATTTTGTTGTCTTAATAGGTTTCTTGCTTTTTCATGGGTCAGGGCCATGACAAAATCTAGATCATATCCATTTTTGTAGGGCATGGGAGCTAAGAATTATTTTTTACATTTTAAATGAAGTTCTATTTTATTGAAAATATAAAAGCCATTCTTAGCCATTAGTAGATTTAACCCTTGACCTATAGGCCCACCTCTTTCTTAGATAACCTGTTTCAACAACAAATGGGATTATTCATATTTGGTCAACAAGTACCTTCTTTAATATCTCAGAACAGGGAATTAGGAATTATTACTTTCCTTCTTTCTTAGTATCACAGGTTAGATTGTTTTTCCAAATAAATTTTTATTGGGTTTTCTTTGCAGTACCAAAAGTTTTCCATGTATCTCACCTCTCCCCAGAACCTTCTATATAACAAATAACATTTTTAAAGAAAAAAGTCAGCAAAATTTATCGTCATATCAAAAATTAAAAAATATGCCCAGTATATCATACCTGTAATTCTATCACCTCTGAAAAGAAATAGAATAGGCCCTTTTCCCACATTTGTTCTTCTGCCCATTCTTTGTAACTTTGCAACATTTGCCTTTTTTTTTTTTAACCCTTACCTTTGGTCTTATAATCAATATTGTATGTGGGGCAGCTGGGTGGCTCAGTGGATTGAGAGCCAAACTTAGAAACAGGAGGGCCTAGGTTCAACTCTGGCCTCAGATACTTCCTAGCTGTGACCTTGGGCAAGTCACTTAACTCTCACTACCTACCCCTTACTTACAAAGTATTAGTTCTAAGGCAGAAGGTAAGAGTTTTTTTTTTAAAAAAAGAATCAGTATCATATATGTTAAGTGACTTGTCCAGGACCACACATCTAGGAAGCATCCAAGGTCAGATTTGAACTTAGGGCCTCCCATCTCTAGGACTGGCTCTCAATCCATTGAACCACCTAATTATTGCACAAAATTGCCTTTTAATTATTTTGTGATAATTCTTTCTGTTTACATTGTTTTTGTCATGTATATTTTTTCTCATCTCAGGGCATGAAAATCTTTCTATGCTTCTCTGTGCATACCATATTCATCATTTCTTTTTTTTACATATGTTCATTATCTTACAGCTTAGTAATATTCCTATGTTTGTTTAGTTATTTCCCCATTAATGAACATCTTTGTTTCCAGTTCTTGGTTATCACAAAATATTTACTATACAATCTATACTATTTACTTTACTAATATATATATACAACATATATTACTATAAATATTTGGCTGTATATGTATATATGTGGTCAAAAGATATACATAGTTCTCAGAAGAATTGTAAACTCTTAAGAACTATAGGAAAGATTTCTCCAAATCAGTACTAATGAGAAATATTAATTTAAAAAGATCTTGAAGTTTCATCTTATTCTTAGTCAATTGGCAAAGGTGACAAAAATTGGAATAGTTAATGTTGAGGGCTTATGGGAAGATGGGTATACAAGTGTATTGTTGGTGGAGCTGCGAATCATTAGGACCATTTTGGAAAATAATTTGGAAATATGCAATTAAAGTGCTTAACCTATTCATACACTCCCCAGTTTTTTCAAGAGAAACAAATAGAATTTTGTGAATTCCTTATTATTTTAAATGTCACTTGATTCTAAGAAGAATTCTCTACTAAGAAAGCTTATCCTTGGAGGGGAATTTTTTCTATGGAGTCCAAATCAAGCAAAGTTACAGATAGCAAGTGGATCTGATTAAAATATTACATAATTAGTAGTATAAATCACTTAAAAATACCAAATAAGGAATGTATTCATACATACAATAGAACACCAAAAAGGATTACCTATGAAACCATCTTTCTCCATTTCATACAAAGTATTTTCTAACATCTCTGTATGCTCTAAAGTATACTAACTTGCTGTTCCTCATAAACACATTGCATTTTTTTCACTCTATGAATTTTTTACTCTATGAGTTTGTGAGTTTCAGTCTCCAGTAATTGGAATTTTCTTATCTCTGCCTTCATTTCCCTGGCTTTCTTCAAGAAACAACTAAGAAGCTGTTAGTACTAGTAGAGTTTGAACATAGCTTATATATACACACACACACACACACACACACACACACACACATATATTATTATTATTATTCCCATTTGAATATGAGTTCTTTGAGGTCAGGGATTGTTTTTACTTTACTTCAGTCCTCAGCTCTTAGCACAGTGCCAGCACATGCTAGGTGCTTAATAAATGCTAATTGACTATAATAAATTCCAAACATCACTTTCATAATTATCCTATTTGTGTTTCCTTCTGAACATCCTTCTGTTCTCTTCTATAAATTAAAAAAAACAACAGTATTTTATTGGACCTCTATTTGACATTACTGATGCTAACTCCCCACTTCATACTTCCATTAAAAAAACTAAGTGGAAAAAAAATCTTTGTAACAAATAAGCATTGTCAAGGAAAATGAGTCACCAGAATGACAGTGTCTAAAAATATATGTTTCTTTCTGTACCTTGAGTCCCTTACCTCTCTATTGAGTAATATGGTCTGTCACTAGACTTCTGGAGCCCTGGTGTCAAACTCAAATACAAATGGGGTCACTGATCCCTGTAGGTCACATATTGATTTAGTTTTTAATGTAATATTATCTATGTTTTGTTGCATTTTTATTTATTTTGTTAAGTATTTCCCAATTACATAAAAAATTCTTACCTTCCATCTTATAGTCAATAATCTGTATTGGTTCCAAGACAAAGAATTAATACATAATACATAATATTGATTATAAGATGGAAGGTAAGGGTTTAAAAATGTAATTGGGAAATATTTAACAAAATAAATAAATATACAAGAAAACATAGATAGGCAAGGGGGTGTTAAGTGAATTCCCCAGGGTCACACAACTGGGAAGTGTCTGAAGCCAGATTTGAATCCAAGATCTCCTGTCTCTGAGCTTGATTCTCATTCCACTGAGCCACCTAGCTGTATCCTCCTCCTCCCCATTACATTTTAATCTTCTTCAGGTTACATTCTGGAATTTTGTAGGCTATATGTGCATTTGACACCTTTGTGCTAGAGGCATGGTTGGATATTTCATTGAGTGGTAATTTTAAGTCTTTCAGAGTTGTTTTCATTTTATTTCCCCAGTTAAATTGTGAAAGTAGGGAATGTTTTTTGCCTTTCTTTGTATCCTCAACACTTAGTACAGTTCCTGACACATAGTAGGTGCTTCATAAATGTTGGTTGATTGAGTTGTTTCCTTTACAGTGTTATGCCATTGTATAAGTTGTTTTCCTGGTTCTGTTCACCTCACTGTGGCTTAGTTTATCTTACTCAAGATTCTTAGAAATCATCTCATCATTTCTTATGAAGCAATAAGAGGAAAAGAAGGGAAAAGCATTTATTAAGCACCTATTATTCCATAACATTCACAAAACACAGTTTATTCAGCCATTTTCCAGTTGATGAGCTTTAGTTTCCACTTCATTTCTTTTTTCTTTTCCTTAATTCCTCATTTGGTACCAGAGAGTTGTTTTTTTTTTTCTACTCTTTTCTCCCCAATATTATTTTCCCTCTTAAAATTCATCTCTTATTCTCACTCCCATGATTACTTGTAGAGTTTGGTGTTTTTTAATACCAAAATATGTGTGTTCAATTCTCCTTTCTCTTTTTCAGTTAATGTTCATCTGATGTCTACTATCTCATTTCCTCCATTCTTGTATACTTTTTCTCATGGACCCCAATAATGAGAAATAGCAAATCGTACTTTCTTCTTCTTTCACATTTATCTTTTCTTTTCTTGTTCCTCCATTTATCCTCCCTTCTCTTTTCCCTGTTAAAATACTAAGAATGAAATCATTCTACTTCCAGGTTATGTTTTTTTCTTATTTAGCTCAGTACCATTTGATGATAGTAGGTTTTGAAGAGAAACTTATTTCTTCTCTATTATACTGTCAGCTCCATATTATCATATAACCCATTCTAATTGCTCTAATTATCTTTCTCTTGACTCTTTATGTTTATATTTTAAAGTTCCCACCCAGCTCTGACCTTTTTGTGCTTGAAAGCTCTCTAGTCCATTAAAGTTCAATATTCCTTTCTTCAATTATTTGTCTTTTGGAATATTGTATCCACAACTTCCTCCAGTTTATAGTAGAAGTTGACAGGTATCCTCTTATTCTTTCTGGAAATGGTCTGGCTTCTTGCAGTATTTTCTTCTTGATCCGAGAACTCTGGAATTTGGTTTTAATATTCCTGGGAATTTTCATTTTGGTATTTCTTTTAGTAGGTGATTGGTGGATTCTTTCAATTTCTATTTTATCCTTTGGTTCTAAGATCCTGGGATAGTTTTCCTTGATAATTTCTTGAAGTATGATGTCTTGGTCTTTTAAAAAAAAAAACCATGGCTTTTAGGTAGTCCAATAATTCTTTTCTCTCTCTTTTTTTAAACTCTTACCTTCTCTCTTAGAATCAATTTGATTCTAAGGCAGAAGAGTGGTAAGAGCTAGGCAGTGGGGATTAAGTGACTTGCCCAGGGTCACATAGCTAGGAAGTGTCTGAGGCCAGATTTTAGCCTAAGCCTGGCTCTCAATCCACTGAGCTACCCAGTTGCCCCCCAAGTCCAATAATTTTTAAACGATCTCTCCTTAATCTATTTTCTATATTGTGTTAATGGAATTAGCTCTAGTCCATTCATAGTCAAAACTCTACCTACCCGAGATGATGTCATCCCCACTTCCCTTAGTGGGGAGGGGGATGAGTTACCCACACGTGACAATAAGTAACAAATCAAGAACAAGGGACTTGCCCAAAGGGCAGTCCCAATCAGTGTAGAGGCTGCCATTTGTCCACTTGAATTAGAGGTGGACCCACAGGAAGTGACAAGACACTATCTCTTCAAGTATGTTGGTTACTTCCTGCTAAGGGAGTTCCCACTTTGAACTTGGTGCTGAAGGATCTCGGATGAGACTTCAGGTAGCTTCTACTCTGAATGGTCACGTGGGTGAGTTAGGCTGACTTTCTTGGCCTACCTTGGCGTTTTTCCAAGACTCTACCTTAAGTAGGCTCTAGCCTATCTGATTGCTAGGCCTTGTGGCTTGTAGTCTAATTTATTTAGCCTTTTAACCTTCTCTCTCTGTCCAGGCCTCTGCAGGCCTGGACTATCCTCTCCCTCTCTTTATTTCCTTACCTTTTACTTTCCTAATTGCAAATAAACTATCTTAAACCCGATATTGACTTGGGTCTATTTTAATTAAGGAATCAATCTGAATTGTTGATTCCTGGCGGCCACACTTTAAATATATATCTATAAAATATCTAAAATCTCCCTCTTACAATTTTAGTCATTTTTCCAGCAATACACAAACTCATTAGATTTCAGTTGCCTAATTCTAATTTTTAAGAAATTATTTTCTTCAGCAAGTTTTTTTTTAATTTCTTTTTCCCTTTGGCCAATTCTGCTCTTTAAGAAAGTCCTTCATTGAATTTTTGTTCCTCTTTTACCATTTGGCTAGTTCTGCTTTCTAAGGTATTTTCTTCATTAATTTTTGGTGCTTCTTTTACCACGCTTTTAATTTTCTTTTCTCAATTTTTACTCTTTTATCTCTTTAACTCTTCTAAAATGTTTTGTTGGCCTTTGATACAATTAGCATTTTTCTTTGAGGTTTTCCTATAGCTGTTATCACATAATTATCTTTTTCTGAGTTCATGTCCTAGTCTTCCATGACACCATAGAAGCTTTTTATGGACAGGTTCTTATTTTGTTATTTGTTCAGTTTTCTGACCTATTTCTTCACTTTGAACTAAATGTTACAGTTAGGATCTGTTCACCTCAGGGTGGGGAGACACCATCCCAAGCTTCAGGCCTTTTCATGTTGCTGTTCTCACAACTAGTTCTTGAAGTTTTCAAGTTTTCAGTGCTTCCAAGGTGATGCTATCTTGCCATAGATATAGCCATTGCTCTTTTGGTCTGCTCTGGTATTTAGCTAGAAGAGTCCCTGCTCTCTTGCAGCTACAAGTGCTAGTGCACTTATTGGTCCTTGAACAATGACCAGGTCCTTCTGTTCCCTTGTGATTGATTACAGTTGCTCCTCTCTGTCCTAAAACTGCCACACAGAACATTTTAGGGACAGGAGTTGTCAATCAGTATCTCCCTTAAGCTCTTTCTCAGTTGTATTACACCCTTACTATTTCTGGCCTGAGAGCTCCTGAAGCTGCTGCTACTCATGGTGCTGCTCTTGCAACTGCCTTCAGAACCCACCACTGGTGCTCCTGCTGTGTTCATCTTGTAAATTGCCTTAGGCAGGAAAAATGTCTTCCTTAGAAGTTTTGTTAGCTCTGCCTCTCCAAAATTTAATTGGAGGCATTATTTTAAAGTTGGTTAGGGGAGAATGGTAGAAGAGTACAACTGAGTCCCAGCCTGTATCATTTTTGGTTTCTTGAAATATAGTGTCCAATCAGTTTAAAAATAATATTTCAAGGCAGTGCATTGATTTTAAATTCATCTCTTGACCTGTTTTCCAGGTTGTTTTTTTATGCCTTCTATTTTGATTTTTGATTTTTCTGCTTTGGATCTTTTGGTTTTGTCCTAATATTTCTTGCAATCTCATAATTATTGATTAGTTTGATTTATTCTAGTTTTCACAGTGTCCCTTATTTTGTTTGTCATTTTCCACTCAGTTCAATTTACAGATATGGAATGGAGGCAGACAGGGTTAAGTGACTTGTCCAAAGTTATACAGCTAGCCTGAAGCCATAATTGAATTCAGGAAGATAAGTCTTCCAAAATTCAGACTTAGCACCCTACCCACTTTGTCACTTAGCTGCTCCTGCATAAGATTTACCATTGTCTTTTAAGCTATTTCTTCTTATAATTTCTTACTCCAGAACTTTACACTTACTTGTTTCTTTTAGGTATTCTTAGAGTTATTGTTCAAAATGCATTTTTTCTTTTAAGTCTCTGCTTTTAATTGTTCCAGAGTTACTCTTTCCTTTTGTGTTTTTTTTTTTATTTTAATTTCAACAATCATTGTTAGCAGCTTATTTTGTTTACCTACCTTCTGGCATTAGTCCTTAAATTGAAGCTTTGTGCTAGGGTCTGGTTCTGCCCCTTGTTATGCTCGAGCCTGACTGTACTGGTAGCTCTTAAAATTTCAGTGTGATCACTTCAAAAAGTGATGGAGAAATTGTGAATAAATCAGATTATACTTAAAAGGGTGTTGTCCAAACTCCATTCCTCCTCCTCCAACAATTTGCTAGCGCAAAACTGATTCCTGTGTTGATTACTTCTTTTTAAAGTTAGATCACCCTTAGTTCCTTAACATTCAGAGCTTTGGATTTTCTGGATCCTCTATTGCATCTCCGGACCATGCTAAGGACCTCAGAGACCCTGGGGAGCTTGAACTCTTCTCTAGTTCTCCCCAGAGCCACTAGGGTAGGAACCTACCCTAGAGCTTTATGATGCTTGAATTGCATCTTAAAGGAAGAGGCTCTATTATATATAAGTAAGTATAGCATGGGGGATGGGGTGAACCATACAAAGGCATGGAGCTAGAGATAAAATATCATGTATAAGGAAAAGAAAGAATGCCAGTTTGCCTGGTTATCAGGATGTTGGGAGCTGTCTAGTGAAGCTGGGGAAAAAAATTAGGGTAAGGTTGTTAAGAACTTTAATTACTAAATAGAGGGATTTATATTTTGTTCTAGAGACAAATAGGAGACACTGGAGTTGATTTAATAGGAGAGTTATGTGGTCAGATTTTTACTTCAGGAAAATCATTTTGCTAGCAGTGTGGAAGATATATTGGAATAGAGAGCAAAGCAGACCATTTAGAAGGCTGTTGAAAAATCAAAGTGAGAGGTGATAAGAGTCTGAACTAAAGTGGTTAAATGTGTGAGTGGAGAGAAGAGGATGGATGCAAGAGATGTGATTGTAGAATTGGCATGATTTGTCAAATGTTTGGATAAATGGGATTAGAGGAAGTGAAGAGTTGAAGATAATGCCTAGGTTATTGACTTGGGGAACTTGAAGGATGGTGGCACCTTTGACAGAAACAGAGATGCTTAGAAGAGAAAAGAGTTTGGAGAGAAAAGTTCAGTTTTGGATACATTGAGTTTAAAAGATATTTGGAACATCCAGCTTGAAATGTCCAATAGACATTTGGTGATGTGGAACTAAAGCATTAGTCAGACTGAATATATAGATCTGAAGTCATCTTCATAGAGATGATAGTTAAGCCCATGGAATTTAATGAGCTTGTGAAGAGAGTAGAAAATGAAAAGACCTATAATAGAACCAGTGTTTATTTCTCTCATATACATGAGCATATGTATGTATGTATTACATATTATAATATTATATATTATATGTGATATCTCTATATAGAGATGACAGTTAAACCTTTGAAAGCTGCTAAGGTTACTGCAAAAGAGTTTAGAGAGAAAGAGAATAGGGTCTTTGACAAAACATTTCGGGATCTACACTTTGGGATTGTGGTATGGAACTAGCAAAGGAGACAGAAGAAAAGGTTAGACTGATTATAGGAGAACCAGAAGAAAATAGGGGCATTAAAAAAACAAGAGAGAGTATCCAGGAGGAGAGAATGCTGAACAGTATCAAATGAAGGAAATAGATTGAGAAGAATGAGCACCAAAAAAGGCTGTGAGATTTGGTAATTTAAGAGTTTGTTGGTAACTCTGGAGACAGCAGTATCAGATGAGAGATGAAGTGAAAAGTCAAACTGCAAAGAGTTTAGTGAATGAGAGGAGGGAGGAGTTGTGTCAGGGTTCAGAAAAGACCTCTTATAGAAGATAGAATTTGATCTGAGTGTTGAAGGAAGGCAGGAGATGGAGGTAGGTGGGAGAGAGAGAACGAAAGAGAGCAAATATTTATTAAACATCCTCTATGTATCAAGTACTATGCTAAGCATTACACAAATATTATCTCATTTGATAGATCCTATTATCCCTATTTTACAGTTGAGGAAACTGAATCAGGCATAGTTTTAGTGCCTTGCCAAGATTCACCCATCTAGGAACTGTCTAAGTCTGTATTTGAACTCAGGCCTTCCTGATTCTAGGTACAGAGCTTTACCTGTTGTGACACTGAGGTATGGAGGAAAATATAGTCTGAAAAAAAACAACAACAACCCAGTGTTAATTTGCAAGGAAGAGCAAGATGGCCAGTGTTAATGGATCATGGAGTATATAAAAGGGATTGAAGTATAAGAAGACTAGAAAAAGTAGGAAGGAACAGATTGTAAAGGACTTTAAAAGCCAAGCATAGAATTTTATTATTTGGTTCTGGAGGTAATAAGGAACCACTGGAGTTTATTGAGTAGGGGAGTGATATGCTCAGACTTATGCTTTAAGAAGATCAGCAATAGAAAGGAATGAAGAACTGGAGGGATTCCATGTGAACTGGAAAGACCTCCAAGAATTGATGCAGAGTGAAAGGAGCAGAATCAGAAGGACATTGTACACAGAGATGATACACTGTGGCACAATCTAATGCAATAGATTTTTCTACTAGCAGCAATGCAATGATCAAGGACAACCCAGAGGAAGTTAGGAGAAAGAATGCTATCCACATCCAGAGAAAGAACGGTGGGAACAGAAATGCAGAAGAAAAGCATAAGATCAGTCATGTAGTTTAATATGGATATGATTAGGATTTTGATGTTAAAAGATCACTCTACTGCAAATATGAATAACATGGAAATAGTTTTCAACAGTGATACATGTATAATCTAGTGGAACTGCTTGTCAGCTCTGGGAGTGGGGAAGAAAGAGTAGGGGCCTGGGGGGCAGAATCATGAATCATGTAACCATGGAAAAATATTCTAAATTTAAAAAGGGGAAAAAAGATCAGCAATATATGCTGGGGCAGCTGGGTAGCTCAGTGGATTGAGAGCCAGGCCTAGAGACAGGAGGTCCTAGGTTCAAATCCGGCCTCAGACACTTCCCAGCTGTGTGACCCTGGGCAAGTCACTTGACCCCCATTGCCTACCCTTACCAATCTTCCACCTATAAGTCAATACACAGAAGTTAAGGGTTTAAAAAATTAAAAAAAATATGAATGAATTTTGTTTCATCAAAAACTGTAAGAGGTATAATAATCAAAAGGCCAGAACTAACATTGTTTTGCCACTCAAAATATGGTCTTCACTTTACCCTTTTCCTCCCATTCCCATGTTGAACAAAACTCTTTGCCTATACTATAATAAAAAATAAGTGAATTAATACATGAAACAAATATTGTAATGAAGTCACCATCGTATTACTTATTGAGTTACATATTATAGGTATGATATTAATGTTTGGGCATTGCCACACACTGGTATTTCTTATCTTATTTGCTTTGAAGAGGTGCAAAAGTTCTGTTAAATGGCTCAAACGTTTTCCTTTTAAGAAAGCTAAATAACATTTTATTACCCAGAAAACAATTTCAGGTAATAGAATAGATAGAATAGAATAGAATTTTCCCCTCCTGGTTTGGTTATTGCTCTTTCTAGTTTTGAACCTGGAAAAGAGAAATTCTCCATCAGGGAATGGCTGAGGTAGTTGTTTTTTTTTTTTTTTAACTCTCCTTTTTGATTCCAAATGAGTTGTTAGCTATTATACAGTCATTGAACTGTTATGTAGTTTTGACATTAAATACCACTGCATGTAAAAAATTATAGTATGCTTAGTGTTCATTTCACTTTTAGTTTCACAATATGACTCATTTAAAAAGTAAGGTCATTGTGATAACCTTGAAACTATAAAAGAAACTAACTTGTAGGCATTTTTATAACAAGGAAGAAAACCCCATATCACCTCAAATCCCAAACCCTCATATGCTGCAACGCACTGTCTGAAATAAGATTTGATATTACTTTTTCAGTTCATTTATATTTTATAGTTATACATTATGACTACTTGTATACAATCATTTTATGGTGAAATAAAATAGATAACAGTTGATAACTGTCATTTAACAAATGCGACTTTTTGTGAAGAATTTTTGAGCTTGTATTGAAATTGGAGGCAAAGTGCATGTTCTGGATGAGCTGTGGTATAAAGGTTATAAAATTTCCATCAGAGCTTTCATTTTTCTACCAGCTATAGTCCTAGTGGCTACATTAAGTGGATTTCCTGACATTGTACCATGAGAGAATATTGGATTTCTTATTATTGTATTTGGAGAGGGCTGTTATTGAAGATACTGCTGTGGCGTGGAGTGAGTTCCTTCATTACCACTGAGCTTTTTTAAAAAAAGGCCTATATCAGCTTAGGAAAGGCTTGTTACTAAGGGATTTTGAAGATCATGTGTTGGGTTTTTCTTGGAAATTATTAACAGATCAAGACAGCTCTGCCATAAACATTATGTATAGATAAGTGCTTTTTCTTTGTAAAAACCTGCTAACTACTGGATGCAAATATCAGCTGATGTTGTAGATTCAATAGAAATTCACTAGGTCTTATGCTTCTTTGGCAGTCTGCAAGAACACAGGAAATTTCCAGGGCTATGATGATAATATTGCTGTTTAGTTCTGATGAGGTCAAAACACATTATTCCTTTCAGCTTTCATTAATCCGTGTTTTGGATAGTCTTGAGACCACCAAAGATAGATTATATTTAGGGTGATAAAAATAGTTTTAAGAACCTACATGGAAAGATATATCCCATAATACACATTCTCTCTCTGTCTCTGTCTCTCTCTGTCTCTGTCTCTCTCTGTCTCTCTGTCTCTCTCTCTGTCTCTCCCTCTTAAGTCTTCAAAATGAATGATGGCATTCAGTGTTATAATACAATTTGTTAATGCTAATGTTTTTGTGCTTTTTCCATTATGTACTGTGTTTTGCTGTCAAATTTGATAAGTAGTCTACTGTTCCCCAAAGGGAATGTGCATGTATCACATCACAATGTACTATCACTTTCATCATCTGGGCTTTGGAAGAAATTGGAATTCCTTCATTCCATGTTCCTTTGCCTCATTCTTCCTATCTTATTGCTCCTGTCCTATAGCCATTTTTCATTGATAATTCTTTTGAACTAGTTAGGAATACATTTTGTATGACTTTATTTGGGTTAAACAAACTTATTTTTTGCACAAGGAAATAATTTAAAGATGAAGGTCCATCACCTGCAACACTGTTTCCCTTGAGGTGATAGTTGGTGGTATTCTACCTGCCACTGTGCAGCATATTTCTCATCTTCCTTCCATTCCTTTTCTTCTCTTTTCCTAATTATTTGTTTTATTTTACTTTTCCCAATCCTTTTTTCTTCTCATCTATTCTTTAGGTAAGTATTAACCATACTCAGCTACTGATTAAGTAAGTCAACAAACATCTTTTAAGTGCCTACTAAGTGTGATAGTACTGTGGTGAGCACTGGGCATGCAAAGAAAAGCAAACACTTCCTTTGTTCTCAAAAGACTTGCTGGGAAGACAACATGCAAGCAACTATATTAAGACAGGATAATTTGGAGATAAATTTCAGAAGGAAAGTACTAGTGATAAGCCCTGGAAAAGCTTCTTGCAGAAGATGGGATTTCAGCTGAGATAGGAAGGAGCCTAAGGGAAACCAGAAGATGAGGCAGGAAAAGTCTCTATAGAACCATTAAGGTTTATTAATATTTGGGACACCAAAATTTTAGGCTTGGAGGCTAGTCAATGAAAATTCATGGAGGTGGGAAATGGAGTGTCTTGTGCTAGGACCAGCAGGGAAGACATTGTTACTGGATCTTAGATTATGAAGAGGGGAGCAAAATATTTTTTTTTAAACTGGAAAAAGTAGGAAAGGCCCAAGTTATGAAACTTGAACATAATCTTGAGGTTATTGAATGGGAGGAGAGGGATATGATCAGACTTGCACTTAAGGAAGATCACTTTGGCAGCTGAATGGAAGATGAGGGGAAAGATAAAGGCTTAAGGCAGAGTGATCACTAAGAGCTCTTTTTTATTAGTCCAGATGTGAGACGATGAGGGCCAGTGGTTGCCATTAGAGAAGCATATAGAAAAGCAATATTTTTCCTGGCTTACAAAATTTACTTTCAAGAGCCCAGCCTCTTTTTAAAAAATGAATAGCCCTGGTTTGTTTGTTTTTTCTCTTTATATTCCCACCTCCAAATTTCTTAAAAAAAAAAAATTAAAAGTTGAGTTTATTCATTTCTTTTTCCTTTTTATACATCAGCAAGTCCTGGAAATTTCTTTTATCCTCCACTTTCATTTTCATTGAAACCTCTTATAAGAAAGAATTAAACAAAAACAGTCAATACAACAGTATCCTTGTCAACATATACAATAATTTTCTTAGCAGTCCACAGTCGATCTTATTTTGAGGAAGGTCTCCTTTCCATCTTTTCCCTCACTCCTGGTTGCTCACTCCTGAGCTAGCTCTGCTGATACTACCTCTAATTTATCCTCTGTATCTTATTTCATCATGGTTATTTGCATGTCTCTCCAATTAGAATGTGAGCTCCTTGAGAGCAGGGGCTGTTTAATGCCTTTTTTTTTTTTTTTTTTTTTGTATCTCCAGTGGTTAGGTGCTCTTTGACTTGGGTCTGCAGAGATTAGGAGTCCGTGTTAGAGAATTCAGGTATTTTATGTAACTAAAGTATAATTTGGGCTGGAAAACATTGCTTTAAACCTATAATGGGAATTCAGTGGCATTGCTTATCCCTTCTGTAGATATTTAGCTGCAAAAAGGTTATTTATTATTTAGTTTAAAAAATCCCTTGAAAGTAAGGTCTTTGCTTTTGAAACATAATAATCACAAGTTAGTTCAAAATCCTTTGTGTATTTGGATCTAGGAAATATTGATGATGGTCATGTAAACTCATTAGTCTTGGAATCTCACATTCATGTTAGCTTTGTAAGCATGCATAGACTTTATCCTTTCTGAGCCCATTTCCTCTGTAGGAAAGTAGGAAAAAATACTTGGACTGTCTACCTCTGTGAGAATCAGATGAAATAATATATTCAAAAGTTTTAAGCATATTATATTTAAGTACATATGTATATATTAAGTATATATATTCTTAACATAGAATATATATTCTTAAAAAGCTTTTTTAATCTATAAAGCACTCTATAAATATTAGTTGTTTTTGTTACTTGAGAAGTAGTAAAATTTGTTACACTAGAAGCAATTTTTTTCCCCTAAGATTTTCTGCTTCCCCATCACACACATTCTGCTACTTTGATTTGGAAGAAACAACAGTTTTTCAAAGGGATGGTAGCATTTCGGAATAAACTGAAGTACTTTTATGTTCTTGGCCAACTTTAAAAGTCACTAGTGAGATGTTAGTCCAAAATGGTAGCTGATTAAAATTTACATGACTTTTTTCAATGTTTTCCCACTAATAGTCCTTTCAGTTTGGAAGAAAATCACTGAATTTTTCTAGAAACCCAGGTGTAAAACTTTTGAGATATCTTTAGCTAATACTTTTTCATTATCCCTTTCAGACTTCTCAAATACTATTGATCTTTCTTTGAATAGGTCCCATTCATCTGTTGGATAATTTTTCATTTATAATCTGACCCAAGCCTCCGTATCCATTTTTAATTATAGGGTCTTGAAGAAATCCATGAAACCTGGAAGGGATAGAAATTTTGACACAAATACCGAAAAGCAGTTATTTAAGAGTGTGAATTAACTGGAAGCATATCAACTTATACCATAAATTTTATTATATCCTTAAAACACTTATGTAGTCATTGGTTTTACATGATCTGGCATCCAATTCAAATAGTTTTTGAGGTTCTTTAATTCTTAATAATCAACTTCACTTTCATCACATTGGCTTAATTTTGATGATTTTCTAAGGCTAGCCTTGATTGTAACCTATGGATTTTCTGTAGAGTTTAAATTTGGCAAATTCTCAAGCCATTAAGTAAGTTTACTTTCATCTTTTGGGTACATTTCTCTCATTTCTTTTTTTTAACCCTTACCTGCTGTCTTAGAATTGATATTAAGTATTGTTTAATACAATAAAAGGCAAAAAAATGGTAAGGCCTAGGCAATTGGGGTTATTAAATGACTTGCTCATAGTGTAAGTGGTGTATGAGGTCATATTTGAACCTAGGACCTCCTATCTCTAGACCTGGCTTTCTATCACTTAGCCACTACTTAACTTCTTAACCTTCTTGTGATAGTTGGTCTGTCTGAAGTTGTATTGCAGTATTCTCTTGGAAATTTCAATAATTTTGAAATAATTCTACTTATCATTTTATCAGTGTATTTTCCACAGTTCATAATTACCTCATTAAGGACAAGTTTTCCAGGCAAACTACAAGTAAAAAACATTCTTCCCCCCCAAAACATTTTTTTTTGGGGTGGATGTTTTGAAAGTCTGATGAAGATTACTAGGTCTTATGTGTACTTAACTTTCTTTTTTCTTTTTTTTTTTTTTTAAACCCTTAATCTCGGTGTATTGTCTCATAGGTGGAAGAGTGGTAAGGGTGGGCAATGGGGCTCAAGTGACTTGCCCAGGGTCACACAGCTGGGAAGTGACTGAGGCCGGGTTTGAACCTAGGACCTCCTGTCTCTAGGCCTGACTCTCACTCCACTGAGCTACCCAGCTGCCCCTTTAACTTTCTTTTGACAACAGTTTTAGTATTGTCCTAGATGAAAAAATGAGCATCATCATTAAAAATGGCCTTTCTCCATTTTTCTCTCTAGACTTTTTCTTGTCTTGCCTGTGATAAGCTCTCTCCAAATCTGAATAGCAAGTTAGCAGATGGCTTTTTTACCCCCTGGTTTTCCTGCTGTTTTTCTAATTTCAAGAAGCATATGCCAAACTATGGAAGGATCAGTGACAAACCCGGCTAGCTTTAGCTTCCAGGTTCCTTAGAAATTCTTTACTTGTTTCTCAAGGTTTGATTCAGTTGTTTTGTAACAATAGTTTGTCAGTTCTTAGCTTCATTTTTCATTTTCCCCATGTGCCTCATTGTAATTCCTTTGCATGAAAGTAATGTATCCAAAAGAAATGTAATGTCAATCCTTTTCAAAAAGCTATTTTAAATATATTTTTTTTGCCAGTAAAATCTTTTTTCTTATCCTTATATCCCACTCCCCAAGTTGAAAACTAAAGAAAAGCAAAACTTCCTGCAAAGATGTTCAGACAATCAAAACAAATTTCCTTATTGGCCATGTGGCCACTCCTTTATCACTTTTCTAGGATGTGGGTAGTGTGTCTCATCATCAGTCCATTGGAATCATGGTTGTTCATTATAATAATAAGAGTCCTTGATTCTTTCAAAGTTGTTTGACTTTACTATGTTGTCATTGTATAAATTGTTCTGGTTTTGCACATTTACTCTGTATCAGTTCATGGAAGTCTTCCCAGGTTTCTCTGAAAGTCTTCTGGCACTCTGTTTATTCTTCCCTGGAGCCCAGCTGTGTTAAAAAGAGTTGATGTTTCCCCTATAGAAGCTGAAACTGGCCACTGGGTAACATTTTAAGCAGGGTAGAACAATTAGGAAAAATAAATAAATTAGAGTCTTTTATATTTCTTTTTCAAGACTAATAATTTATTTTAAAAGAGATGTGCTTTGCAGAAATTAGAGTAAATGAAAATGTGTTTAAATTTCTAGTTTTTTCTATGTCTCATTTGTTTAAGTTTCTGTAGCATTGACTCAGACTCAAAATGCTTTCATGTGTAGTTTCATTAAAAAAAAAAGATTATGCCTCATATTTTTGAAAAGAACTCCTGATTTAATCACTGTTCAATTGTTCTGGCAAGATTATCATTATATTCAAGTTTTAATTGTAACAGTCTTAAACTATAAACATAGAGAGTAGTGTTTTATGTACAATAAACTTTAAGTTAAGATTTATTCATAGTGACCAGAAACCTGAAAATAAATTTAAACTTCTTGATATCTTTGTTAGATATATACACACACATTTATGTACAGTGTTATATATATATACACACACATTTATGTACAGTGAAATATAAAAATAATAGTTTCTATTTTAATATCGGTTAGTCTTTATTTGATATAATAATTAATATATTTTGGGTTAAACTTTACCATTATAGGGAGTTGCAGTTGAGGAAAGTCCTACCATTATAGACTGCCAGCTGTTTTGTAAGTTTTGTCTTTGTAAAGCCAGAGTCTTTGAGCAGAGGTTCTTAACCTTTTTGGAGTCATGGATGCAGCATTTCTTTTCTATCTCCCACACCACTCCCCCTACCTGTTGAGAGAGAAAGTCAGACAGACAGACAGACAGGCAGGCAACTACAGAGACACAGCCACAGCCACAGCCACAGAGAGAGAGAAACACAACCTGTTCTACAAATTTAATTTCTTGCCATGACATCTTGGATGTGATTTCTTAGCCCCTTTTGGTTCTATCCTCTGTTCCCATATGAGTTATGCAAAGTGAGTAGTAATACTCTATCTTGTTCTGGGTGCATGGAGGAGCATACCCTTAGATTGTTCCAGTCGAAGGTTGGATCACTTTTGAACTCCTCTGCAAGGTGTCTCTTAGCCTCTTGTTTTTGTGTATATGATGATGATCTCATTCCCCGTAGCCTCTGTGATTCATGGAGCACTTCAGGGACTTCTACTCTACTTTCCATGTGAAGACCCTTGCATTTTTTTAAAAATAAGATCAGTGGTTCAGTATTTCTTTGTATTCCTTCCCTTTTGTGCATGATATTCTTCCTTTCTCCATCAGGTTCTTCATGTAACTTGTAAGTTCCTCTGGTTCTTTAACCTTTTCTAACTAGGAAATTAGGTCTAGCTGGGAAACTTGCTCTGTGGACATTCCTAGCTAGGAAACTTGCTCTTTGGACTTTTCTTTTTTATATATTTATATTCATAATTCCTAAACATATGTGACATTAAAATATAGTTGTAAAATAAAATATAAATAAATATAAGCATGTTTGTGTTCTTAAAACACTGTTATGGAACAAAACAAACACTCTCTAATGGTCAGGTTTGAATCTAACCTGTAACCCAAACATTTGATTTATGTAGACAAATTTAAAAATAAATAATTTGGGGGTACTCTAGACATATAGTGAGCTTTCATTTTAGTGATAGATATGAGAAATTTTTATGTTGTATATATTTAGAATGTATCTTATTAAAATGTGTTTAAGTTTTTTGTCAAGAAAAAAAGGTATTATTCCTTTCCTGATTGACTCTTTGAGAAGCACATGAATCAGATGGTCTGCTTCTTTGACCCTTGAGTATTTTCATGTGTATTAAGATTTGATTTCTTTTTTTTTTGTAATTTTTTTTTAATTTTAAACCCTTAACTTCTGTGTATTGACTTATAGGTGGAAGAGTGGTAAGGGTAGGCAATGGGGGTCAAGTGACTTGCCCAGGGTCACACAGCTGGGAAGTGTCTGAGGCCGGATTTGAACCTAGGACCTCCTGTCTCTAGGCCTGGCTCTCAATCCACTGAGCTACCCAGCTGCCCCAAGATTTGATTTCTAATAGAAACTTTTCCCACAGTTAATGCTTTTATCCAGTATGGGTTTTTAATGATGAGTTCAAAATGAAGCTTTTCCATTTGTCATATTTTGGAGTTTCTTCTATAATATAGTGGTATTTCTGTGAGCAAGATGTGAATGGAAATTATTTCCACACTCAAAAACAGATATAAGATTTCTTACCAATATCAAATAATTTGTATAATCTCAGGTTTGTGGAAGCTTTTCCCATAGTTAGCACATTCAGACCTTTTTTCTCCAGCATGATTCTCTCTGACCCAACTGTGTGGAGTGTAGACATCATCTCTAAATTAAAAAAAAAAAATCAAGGATGTAGAAAACATTAGATGTGGAAGAAACTGGTAAAATAACATAATTTTTAATTGACTCAGAAAGAAAAATAGATATACAATCTTGGCAAGTCACTGGTTAAATTTGGGGTTGGGGGAGAACACCTAAGGTAGGTTAAAAAAATAGGCTTCTTTACCTTTTCTTCTGGGCTTCTTGATTGTTGCCTTTTCCTTTATTATTTGGTGTTGATTTCTTAGATTTTTTAAATCCTAGACAATAAGTTTGAATCCTAGCATTGTCAGCTATATGTTGCCTGGCCTTGTGCAAGTCACAACCTCTCTGAACTTCAGTTTTCCCCATCTATAAAATGAAGGTGGTAATACTTGTACTCTCCATATACAGGATTGTATACAAGAAGGGAGCTTCGTAAATTTTAAGTGCCATATATAAATGAGAGATGTTATTAATGATCATACCTGAAAATACTTACACATACATTTTATGTGGCTCTGCATACTCATTCATGTTTCCAAATTTTGCATTTTTTCACTTTGCATTCCTGAATTTCATTTTGTGTTACTTTCAATATTCCTACACATTTTTCACAGTTGTCTTGAACATCCTCCACAAGAGAACAGTCAGGCTTTCAAAATAGCTAATTCAGAATTGGATCATATCTTTGCAATTTCATAATTGACTGGAATATATAGAGAATATAAAATCATATTGTGCTTATAGTTTGTTGATTATAAAAAAATTTGATCTTGTAGAGAAAAATTCTACCTTTTTGGATATTTTCCAACCACACGTTAAAATCACTTAAAATGCCTTAAAGATAAAAAACAGAAATAATTCTTCAGTTACTCTCTGATCATAAACACCAGGTTAGGCATAAAACATGAATATATATGTGTGTGTGTATGTATACATATATATATATATATATACACATATATATAGAGATTTTTTTTGTTTTATTTTCTGATATTTTGCAATTCAGATTCTCTTCCTCCCTCTTTCTCCTCCCTACCAACCCAAGGTGGTAACTGCTTTCATGCAATATATATTTCCATGTGTGGAAATATATATTTACTGAAGGTGTTGGCCACTTCTGGAGGAGATCCAGCACAATATCCAACTTGAAGAGTTCCTTATGAATGATAAAACATGGCAAATTCTCCTGTTTGTAGATGATATTAATTCTCCTAGTTGGAGATGATATTAATGGCTTACATTAATCCTCAATAAAGACAATTCACTCAGAGGAATGTGGCCAGATCATCCCCACATAAGAAAGACCAGTTGAATGGCAAATGTCCAAATGTTATAATATGTTAAAATATGTATTTAGAGGGACAGCCTATAGAGTTTGTCCAACAATATTGTGTATCTGGGATAAACTGTATAGGTAAACAATAAATTGGCTTCAATTGAACAAAAGGAGAAATGTGTGCTGGATTGGGAATTTCAAAGCTCCTTCCCTGATGTGAAAGCAAAATTCCATCCTTTCAGTTACCAACATTCTCTTGTTATTGGCATATGGCAGTGAGACATAGAATATAATAGTCCTTGAGAGTTAAAAATAAATATCACAGAGGACAGTGGAGAAGCCCAGATTGAAACATCAAAGAATAGGAATAAAACTGTCATGAAAGAATCATATGATAGAAAGAGAATATGAATTGATCACATGATAAAGGGAAGTCATGAAGAAATGGGAAGTAAATCTGTATCACTGGCACTCTCCAGATGAGAACACATCCCAGTGGTGAACTCATGACTTATACAGGATGGGTGGGCATGAGTGAGAAATGATTTTCATCAAGGGAGGGAACTTCCAAATGGATAAGATTAGACATCCATTTGAAAGGGTTTTTAGCTCCCCTTGTTTACATGTAAGAAGTGAAACCAGTGAGATGTTGAGAATTTTTTTATTTGTGTGTTTCCTCTAAGTTCTAGAAAGCTGACTTAATAAAGCAGAGTTCCTGAAGGTGATGACTAAGTTGTACAACATGCCTGATTGTAAGTTTTCAAAAGCAAAAATTTTCAGTTTAAATTTTTGCTAATTTTTGCCTCCCTAACAATCTTTGAGATTTGTATTATAGAACAAACTGAATTTTTATCCTTTTTAACAACTGGTATTTTTCTTTCTCCCTTTACTCTAAGGTGCACTGTATGTTCTAGTTACTGACTTAGTTTATAAATTATACATTTGTATGGTTCTTGTGCTGCTGAAAGTTTTGCCTGCTGCTCTGAATCTTAATGAATACTCCTGGGATGTTGAGAAATGGGGTGGCTTTGCCTCAGACAAGCAAGGGAATACTGAGTACTTTGGACATAAATAGGGTGAACCATAATGTTGTTTTTGGTTACCTTTCTAGAGCTCAGTTATTTAGTTGGAGAAGAATTCAGAGTAATATGGGAAGAAAAAGTTACCAAATATCATTTAATCAAGTTCTGGTTATAGAAATTAGTAAATTGCAAGTGTAATTGATGTCATTTCCTTGGGTTAAGTTATTCGTTCATTCATTTAAAGAAACATTTATTAAGCACTTTCTATGTGCAAAACTTTGATCTTATACAATGTCATGATAATAAAAACTTGGATTTTATTCTACATGGATGCTTTCCATGTGAATTTTAGAGATTTTTATTATGCAAAATGATTACTTTTAAGACAACATTATTTTTGTCAAATTAAGGTATAAGTTATTGGTAAAGAAATCTGGGATGAATTTACTTGGCTTCATTAAGATAATCTTATTGCTGTAACTAGGAATACATAGATATTTATCAATTTTAGCTAGTCATTTACCTCTCTTCTCCTTTCCCATTTATTGTGAAACCAGGTCTTACCTTCAAGGAGCTTATCATTTAGTGTGGCAATAAGTTTTGAACTGATCAGTATTGGTATCAGAAGGAATCTTAGAAGTTATATAGTTTATTTAACCTCATTTTACAAATAGAAATTGAGGCCTATGATTATTAAGTGATTTGCAAAATTCATTCTTATTATATATCTTTATAATTATGATCTTTTTAAGGTTATAACTAGTAATGAACTAGTTTGTTTTAAAGTATTTACTGCCTATTATCTTAGTTAAACTTCTAGTCTAGATTTTAGGTTACACTAATTTTGTTTTCCCCTCCACTGTTATTTATTTTTAATATTCATTTAAAAAATTTGGATTTCCAAATTCTTCCTTTAACCACTCCCTTACCCACTTAGAAGGCAAGCAATTGGCTATCTATTATACATGTGAAACACTACAAAATATATTTCTGTATTAGTTATGTTACCAAAAAAATTAAGTAAAAAAAAGTTAACAAAAGTTTGTTTCAGTCTGTGCTCTGAGTTCATCAGTTCTGTCCTTGGAAGTAACTAGCATTTTTCATCATAAAATTTCATCATTTAGAATTGTCTTGATCCAGCCTAAGTCTTACAATATTACTGTTACTGTATATAAAATGTCCTGTTTTAGGTCACTTCAGCTTTCATCAATTCATATAAATCTTCTTGAGTTTTTCTGAAACCATCCTGCCCATCATTTCTTATAGCTCAATAGTATTTCATCACAATGATATAGACGTTCTTTAGCCATATACCAATTGATTAGTTTCCCCTGTTATAAGGATTTGAGCATATGACCCCTCAATTTCTAATTCTTTGCCACCACAAAAAGAGCTGTTATAAATATTTTTGTATAAGGCTTTGTTTCCTTTTTCTTTCATCTCTTTAGGATATAGATCTAATAGTGATATTGCTGGGTCAAAGAATATGTACAGTTTTTTAGCTCTTTGGGTAGAGTACCAAATTGTTCTCCAGACAAGTTCACAACTTCACCAATAGTGCATTAGTGTCCTTATTTTTCTATATCCCCACCAGCATTTTTCATTTCCCTTTTCTATCATGTTGGCCATTCTACCAAGTGTGATATGGTACTTTAGATTTTTAATTTGTATCTCTCTAATCAATACTAATGTAAAGCATTTTTAATGTGACTTGATAGCTTTGATTTCTTCTGAAAATGGTCTGTTATTTTAACCACTTACCAATTGAGGAATGACTCATATTTTTATTAATTTAGCTCACATAGTCTCTAAGACAATACTGGTTATTTATATAATGCTTTCCTATGTCTTTTTAGGATAAAGCAGGTTATATTTTTGCTGTTATGCTTTAAGGCTGAGTTGCTTTTATTGGTTTTTATATTACCTTGAAAGTTCAATATTTTTGAACAGTTGAAAAAGGCTAAATTATGAAGTTTTACATTTTAAAAAGGGAAAAGACATGTGTTCTTTTGGATTCCTACTATCTTAAAGGTGATGGAGGGAATTAAATAATACCATTAGGCTCTGGCTTTTGTGGTGGTGTTTTTGGGGGAAGAATATTTTAAGCCAGGAAAGAAAAGGGAGATAAAAAGAAATGTATTAAGCAAGGGATAGCAATTTAACCATTCTGCATAATTGGGATTCAAAAAGAAGAGTACAGTCATTGATGAATAAGTGAGAACAATGAACATATGGATATATCATTAATCTCATTCTTATTTGAATCTAACAAAGGAAAATGTAACATTCACACATATTTAGTTACACATACATTAAATTCAATAGAAAAGCAGTTTAAGAGAGGGAGAGGAGCATAAGAGGAAAGCTAACATTTAGGGAATAGTAAGTTAGAAAAAGGGGCCAGTTTTAGACATTGAATCTTAAAAGGGGTAGGGAGAAAGAAAGGACTTTTGACCTCCATTACAAAGATGCAGTGGCAAGGAGGAAAAGAGAGAAAAACAGATAAGGGGTTATGATGGAAGGAAATAGTCATAACAATGAATGTATGCATACACTGATAACATGGTAGAGTTTAGCACAATGGATTAGAAAGCAATATTCATCAATCCTTATATGAAATACACTAAAAACACAGATTTACACAGGGTTAATATTAAAGGATGGAAGAGAATTTATTATGCTTCAGGTAAATTTTTTTTTAAAGTAGGGAGTAACAATTATGATCTCAAACAAAGCAACATAACAAAAGAGACAATTAAGGGAAATAAGCATCAGTATATATTATGCTTAAAGGTACCATTGATAATGACATAATCTAATATCAATACTTACTTGAATATATATTCAATACTTGAAGGAAAAGTTAATTACCAAGAGAATTAGCAGAAACTATAGTTGAAGGGCAACTATGTGGTGAAGTGGATAGAGTACTGAGCCTGGAGTCAGGAAGACCCTTATGTTCAGATCTTGCCTCAGACACTTACTAGCTGTGTGATCCTGGGCAAATCCTACTATTATTTTCATTGTTTTTTAGTATTTTTTTTTGGCCATATTCAATTTTTCATGACTCCATTTGGAGTTTCCTGGGCAAAGACATTGAAGTACTTTCGTCATTTCTTTCTCTAGCTCATTTGACAAATGAGGAAGCTGAGGTCAACAATGTTAAGGATTTGCCCAGGATCACAAAAGGCTGTCAAGAGGGTGGGACGGTGAAGGTATTACAGTAATAATAACAGGAGATATATCAATTAAACAATAATTAAGAGAGAATGAGCTTCATATATAATAAAATTTCAGTTATTTTTCACTGATGCCTTCCTACTTTTCCCAGAAATTGCAGGACTAAAAGCTTATACTATATAATATAGTTTTTTGTTTCCAACAATATTATTTTCTACTGTTTTTTTTTAAAACCCTTGTACTTCGGTGTATTGTCTCATAGGTGGAAGATTGGTAAGGGTGGGCAATGGGGGTCAAGTGACTTGCCCAGGGTCACACAGCTGGGAAGTGTCTGAGGCCGGATTTGAACCTAGGACCTCCTGTCTCTAGGCCTGGCTCTCAATCCACTGAGCTACCCAGCTGCCCCTGTTTTCTACTGTTTTTGAATGTACATGTATAGAGTGTTTTTCTGTTATGGTTTAAATAAGTTTTTTTATGGGCTAACTGGGGGACCTAATTATCTCTCTAAGGAAAAAAAAGAAATCTTACATGTGAACTTTAAAAACAAAATTGGTTTGTATTTTAGGGACTTCCTGTACTTCCTCATGGAATTACTTTAATTAAAAAAAAATTAATTTTATAAAGCTCTGTTTGGTTCAGGTTCCCACAGTGCTTTGTCTTGTCCTTTTCTTTGCCTGTATCACACTATCTCATGCTATTCTCATTTGAGTGCAAGTTGTATTCCATTTAGAAGACTATAAATTCTTTAATGGGAAGGACAATATTATTTGCCATTTTAGAAGCCCCACTAACTAGCATGATGCATATGGAAGACATTTAATATAGATTGTTTGAAGTGAATAGAGGAGTACTTGCTAAAATGTGAAGGCAGAGCAGTGTTCTCTGATTATAGAAAACAAATGATATCAATGTCCACATGAAAACATTTTTCTTTTTGGTTTCTCTGTTGTGTTCCCAGATGAAGACGGTTAGCGTTGCCTTAGTTTTGTGCCTAAATGTAGGTGTGGATCCTCCGGATGTGGTGAAGACAACTCCCTGTGCCCGTTTAGAGTGCTGGATTGGTAAGTGTGAATTTTCTTAATGAACACCTGTCATGGAGAGACCACCTGGAAGACTTCAAGGACAGACAGACCTTGGTTGTAAGTTTTCTGGCCCTTACCGATAAGGTAACAACATAAAAGTGTCCCATTTATATTTTATACAAGTTTATATGTATGTATAGCTGTTTACTTGTGATATAGATATACTCACACATACAATATACATTCACACATGTTAAGTCATTGTTAATATATGAATATATAAATGTTTTTGTATATATTGATTATATATGTTTACATCTGTATACACACACACACACACACACACACACACACACACACATGAACAAACATTTCAAAGTTTTTTGTGCCATTTTCTGTGTATAATGCTAGGCATTGTGGAAATGGACAAAAATTAAGTAGCCCCTGCTTTTGTCAATGTGTCGGTATATGTTTCTAGAATATAGATAGTAAAATATTGATTGATAGAATTGCTGCTAGGAAAAAAACTACCTGCACCTCAAATTCCAAGACTAAATGTCATCATTTCTTTAACAAATGACAGATTTTCAAGTTGCCAAGAGGAAGGTGTTCATTATGAAGGAAAGGCAGTTGGAATAACT
Organism: Gracilinanus agilis; assembly: GCF_016433145.1. NCBI lineage: Eukaryota > Metazoa > Chordata > Mammalia > Didelphimorphia > Didelphidae > Gracilinanus > Gracilinanus agilis. The sequence goes on along the minus strand of NC_058133.1, from coordinate 229,741,250 downwards.
TAGAATTATTTTATTCCTCATATACTAGAAATCGGGAAAGGAAATTGCATACTACATTAAAAAAAAGCCACTGAGATTCTCAAGTGCCTATCAAAAATGTTATATCCTGCCTAATCATCAACAAAAAAAGATGAATGTCATACAAAATAGAGACACTTGAAACATTCTTGTTACATAAAAAAGTCCCTTATCTTAAAGGAGTGTTTCATTTTTGTCTTTGTATCCTTGGATAATAACCTAATACACTGCATATATTTGGCCCACAATAAATATATGTTGGTTGATCATCAGTTTTGGCTCTATCACCAGCCAAGAGATATAATTGATAGCATCCTTTACCTATCTCTAACATAACCTCATTAAGATCAGTAGAATTATGGGCTTAAACAATATTTTGTTGACTCAATTTGCACTTATGCCAGCTTTACTAGAGAAGATATTAGTACTATTTTCATATTTCTTGGAGTTATATGTATCTATATGTATCCAACTATGTATATATTTAAATTTATTGATTTATTTTCTTTTTTATGTCAACTTTATTTCCTTGTATATTCCCTAGTCCCCTCTTCCCCCAAAGAAGACCATCACATGTAACAAAGAAGTCAAAAGAGGAAAAAAGTTCACCAAAGCAAACCAGTACATCATATACAATGTTCCATACTCCTAGTTGGTCCCCATCTCTGCAAAGATGGAAGAGAGGTGCATCCTCATATTTCTTCTTTGCATTCAAGCTTGGCCATTATACTTTCATGACATGCTATTTCATTGTTTTGTTGTTGTTGTTCTTTCCATTTCTATTATTTTGTACATTTTCCTAGTTCTGCTTACTTCATCTTGTATTGGTTCATGAGTTTTTCCATGCTTCTCTGTATTGATTATATTAATCTTTTTTCCTTTTCTGTTTTCTCTTTGATATTTGTATTGACTATCAGTACTTACTTAGCACAGCATCTGACATATAGTAGTAGGCACTTAATAAAAACTTATTTACTGACTGACTACTATTCTAAACTTTAAAACATCAGCAAACACAAGAATTTCTTCAAAGAACAGAAAAAGAAGATTACATATGATATGTAGCTATCCACTGCCACCCTTCACCAACTTTTTTCCTTTAAACTATAGGATAAATTCAACAAGTTGGTTCCAAAACTGTTCTCCATTTTTTCTCTTGTCCTATTAAAAAAACTACTTCAATGATATTTTCTGCTTTTCTTTCACCATCACCACATTCCTGCTCCCCTTCCTTTTCTTTTTCAAAATTGAATTATGCACACACAAAAACAAAATAAACCTTCCTTGTGACCAGCATACATAGTCAAGCAAAACAAATCCTCCTATTTTCCATGAAAGATGTCTTATTCTGTATCTCTAGTCAATTATTTCTCTCTTAAGACATGGGAAGCATGTTTCATTTTAGATATATTCATTGTTTCTTCCTACAGCAGAGTAATTTTCTATTAAATTCTTGTATCATAATTTGTTTAGACATTGCATAGTTGATGGGCACCTGCTGGTCCTTTATTCTTATTAAAAGTGCTGTTATAAATATTTTCGTGTATATTGAGCCTTTTTTCTATCACTGATAACTTAATTTTCAAAAGCTTACTTTATTTCAAAAGATTTGAAAGGGACAGTTTCAGAAAATTATGGGAAGACTTGTAACTGATCTAGAGTGAAGTGAACAGAACTTGGAGAAAAAGATTATTCAATATAATAAAAATAGATAACATTGAAATATTTAAGAACTCTGATCAATATAGTGACCAAGTTCAGTTACTAAGAATTGCTGATGAAGAATACTTTCCCCCTGACAGAGCAGTGGTGGAATTAAGATACAGAATGATACATATATATAAAAATATATACGTGTGTGTGTGTGTGTGTGTGTGTGTGTGTGTGTGTGTGTGTGTGTGTACACACACAACTGATTTGTCGTGCTTGACTATGTGTATTGTTTTAAAGATAACTGCCATCCCTTATTTAAGAATTCTTCCCCTTGCTATGTTGTAAAAAGCAATTCTGTTCTAACCGTTCTAATTCTTTTTTTATTTTTTAAAAATGATGTGAGCATTTAATATTCATTAAAACCCTATTTTTTTTTATCAGAAATCAAAAGTTCTTGGGCTCATCAACAAATATTACCTGCTTTAAAGAAAGCTATGATAGCTAAGATTCTAAGTTAGTTTTGAGGTTTGTTTACTGCAGCAATTTTTTGTTCCAATTGAATAAGTTAACCAGTCTTCTGTATCTTCTATTTATGTGTTTTATACCCATTGGCCTGATAACAATAAATATACCTTATTAAATCAAAGTTATTAAGTGTGCTAATGTTAATCATTAAATTGGAGTTGGATATTTACAAGAAACGGTTGACCAATTGAATGAAATTTCCTTCAAACTTTATTTTACCAGTGAACTATTATCTATTAAGTAGCAATTTGAAAGATTGATTTGATTTGTGGTTTGTTCAAGTGTATAGGAACAGAATCAGGGTGAGGAGGAAAAATAGAAGGTATTGTTTTGATCCACCATATTCATATATCATTTTTACATGCACAGTCAGCAATCTTATATTAAGTATCTGCTGTATGTCAGATAATGAGTTAAATGTTGCAGAAAGAGACAATCCTTACCATCTAGAAAAGTTGTAGTGAACCTCTTAGAGACTGAGTGCCCAAACTGCAACCCTCACAAAGCATGTGCTGCGCGCCGCCCCCAACCCCCTTGCCCCAGACAGTGGAGGGAAGAAGCATTCCTATTGGGTTACTGGGTAGAGGGAAGGGTCATGTGAGAAATGTCCTCAGGCTTATGTGGAGAGGTGGAGGGAAGCAGCCCCCTCTATTGCACTCCAGCATGCGTGCCATAGGTTTACTAACATAGCTCTAGAAGGTTACAGTCTCATGGAAGAAATAGCAAACAAATGTACAGACAAATCTTATAAAGGATAAAGAGGAAATAATTAACAAAGGGAAGGGACTGGAATTAATTGGGATTGAGAAAATTTTCCTGTAGAAGATGAGATTTTACTTGGGAATTGAAAGAGGGTTAGGCAGAGATGAGGAGGAAAAGCATTCTAGGTATGGGGACAGCCTAAGACAATACCCCAAGCCTAGAGTTGGAGTGTCTTAAGGAGCAGCAAAGAAGCCATTGTCATGAATTGAACAGTAGATTACAGGGAGTAAGGTATAAGAAGACTGGAAAAGTAGGAGGGGGCTAGATTATGAAGGTTTTGAAAGCTAAACAGAACATTTTGTATTTGATTCTGGAGATGATGAAGAATCACTGTAAATTGTTAAGTAGAAGGGTGATTTGGTAAACCCCAGGAAAATTAGTGACAGACAGGGAGGGTGGATTAGAGTAAGGAGAGACTGGAAGTACACAGACCCAACAGCAGGCAATTACAATAATCCAGACATGAGATGATGATGGCTTCCACCAGAGTGTGGGCAATATCAGAGGAGAGAAGGCTGTGTATATGGAGAGATACTGCAAAGGAAAAATCTTTAGAGATTAGATTAGACATGGAACTGACAGATTGTGAGGAATAAAGGATGGTTCCTAGATTGTGGGCCTGAGGTTCTGGGAAGATGATGGTAATCTTCTCCTAAAAGTCAATTAATTAATTAATTAATTTAGGATTTTTTCCCCGCAGTTACATGATTCATGTTCTTTCCCTCCCCTTCTCCCATCCCCCTCTCATAGCCTATGAGCAATTTCACTGGGTTTTACATGTATCATTGATCAAGATTTATTTCCATATTATTAATATTTGCAATAGAGTGATCGTTTAGAGTCTATATCCCCAATCAAAATGATTGTACTCTTGGCAGCAAATAGAAAGTTAGGAAGTGGGGAGGGTTTAGGGGAAAAGATAATGAATTCAGTTTTAGACACAGCTTTACTGAGGTGAATAGGCATGCATTTTTTACAATGATGCCAAATAAGGGCAAGGGATATTCCTAAAAACAGTTGGAGACTACTGCTTTGAGAGGCACAGCTCTGTGTAACTGTGTAAATCAAGTTATAGAAATAACTGTCCAGGCTTTTCTTATTTTAACCTGTCCTTTGGTGACAGCTTAATCAATAATAGAAATTCTATATTTCATAGCTATATCTGCAAGCATTTACTTCTCTTTTTTATTCAATCAGCTGTGTACATAGCATTGTAAAATTAGGGTTGCAATAGATGTGTAGAAAGGTATTATATAGCAAAATAGCTTAGAGTTTTTAGAAAGCTATTTAGATTTAACAGTGATACCTTTTTCTCTTTTGAGAACTATAAGAAATGTTTCAATGAGTTAAATTTTCTATATGTTGAATTTGAAATGTCAGTGTAAAAGTGGCAGTCTGAAATGTAGGTCAGGAACTATTATTACCCCTCTATCCTCAATCTAGGTAATAAGGCATTTTCTGTTCTCCTTCACCCTCTCATTTTCCCTCTCCCTCTCTCCTCCCTTTCTCAATCTCTCTTGACAGTTATCTATTTTTAGAGGAGGATTTGGTACGATTGCTTTTGTTTTATGGCTAGATATTAAATGATTCAGCAATAATATTGAAAAATGTTTATCCTATGACTTGCTTGGGAATTAACTGTATTTTAAAATATGGTATAAATGAACTGAATGCTGAGCATGGGGAAGTATAATATTACTGAAATCTTTTTTACGAATCACCTAATGGATACTGTATGTCATAAAAGGTAAGAGATCTGAAAGTTTGTGAGGGCTTCCGGAAGTTCTTTTATCCTAAAGTAACATTTCATTGGTTTGTTGTTTTCTATTGCCTTCTTGAGAATGACTTCTCTTTGTAGACTCTCTCATCTTTCTTAAGATTCACTAAGTATGTATTTATGACATAATGGATAAATGGATATTTAGTTATCGAGAGTATAATTATTTGCAAGTACAGTGGGAAATATGAGTGTAATTTATAGTACATACTTTTGTGAAGCCTCAATATAAGCTTTTGTGTTTCTTTTCTCTGTCTTCTACCTTTAATCTTTTCCTATTAGTCACATTCTCTCTGTCAACATGGACTATGTGTGTGTGTATCCCACAGACACACAGACCATTCCATTTCTTCTTCTGTTATCACCACAAGTACTGAAAAAGTCTTTTGTAGTTTCCACTTCCTTACCACATACTCATTCTTTTCAAAAAATTTAAACTCTTACTTTCTGTCTTAGAATCAATTTAAAAAGAAAGAGTGGTGAAGACTAGGCAGTTGTAATTAAATGACTTGCCCAGAGTCACACAGGTAGGAAGTGTCTGAGGCCAAATTTGAATCCAGTTCCTCTCAACTCCAGACCTTGCTCTCTATCCACTGAGCCACCTACCTGCCCCTGTTTCAGCACTCTTGATTTTTGTAGCATCTGATGACATTTGATCAGGACAATAAGGTGGCAGACCTTGAGTTGTGTGAAATAAAAGTTAGATAGGCTGGATCTAGATTATGGAAGGTATCTGTAATGTATTCAGAGAATTAGAAGGTACCATAGGGAACATCTTAAAGTTCAGTCCTTTGTGAGAACCTCTTTGGAAATTGAGGTTTGGCAATTAATTTTTTATTTAAATTACTTGTTCAGGGTCACATTATTTAGCAGAATTGTTCTTGAAAGGAAGGAAATGAAATTAAGCTATAATTATATAGCTTAATGTAATGGGCAATAGTTGTTGAGGAAATCAGGCACTGTATATTGGTAGTATGCCAGGTTCAATGTGAATAGAGAGAAATATAAACCAGAGTACCTGCCAATTTTAGGTTTTAGATCAGAGCTCTGTTATGAAAAAATAGTTTTAGGAATATGAATCTGGTATTGAGGTGCAAGATTGATTGTAGGACAAATTAACTAGAAGGAAACATCAGAAAGGACAAATAGAAGATTTCTGCAGTAATTCTGATGTAAGGATCTGCATAGCCAGTTATAATCCCCTTTTATTCTAAAACTTTTTGGGGAAAAAGTTTTGGGGAAGATTATGCAATATATATAATACTGAGGCAGCTAGATGGCACAGTGGATAGAGCACTAGAACTGGAGACATGAAGATCTAGGTTCAAAATTGGCTCTAGCACTTACTAGCTCTATAACCTTGATCAAGTCAGTTAATCTCTGCCTCAGTTTCCTCCTGTGAAATGGAGATAATAATAGTTCATATCTTCCAGGATTGTCATGAGCATGAGCCTCAAATGAAGGTAGTATTTGTAATACACTTAATACAGTGTCTGGAACATAGTTGGGCTTAATAAATTCTTGTTCTCTTCTTCCTTCCTCTTAAAATTAAAAAAGAAATTTTTTTCCAAGTAATTCTTGACAAAGTTATTTATTTGGTTGGAGGTGAAGAATATATAAAAGTTTAAGTAATTTAGTATTTATAAACAAAATTTTAAAATCTTTTCTAGATCTTTCTTGACTATATGAAAAGAATTGAAATGCCTTACATTTATTTACATTCCTGCTAATTAATGGATTTTGTTTCTTAGTCACAATGTTTACAACATAGTATGTGATGTGACAAAACCAAATTTATTCAGTACCTGTAAAAAATTCTTTCTATGTTTATTGCTTCCACTCCACCTCCTCTCATCCTTACAAACCCTCATCAGTCAACTAAAACTGATCTCTTAATTGCTAAATCTGATGACCATTTTTTTGGCTTCATCCTTACCCTTCTGAACTATTTGACGTTATTGACCACCTATCTGATTTGATGAATATTCTTTTTTTTCCTCTCAAAGATTTTACCACATGTTTCTTATTTCTCCTTATACCAAAGGTGATTACAAGGTGCTTGGTACAGCCAGGCTCCTTCTCTTTCTTATAAGCAAAAACTCATTAACAATTAGAGTTCTCAAAAGAGGAGTAGGTTGTTTTGGAAGGTGTTGTCACCAGAAATCTTCAGCCACATTCTTGTTGGGTATGTTGTAGGAGTGATTCTAGGTGGCCAAAAATTCCTTTTCAACACTTAAATATGAATTCTATGACTGGATAAATAAGGGTGTCATGAAAATCTATCACCACTATAGAAGAGACTTGAGTTAAGTGAGACCTGACTTCAAATACTATTTTAGATATTTACTAGTTATAGGATATTGAGGAAGTCATCTGGCCTCTAAGCCTAATCTTCCTTAAATAAATAAAATGAGGCTAATAATACATGTAATACTTACCTTACAGGGTTATTGAAAAGTTCAAATCAAAAAGAGATATAAGAATTATTTTGCAAAGCCATAGTGCTTGATAGTTGTTAGCGATGATATTATTGAGAGCATTTTAGAAAGATAGCAAATTCATTGATTAATCTATGTTTTAAAAATTGGATTACTCATAAAATGTTCATATATTTTAATGGACCTTTATTCTTTTCTTTCCAAATCCAGTCCCATCTCATATCTTTCTGAGTCTTAATGGCCTCAACTGGTTCACTATATAACAGAAAGCTTTATTTTAGTCATTAACATTTTTTGAGTCTTTGAAAGGATTTTTTTTTTGAGCTAATAATTTATCTAAAGAATGCCAGCCTTACTAATACATTTTTTTTCTATTGAAGAGAAAATGAAGAATGCTTTTGAATTTCTTGAGTTTTAGATTTTAATAAATTTAACCACTTTAGAATTGGGAAAACCTAATATTTCTAACTCTCCCTGCTCTTTCCCTCCACAAGATGTCAGCCATTAGAAAGTCTGGTATAGTGAAAAGAGGATTTAATGCCAGTGCTGGCAATTATCTATATTTTGCCATTTAGTACTTGCTTATTCTGGTATCAGAGATAATTGGTAAACATTTAGCCTCTTTAGAACCCTCTTCTGGCCCCATCTATACCAAATCATTCAGATTGATTTCATATTATCATCTACCATCTCATCACTGTGGTCACCACCACCACCACCACCACCACCACCACCACCACCACCACTACCACCATTATTTTGTTGTTATTTACTATTAAATTAAGGAACATTTACTTTGAAGATATAGAAATAATGAAATATAAACATTTCCCTCTAATATTTTGGCGGGATATATATCCCCCTCTCTTTTATTTCTTTATGATAAGGCTACTTGACTGGTAAGTTATAGGAATGCTACGACCCTAGTAAATCCGATTATCAGGAAAGCATTTAAAAGTGCCTTTCCTACTATCCTTGTGGACAGTATGGAGTGATGTGGGCAAATTGAAAGTAATGTTATAATATGGTTGGATTACTGAATTCAAAATAAATATCTAGGGCTGTCAGTGGATGATAAGCTCAATAAGAGTACCAGATAAAAGATAAATACATTACATGATCTTAGCCTATAGTTCTGGCTGCCCCATTTTAGGCATGACATTGACATACTGTCACATGGCCAGAAGAAACTGATCAGAAGGATGAATAGATCACACAGTCATAGAATTTTAGAGTTGTCAGTGATGTCAGCAGTAATCTGGTCTAGCCTTTCTTTATATCCCCACTGTCTTAAAGGCACAATGGCTGGCATTTTAAGAGGTGCTTAAAAAACACTCATTGCTTCTAATCAGTGCCTGAAGAAGTCTCTTCTACAACCTATTGTTTCCACTTCCATATGATTTCTTTGAGCTGTCCATTTTTTCACTCATACTGATACCACCTTAGTTCAGGTTCTTATCTCTGGTCAATACTGTTATAAATTCAATCAACTCTTCTTTTTCTCTCCATTCTGATTCTTCATATAGCAACTCAAAATAATTTTCCTAAGTCTTGGGTTTGACCATGTTCTTCCCCTACTCAGGAAATGAAGTAATCGTTTATTAAGTGTCTGATATGTCCTAGGCACTATGCTATGTTCTGGGAATACAATTAAAAACAAAGCTAGTCAAAGAATTTAGCATCTAATGGGGAAAACAACACACACACACAAGGAAGCTGAAAAGGTGGGTGGAAAGTAGCAGAAATAGCATGATGTCTCTACAGCATTGTAGCTGGTGGGAAATGAGGAAGAGAAAACTGTGCTGAGCCTTCTTTTTAAACAGAGACTCTGGAGTCCTTTGTCAGAGGGTGCTAATGAGATGTGAATTCCAGGCAGATTCAAGTCTTGCAGCATAATAAAATTTCTCAGTTATGAGTTTTCTGGAGAAGGTAGGCCTGACAGAGAGGACCAGAGGAGTCCAAAAGCAATGTAGCTGGTGGGATACGGGAAGAGCATCTTTAACCTGGTACTTAAGTATCTATAGACCCTCTCATATAAGGACTAACTAAAAGATTTGGGGACATAGAGCCTAGAGAAAGGTCTTAAGGGAAATGATTGCTAAGTAACTTGGGTTGGAATGTTACCTTTGACACTTAATAGTTGTGTAACTATAGGGCAATTAAAAAAACTCTGAGTCTTAGTTTCCTCGTCTTTAGAATAAGAATCATAATACTTATCATATTCTTGTCTCAGTAAATTGATTGAGAGAAACTCCCCAGTGTTCAATAATTGCTTATTTAATAGCATCACTAGATCTCTATAAGGACTTCAAAGAAAAATAATCATCTAGATATACAAATTCTGATACACTTCCTTGAAAAAGTTTCATTTATTCTATTACATATCATATGCATGTGTTATTTATATATATGTATATATAAGTCAACATCAATAAGAACACCACCTACTGTGTGCAGACACTGTGTGAGGTGCTGGGGATACAAATACAATGAATGAAATACTTTATTCTCAAGGAGCTTACATCTTAACAGGTGAGGCAAGTAGAGATATAAATATATATGAGTAATACAAATAAATATAAAATATTTAATGACAAGATAGTGTAGGAAGAGAGCACAAAGCAGTTGGAAAGGAAAAATAGTGATTCTTTGCACATGGAAGTAAGGAGGGAGGACTTTCCAGACATGGAGGATGGCCTTCAATACAAAGTTGTGGAGAGGGGGAAATGGAGTCTTGTGTATAAAGAACAGAGAAAAGGCAAATTTAGCCTAGATTACAATGTGAGAGGGGGAGGAGGTTGGGGCCAGTTTCTGAAGGACTTCAAAAGCTAAGCACAGGAGTTTATATTTGGTTCTAGACACAAGAATCACTAGAATTTATTGAACAGGGAAGTGTCATGGTCAGATCTTCCTTTAAGTAAGATCTCTTTAGCAGATGGGCTAGAGTAGGAGGGGTCTTGAAACAGTTTTAATAACTAAGCAAGAGATAAAACTGAAACAAATTGACAGCTCTGCGAATAGAGGGAAAAGTCTCAGATTTGGAGGTAGACACAGCAAGATTTAGCAACTGATTGGATATTTAGGTAATGGAGAGTGAGGAGTTAAGATGCCAAGGTGGCAAACCTGGAAGTTTGAAAGAATAGTGTTACTTTCTCCAGGAATAGGGAAATTTGGAAGAGCTGTGGAAAGGGGGAAGGGAAAGAGATGATGTTCTGTTAACAACATTGAGTTTGAGATTTCTCCAGAACATTCAGTTTGAAATGTCATTTTTTGATATGGGTTTGAGGAACTAGAACTGGATATATAGGTCTTAGCAAAATTACAATGCTTACCACAGTCTGGCAGATAATAAATTTATAATATATATTTATTGACTGACAGATCTTTGAGTCTCTAGCATAGTTAATAATTGAACTTATGGGAGCTGATGAGGCCACTGAAAGTGCAGAAAGAAAAAAGAAAAGTCCTAGGACAAAGCCTTGGGAAATACTCAAAAGTTAGGAGTCATGATGCTAAGCAGAGGAGCTTAAGAAGTGGTTTGACAGGTGAAAAATCAGAGAGAGCATTACAAAAACCCATAGAGAAGAGAGTATCTAAGAAGAGAAAGTAGTCATTAGTGTCACATGATGCAGTATCTGTTAGTAAAGACGAATGAGATCTGAGAAAAGTTCATAAGATTAGGAAATTAAGAGATCATATTAACTATAGAGAGAACTACGTCAGATATGATAAAATTGGAGACCGAATTGCAAAGGGTTGAGAATTAAGAAAAGTTAAGGCAGTGAATTTTGACAGCCTTTTTTTTAAAAAAGGAATTTGACTAACAAAGGATGTGATATATGATCATAGTTTGAGTATGTTTTATGGTAGTAAGGAAAGAATCAGTAGACACTCAGACTACAATTGTCTGAGGTTACAGTCTATTGGATAAAGGTGGGATGGGATGTAGAATGGTTGGAAAAGGACCAAATCACTGTCAGGGCCTGGAGGAAAGAGTGAGGAATGATGCCAAGGGGTTTTGAGATAAATGTTCTATATGCCAAGAGGGGTTTAGCAAAATACTAGGCAATAATCTTTTCTTTCTTTTTTTTAACCTGATAAATAATCCTTGGTTCATTCAGGGGGAAAAAAAAAGGACGAGAAAGTCTAAATGGTGCACTTTCTTTTTCTTTTTTAAGAAAAAAACGTTATGACCAACTTTGGTTTATACTTATTTGCTATCAAGACATTTAATGAAATTCTGCATATCAATCTCATTGTATAATATTAGTTTCAAAACCCTTTTAAGGATATATGACCTCATTAGTTTTACTGGCTGCTTTTTTTCTTAATTAGTAAAAATTCATGTTAGACTGTTTTGGGGGTACTATTTTTATATGGAATGTGAAGCCGTCCAGCAGTTCCAGGAAAATTCCTAGTGGGTAGGATACTCAGAAAGGGGAACCAAGGACTGAGAGAAAATGGGTTACAGGTTAAGGACTAATGGAAAGAGAACATAAGGTGAGAATAAAAGACACACAGACAAAGAAAGTTCTGGCATAAGGTAGTCAGACAGCGAGTAAGCTCTGGTGGTCAAGAGCTTCCATGGTTCAGAGCTTCATCCTGAACTGCCATATAGCTACTTTTAATGGGGTTACAACAGTATGGGGGAAGGGGAGATCCAAGGGGTCTGATACATTAACACTAGGAGGTAATCCTCAGGAGATACAAACTGCCTGATACTAAAACAATACCCAGATTAGGAGTTTGAGGTGGCCTAAGGCATCTGTTAATTGATTATTGTAAGTAAAATCTGGAGACTAACCTGTCTACACTAAGAGTGTAGCCTTAGGGAAGGGCTAGGAATTTGGCAAGGTTGAGGATCAATTTAACTCAAGGTTACAGAACTCAATCATAAGCAATACAAGAGTCAGTTTTTGAGCATTCTTCAAATAATATCACAATTAATGTATACCTGGATTGCTACAGAATGATACCTAGAATGACAACCAGTTATGAGGACATCATGTGCTGAAGTCTTTGTAATAATACTGTACCATGAACATTAAATAGACTCAGATTCTTTTAATAGAAATTTTAAATTTTAAGTAAAGATAGTCTTATATCCTATATCCTCTGTTACATCAGAGCCCCCTTTCAGTGTATTCTTTCTAGATGGAGTTTAGTCAGAAGATATTATAATTATGGATATAAATTGTTTTAATGTAAAATTTTTGGTCATTAGATTAGAGAAAATGGAGACCTAATAATGTTAAAGGTAAGAAGTAAAAAATAAGTTTGTCCTCATCTATGCAGGTATCTTCCCCCTTTTTTAAAAGAAAAAAAAAAGCTATTTGAGCATAAATGTTCTGTTTTTAGCTTTCATTAGTTTCTTAGATTTGAGGTTTTTTTTTCCCTAAAAGCCATTCTCAAAGGAATTAAATAATATTTGTGTACAATTATATGACATTTCCTTTTAAGGAAGAACTACATATGTCTGCAAGACAATATAATATAACTTAAAATTTTTTCCTTTCTCCATTTTCTCCTTCACCTCTCCTCACATATCATTCTCTCTCTCTCTCTCTCTCTCTCTCTCTTTCTGTCTCTGTCTCTCTCTCTTTCTGTCTCTGTCTCTCTCTCCTCCCCTTCTGTCCTTCACTCCCTCTTTCTCCTTCTCTCCCTCTCTCTAAATATAACGAATCGAAAGTGTTGGGTTTTGTGTATATTTTGGATATTTTCACTTACTTTGGACTAGTTAGCAGTTCTAAAAATTTGTTCAAATATAATGGAAACTTGGACTATGCTAGTGCAAAAGAAATTGGAAATAGATTATGTAATAGAAAAACTGCACTTGAGGATGGTAGTTTACTAGATGATGTCATAAACATGTAATGACTTCTTTTTCCCGGTTTTTTTTTTCTTAGATCCTCTGTCAATGGGTCCTCAAAAAGCTTTGGAAACCATTGGTGCAAATTTACAAAAGCAATATGAAAACTGGCAGCCAAGGGTAAGCTTTGTTTTTTTGTTCTTTCATTTTCCCCAATATTTGGATTTTAATATCCTAATAAGTTTAATCTAAATTAGATTTATATTTACTAATAAATAATTATTTATTATTATGGACCTCTTTTACCTGTTACAAAGATGTGGTCACTTACAGTTATTAATGTTAAAACTAGATTTTCCCTGGGTTCTCTTATGTGTTGATAATTACAACCATCTCAGTTGTTTAACTTGTTTTTGACCAGGATATATATGTTGCTTATTACACTGATACATTTTCCTACTAAACTTTTAAAATTTTCCATAAAGAAACTTTTCTATAGTGGTCTGTGTTTCCCCTAAATTATTGTTGCATCTTTCCACAGAGAAGGCACTTTTGATATTTTCTGAAGTCTCAGGTGTCATAGGGGAGCAAATTGGTGAACCCCTGGGTTCAGGAAGGAAACCATTCTCAAGAATGAGAGGACTCCAAACTTAGCTTAAAAGTAAAAAAGAAAGATTTATTAGTAAGATAGGATTAATGGCCAGCAAGATAGCATGAGTGGAGCAGCCATGGGAGGCTCTCCCTGGGTCCCCTAGTTCTCACCCTTTTGTATCCTTTCCGGTAGTGTGTACATGACTCCCTGCACTCAGGCCCTCAGTTGGTGCAGGGTCCATCCTAGACCCTTGGGGCCTAGACTGTCCAGGTGTGTCCTGGAGGTGTATCTCTTTGCCTATCTCAACTCAAAGGAATTCCAAGGACCACAGTCCTCGCCTTGGTCTCAAGGGCAAGAAGGGGGAAGGGAATTCCCCTGCTCAAAACCTGCCAGAGTCTAGGGGTACAGGGTCCCTGCCATCTCTGCACAATGCCCATGTCATCAGGCAACTAGATTACTCTTATCATTTGCATTATTTTTTTTCCCAAATGATTTTGTTGGGGGGAGCCTGAAATTTGAGCCTGAAATTGTATAGTTTACACGTTTTAGGTGGTTTCTCTTTGGTTCAAAGGGAAAGTTTTTTTGAGTAGTTCATTTATCAATTACCATATTTTCTATGGTTTATGGTATTTGTGTTCTTTTAGATCAATGTTTTGAAATATGATACTTCTGTCATGTTATCTTTAGGATCTTAAATTCTTTGCAAGAAACTAGAAGCCTTTCCCCTCATCTAACCTTTCTCATTAGCTGGTTTAAAGATTTGATGGAAAATTTCAAAGCCTTAGGCTTTATGGATGTACTATTATATTTAGCAGTACCTTCACATATTTATGATCAGAGCATCTTAGCTCTTTTGAAGGAACCTCAGCAGTTTTCATTTTAAAGTGAGAAAGTTGAGGTTCAGAGGAATGAAGTGATTCACTCCATTTCACAAAAGTAGTCAAGGGCAAATCCAACCAGAAACCCATTTTCTTGGGTCCAATTTCAGTGGTTTGTTTTCCCACCACACTTAGTGTTATAACTCTTTCCAATGAGAGTTTATGAAAAAAGCGATTTAAGCAACCATTATGTATATGACTTTTGTGACATTTGCTGCTTTTTACATGTCACTGATGAAGGTTCCCTGCTTTCTCTTGCCCTTTAAGTCAGTAGGGAAATAGCCTTTTACAAAAGAGTTTACAAATCTGTCTGCTTCAGATTTCGATTAATTTGTTAGTGTGTCCTAGATTTTAGGAAATCCTCTTTGTATTTTATTTACTGCTAAGGAAAGTGCTGTCAGAGATTTGGCCTTTTTTTCTCTGCACAATTCCCTTAAGTCTTTTTTTGCTATTGCTTAAAGGTGATAATAGACTAATTGGTTAGGATGTGTTCCCATATCCCTTGTATTTCGCATTTGTATCATTTGTTAAAGTCAATAATAATGGATTTTAGCTTTTCTGAAAGCAGTTTTCTGCCCTTTTTGAGTACTTATTTTTTGTTCTGACATGTATGTCTCATATAGAAACCCAGTATCATATTTAATGTACTTGTCTAAACTATGGTATTCTTTTAACAGTTGGAGTGAACATTGTGGGGTATACAGAGTGAAGTGACTAGAAGAAACATTTTAATGATTTATTTCTCTAGGAAGAATAGGAAAATCTATTATCATCAATGGAGTGTGGTTTCTTTGAGAACTTTTAAGGTACAATATGATTTCAACTGCAGTTAAAAAGGTGTATGAGGAAGAGTGAGGCTAGACAAACATTTTAAGTTTAAAAACATTACTGATCTTGTCTATATACAGGCAAAATGACAATAATGAAGACTTCAGTTTATTTGATTTTTTATAATCCTTAGCTTCTGCCTTAGAATCAGTACTCTGTATTGGTCCCAAGGCAGATGAGTGGTAAGGACAGGACAATGGGGATTTAATGACTTCTCAAGGGTCACACAGTTGAAAAGTATCTATGAGGCAAGATTTGAACCCAAGACCCCTCATTTCTAGGTCTAGTTCTCAATCCACTGAGCTTGCTAACTGCCCCCATTGAAGTTAGTTTAACATTTATATTTATACTTAAAGAAGTACCTCAACAGTCAGGCACATTTTATTCTTTTGCATCTTATTTTGTAATTTGAGAAAATTTCTCTGAACCGCTATGCTATAGTTGTTTACCCTGAAAAAAACCTTCAAAAAAACTTTTTAAACCATGAATTTAGATCTGATTATGTCCTTTATAGAATGATTTTCAACTGTTTTACTGACATTTTAATTACTATTTTTATAGGAAAATACAATTAGTTGTCATATGGTTCTTTAAGATTCTTTTATTCTTTAGACTCTTCTTTATTTATGGGATGCTAAAAGTTGATATAATGCCATAGATTTAACATTAATTTAATCAGATAAATAAACAAATGTGTTTATGTTGGTGCATAGCCATCTAAACAAGACATTGTCCCCTTTTTCTGAATGCTCTTTGGAGAGTAAATTTGTTCCATCGCAACAAGGAAAGCTCTTATAGAGAAACAGTTTTAAATTGGTGACTCTAAGAGATCATGAAGACAGAAAGATACAAAAATAATAGTAAGGATTTACAGCATGTACAATAAAATGAATATTTTAGGATAATGAACCTATACATTAACTATTAAAATATTCACATGGACAATGAAGATTTCAGGAGAGGATTAAATGGTTCTTAGGTAAAAAAAAAATCAAGAACAAAACAAAATTCAAAAACCCAACAAACCAAACTATCTTTGTGCAAGAGCCCATTTTATACTCTGGTGTATAGAGTACAATATGAAAAAAAAAAGCATTAGTGCCATTAGTATATATGCCAGAAGTGGCATACAAGGTCAATTAATAATGAGCAGTCTGAAGTCTGTTTTGTGGGAAAATTTGGTATTGAATTTAGGAACAGGTGCTTATGCAACAGAGTACAGTCTTTTACCTTCATTACAAAACTATATCAGTGAACATATATTTTTTTCCAGGAAAATCATGATCATTAGACTTGTTTTCAGATATTGTAAAATACTGCAAATGTTCCTACTTCAAAATATAGTAGTTGTCTTTCATTTTAAAAAAAGTTGAAAAAAATTGATGCTTTATGATTCTTCTGACTGTCTCATGACTAAAGCTGTATTAGACTAGCAATTCCCCTATGTTAATAGCCAAACACCTCAGGGCACAGGAATGTATATCTTAGCTTTAATAATTGAGTTTAGATACAGTAAAGCAGAGTGAAAGGAATGGCTTCTGGTAGCAGCAGGTACTCAGTGTGTGGGCATACCTCCTGCTGCCTTGTATAGTTTGCACTAAACATGAGGCAGTTGCCAAGCTTAGATGTTTGTGTGCAAGGTATCTAGTTCTAAACAGTAAATCACTGCTCTTGGAATCATTGCAAAACTAAACACGTACCATTTTATTGCACTCGACAGAGGTCTTGAGTTTTCTGCAGTAATAAAGAGAAGTTGATATGCCATCTACAATAAAACAATGGGGACATTATTGAATTTCCTTTTGAATTTATCTCTCTCAAGAATTTTATTAATGAATTAGATGTTCTGGCAGTTCAGTATAGAAGTAATTTAGGTGCTAGAGCTGGTAGAAAAAAAGAGCCTTTCTCTACCTCCTTCCTCTCCCCCCTACATTATGTTCCAAATCTAGAAGCCAAAATCATGATACATTCACTTGAATTTAATTTTAGACCCCCTTTATTTAAAAATAAAACTAGATGAAAACATTTATGGTATAACAAAATAGATGAAGATATCTTCATTATTTATTTTTAAAATTCACAAGGAATTATTCAATCTGAAATAATATCAGTCTGGTCTTGTTGAAATTGTTGCTTACCTTCAAGTTTGTAGTAGGGTTGAATGAATTAGGAAATGGCTATAATTTAAAGAACATCTTTAAATTATGAGCAGAAAAACAACTAATCAATGCTGAACATCCTAACTCCAGATAGAGAAGCTTGAAGATTTATTATTGTACAGATGCAAAGGATTTAATATTGTGTTCTTGATTTTTAGACCTAAACTAAAGCCTTTTAATATTTTGATCATAGAATAATTTTGATTTATAAAGAAAATTAAAGAAACCAAGTAGATAATATTCTTTTCTGAATGTTCTCAGACTCTGAATCTGGCATGTATTTCCTTGTCTGACCTCATTGAACTACTTTCTAAATAATTTATCAGTTTGCCACTGCTTGGAAGTACTTCTGATTAAATTTAAGATTTTGTCTTATTGCCTTGTAGGTATATAAATTTGTATATTGCAAAAGGAATAAGGGGGAAAAACATGCCCAGTGTTGTTTTAGCAGCAAAATACTGCAGTTAAATAAAACTCACTCATTTCATTGCAAATCTCAAATGAAAGTTTTATTGAGAGATGGGAGTAGGAGATTACAAAACTAGGGCACAGAGTAAAGAATTTATCTCTCTCAAGAATTTTCCTAATGAATTAGGAGTTCTGTCAGTTCAGTGTGGAGATTATTTAGGCGCTGGAGCTAGTGGGGGGAAATCTTCCTCACTCCTCCCCTCCCCTCCTTCTCGACCCAGCTCCCAAAAAACTATGTTCCAAATCATGTAGCCAAAATCATGACACATTTACTTGGGTTTAATTTTAGTTCTCCTTGGTGACTTAAATAGATTTAGATTAGAATATTTATAGTATACTAAAATAGATGAAGGAAATTGATCAAAAGTAAGGTATCAGCATGTGTGATCCCAAATGAGTATACTTTGAGGGACTTTGACATTTAGATGTTGTGTATGATGTGGGGAAAATTCCATTATCATCTTAGCCAAAGTATTCAAGTAAAGAAGGCAAATAATTACTGGTTTTGATGTATTTTTTGTGCTTCTGTTATTAGCAATGGACTTTAGGGAAATGCTGAACAGACATCTCATCCTTTTCATTTTTTTAATAGAGGCTATCAAGCACAAGATTTCTGAGCTTTGACAGTTCTTCCTCTCAGTGTGGTGATTCATTGTCCTGAAAGGTTCCAGACAATTTACTAGTCGACCCCTCTTTAAGGTTACTCATACTACATTATAGGGCACATAGTCAATTTTTGATTATCTATTTTTGAGTTTTACACTTTGTGGATTATTCTTGGCAGATTTAAAGTTCCAAGTTGTTTTCCTTGCTATTTTATTGCTTATGTTTCATTTTGTGGGTTGGTGATGGAAACTAAACAAAATATAATTAGGAGAGAAGTCAGTCACTTAAAATACCTACACAAAAACAAAGCTACAATTAGGAGCCACAATAGAAATAATTTTTAAATTATCTGCTTGTGGGCTATTTCCCCTTACTTAATGTTCTTCTTCATTATTAAGTATTTACTAATTGAGAATTGATTTATACTTTGTCCAAGAAGATGAAGCAGCTGACCTGACCATCACTTTCAGTGGAGGGTGGATAAGAAGACCAGTGACTTTTACATAAAGACCTGAAGATTTTTTTTGGTTTTCAGCCATAGGTATTGTTTGTGGGGACTGAGATTTATGTTCTTTTCTTCTTAAAATTCATTATTTGCTCTGCTAGAAGCCAAGGTGAAATGAGAGGTAGCCTCTTTCTCATCGCTAAGCTTATCTGCCTGCTGATGTGGTTTCTGCAAGACTCAGATAGTTTTGTTATTTTACTTCATGTTACATAATGGATGTGTCAGATTGATAGTAGAGTAAATGTAGGTTTTATTTTTTCCTCTGTACTGACCAAATATTCACATTGACAAATAAATGGGCATAGCTTGGTGGTACAATGAATAGAAGTACCATACCTGGAGTCAGGAAGATCTGAGTTCAAATAAGACCTCAGACACTTACTGTTTGACCCTGAACAAGTCACTTGATCCCTATTTATTACATCTATAAAATGAGGATAATAATAGTACCTACCTTTCAGAGTTGTTGTAATGATCTACTGAGAATAATTGTAAGATGTGTAGCATAGTGACTGACACATAGTATGCACAATATTAGATATCAGTTTCTATTATTATTGTTATTATTATTGTTATTTCCCAGATATACAAGTAACTTGACCCTTGGAAAGACTGGGACCAATGTTTATTTCAGAGTTTTACAGAAATATACTGCAACTTTGTATAAGTTGATTTAATGGTCTGTCAGGTTTGTATAGGTTACTTGAGGCTAGAGTCAGTTGTGGTTATATGAGGAAACATTTTATTAATCCATAGTTCATATTTTCTGATTAGTGCTCTTATTTTGATATCTTAGAATCTAAGATCCTGTAAATCACCCTGATAATTGGTGGTTTGATTGTAATGGTAGTTAAAGGTTGTAAAAGTGAAAATTGGGAAAAGCCATCTAGAAGTGTATATATTTCTATAAACATGGTCCAACTGGTTTCCGTTTCCGACGTCTTGACGCAGGGGAGAGCTTAAATCTCCTGGGTTAGGAGGGAGTGGTCTTCTGCGAGTAGGCGCTTCCAGGAAACAGGAGACAGTAATGGAGGCGGTAGTTTTGAATGCTTACAAGCGGGTGGTCTAATGATTTTATCTATCAGCATGGCTTTAATTAAAATACTAATTTATATATTTATAGAAGCCTTTATCATTTTTCATATTTATCAAGGTGCAGACAGGGAAAAAATACATGAGAAAGTAGATTCAGGAGAAAGAAATAGAAGAGGTAGAATATTTGACAATTATACAGAAGTTTCACAGTTTTACAACAAAGAACAAAACTGACTAAAACAGATGAAAAGAATTATTATTAACCTGTAAAACCATTTACTTTTGAGAGGTAAGATAAGAATTTGTAAAAATAAAAATAAATGAATAAAAAGAGTAACAGTGAGAAAAAGAACAAAACATTAAAATGATTTAACTAAAATAAATTTTAACCTTTTAAAATGGGAAATTAACAACAGAATGACACATACCTGTTTATAATTATTTTAATCTATAAGTTAAAGGAACGAAAATTAATTATCACAAGGAGACCAAATGAGTTCAGAAAATATCTTTCGGCAACAAGTATCTGACTTATTAAAGAGATGTTTGCAAAAAGCAACACAGGGTTACAATCTAAATTTGAAGTATCTTAGGAAGAAAGATGATGGTTGATTATAAGCAGAATCATCTCAGAAAGAAAAGAGAAGCAATGAATGGAGTGTCAAACCAGTTTATAGAAAGCTTTGTAACTATATTCAGTCATGAAAATTTACCTGAAAGGTGTTCAAAAATGAAAATGGATGAGGCACTACAAACAGAAGAGAAGTGAAAAAGATTTTTTTAAATAGTTGGTTTTTTCTATTTTTATTTTTATATATTAAAAAAATTCTTATTCATTGATTCATTTATTCAGACCCTTCCTTCTTTCCCCACACTATAGATTATGTTTTTCATGTTTCCATTTCTCAGTTCATTCTGTGAAGATAAATATTCACAAGTTATTCTTTAAATATTAAATCTGTAGCTACATATAATGTTCTCTTGGTTCTACTAATTTCATTCTTCATTATTTCAAATAGTTCTATCCAAATTTTTAAAAAATTAATTTTATGGCATAGTAGTTTTCCATCAGCATCATATGCCACTATTTGTTTAGCCATTCCCTAATTGATGGACATCCCCCATTTATAATTCTTTGTCACCACAAAAAGAGTTGCTATACATATTTTGGAACATATATGTTCTTTTTCTTTTTCCCTGATCTCCTTGGGAAATAGACCCAGCAATAATATTGCTTGGTCTAAGGATTTACATGATTTAATAGCTCTCTGTGGGTATGATTCCAAATTGCTTTCCAAAATAGTTGGATCAGTTCACAGTTCCATCAACAGTATATTAGTGTCCCCACTTTTCCATATTCCCTCCAGCATTTGTCATTTTCCCCTTTTGTCATTTTAGCCAGTCTGGTGCATATGAGATGATACCTCAGGAAAAAGATTTACTAAATAAAATGTTAACAAATTTTTTTCCAATTAAGAACTGTGGAACTATCATTTAGACACCAATATCACAGTTCCTGAGTGGTTTATAAGGAATTTAAAATGGCAGTAATTGAAGCAAAGCAACTGCTGGATCAATTTATATTTGTGTTGGAAGTGATGTGAAGACATTGAGGGCCCAATATATAATCATATGTAACAGTGAAAAAATTAACTCTAATATTATATACATTTTCTGCAAAAGTAGGAAAATTAAGAAATACTGCCAAATTCCTTCTATGATACACAGTTTTTATACCTTAGCCAGAGAATAACAGAGAAAGGAAGCTATAGACCAGTTTTCCTATTGAATATTGATGCAAAAATAGTAAAAATGAGTACCAAGGCTATGAAAAGATATTAAAAAGCCTATATACAATATTTTGACCAGGTTGTATATATACTAGGAATGCATGATTAGTTTGGTATTAGGGAAATTATAAACATTATATACCACATTCGTATTGATTAACAATAAAAATAATTATATCAAAAGATTTTGAAGAAACTTTTTATTAAGCACAATATCCATTCCTGTTAAAATCACTAAAAAGCAGTTGAATCAATTTGCCACAATATGGTAAATATTATTAATCTAAAATGAAGTGCTAATATTATTTGTAGTGGATAAATGCTAGAGCCCTCCAGTATGAACAGGAGTAAAATAAGAATGTTCATTATCACTACCTTTTTGATGTAGTTCTAAATCTTTTATGATGTAGTTCTAACTGCAGTAATGTAGTGTAGTAATGTAATAATGAGAAGAAAAAATTAAGAAGTAAACATAGGCAAAGAGGAAACAAAACTATTGCTGTTTAAAGATATGTTCTCTATAGAAAACCCTAAAGATTCAACTAAAAAGTAATTGAACAACAAGGTACCTCATCATACAATAAGTCTACAAAAATGCTCTACTTTTCTGTATACCTTCACCAAAATCATCAGGAAGTGATAGAGAAATTTTATTTAAAATAATTATGTAGTGTATATTACTGTTATGAATATATTTAGAAGACTACTTCTCAAGACACTTAGAGGAACTACATGAATATAATTGCAAAATACTCAGACAAAAGACAGATTCAAGTAACTGAAGGAATAGGAATTGCTCATGTTTAGGCTGTGCCTATATAATAAAAATGACATTAACTAAATTAATTTACTTTTTTAGTGTTATACCAATCAAAGCAACAAGTAGGTTACTTTAGAATGTTATTTAAAAAAAACCTATAACTATAAAATTTTTGTCAAACAATAATATGCCAAATCTTAAGGAAAATATCATAAAAAGGTAAAGATGCCTGAGACTCAGAGTACCATATCAACACATCTATCTCATATTGGTTAAAAAAAAATAGAATGGTTGATTAATGGGGCATGTTCTTATACAAAAGACCCAACAGCAATCAGCTGCAATAGCATGATGTTCAATAATCTCTACTATCCAACTTTTGAAGAAAGGGCTCAATTGACAGAAACTAGAAACCAGTGTGGCAGAAATTAGTTCTCTTTTATTTGTTTCTGTCTGTCTGTCTTTCTGTCTGTCTAATTTCTATCTATCTGTCTCTCTGTCTCTCTAATTTATTCCAAATTAAGTTTATACCATATGTCAAAATAAGCTAAAATTGCATATATGACTTAGATATAATCCCAAATTAAAGAATATAATTAAATTCAAAAAGCAGAGAAGAAAATACTTTTTTTTACCACTATAGATTGGAGAAGAATTCATGACTAAACAAATGAGAGAGGAGATCAGAGAAGATAAAATAGATAATTCTGATTACATGAAACAAAAAGTTTTTGTATTAACAAAATGAATGGAGTTAAAATTAGAGTTAATTTGGGGGAGGGAGATTTTGCTGCAAGACTGATTAAAGCTCCATTTCTAAGATATATAAAGAACTAATTCAAATTTAAAAGAACAAAAGCTATTCCCCCATGTATTAATGATCAAAGGATGTTGATAAAGCAGGCAATAAAGAGGTACCTGCCTATCAATTGGGGGATGGCTGAACAAATTATGCTATATAAAAGTAACGTAATATTGCATAATAGGAAGTAACTGAAAGGATGGTCCCAAGTTAATTTATTTGAATTGTCACAGGGTGTGAGGTGAATAGAACCAGGAGACTTTTTTATGCAAATAAAAGCAACATTGTAAAAAACAAAAACAAACAAAAAAGACCATTTACACAACTTTGAAAGACAAATTCTCATCTGTACAGTGACTGATCATGATTCTGGAAGCATTATGAGGAAGTACTTTGTTTTTTCCATTGGAAGGGTAGTAAGTAGTAGGGAGTGATACCGTTGTAAGAAATGGAATAAAAAAAAGTAGGTCATGGAAATATTTTCTTTAAAAGTGCTCAAGGGGGAAGCTAGGTGGTGGTTCAGTGGATTGAGAACCAGGGCCAAGGACAGGAGTTCCTAGGTTCAAATCTGGCCTCAGACACTTCCTGGCTGTGCGACCCTGGGCAAGTCACTTAACCCCCATTGCCTAGCCTTTACCACTCTTCTGCCTTGGAGTCAATACACAGTATTGATTCTAAGATGGAAGGTAAGGGTTTAAAAAAAAAGTGCTCAAAAGAAAGAACAGAAAAAGGGAAAAAATCCAAGAGGAAACATAGGCAATTAGGAAAATGTTGAAAGGTACATGTCTGTTGGATTTTATATACTATTCTTATAAACATAAGACCCCTGCAGTTTCGTGTATAATCTCTTTTTCTGCTTTACATCATAATATTTTTTTTTTGTTGTTGTTTAAACCCTTAACTTCTGTGTATTGTCTCATAGGTGGAAGATTGGTAAGGGTGGGCAATGGGGGTCAAGTGACTTGCCCAGGGTCACACAGCTGGGAAGTGTCTTAGGCCAGATTTGAACCTAGGACTTCCTGTCTCTAGGTCTGACTCTCAATTCACTGAGCTACCCAGCTGCCCTCTACATCATAATATTTGAAAATGCTTATTTTACTTGTTCGTGTGACATTCTGTTAACATAATTAGCTACTTATAAGCTTTGTTAAGATTAAAAATGATAAAGACTGATATAATAATAAAAATTAGTATTTTAATTAAAGCCATGCTGATAGGGATAAAATCATTAGACCATGCACCTGTAAGAATTCACATTGCCTCAGCCATTTTTACCTTTCGTATAGCGCGCTCAGTTAGCTAAGAGGGCCACTTCCTCCTCCCCCAAGAGACTTATCCCCTCTCTTACATCATCATACTTCCTGTTTGCCATAAGGAATCATGGGAAATATAGTTTCAAAGTCCCCACGTGTCCATAGGAAATATATAACATACTTTTAAATGGCATCTTCCCAATTCCAAATATACAATCCCCCCTGAGATCCGGCAAAAAAATGGTTGGTCCTTTTTCTTCGCTGGATCTGTAAACATAGACAACTTCTAAATTTTAGGAATTTGGGGGATAAAAGAAATAGATGAACAAATGGATAAAATTAGCCGCATTGACAAAAAACCAATTTGGGGGCAGTCCCCTATTGGCATAACATGTACAATTAAAGCAATACATTCAACTCAACTTCAACTCCCCATAATTTAATTAACTGCACCCCAAAGTTCAAATTTGGTCTTCATGGTACAGTGAAAGCTTTTCAGGCATCTTCATGGTGTCTTCACCAAACAGGTTCATCGTCTGGATTCTGGGGAGATAGCAAGATCCTTATCCTGAAATTATTCTCAAAAGAATTTAAACTTTACATTATAGATTATAAAACATACATTTTCTTCTGAGAATTATACATTTACCCCTGAAATTACTCCTAAAAGAGTTAAATATACATATATTTTGACATTATCAAATTTAAAAAAACTTAACACACATCCCATCCCTCTGAGGAAATCTAAACACACCTTTTTTTCTTGAAAAGGGTACCTCAGGTCAGCTAAGGATGAGTGGCTGAGTCACGGGGGTTGTATGAAATCAATTGGCAAAATACAAAGAATAAAATTCAAGAAAAAAAGAAGAATAAATTAACTTGTGAATGAAATGTAAAATGTGCAAAAAATGTAGGGGAAATAAACAGGCCTTTGAATCAAGGCCCAATGAAAGTGATTTAAGCAGTTTGCTATTACCCATTCAGGGCCAGGACTTAAGGGAAACATCTCTCTCTGTTCTGATTTGCCATCAGCTTTTCAGGGAAGTGAGCCAAATAAATTACCAATCTTAGGTGCTTCGCTAGGAATTTAAGTTGAGGGGACCCACATCCTCTAAAGTTTTAGAAAAGACTGGTACTCCGGGACTCAAACCCCAATTTTTCAAGCCCTTCAAGTATTGGCATAGACTTCTGCAATCCATGCAGATTTAGTCAGTCTCTGTGACTGTGCTTTCTTAGCATTATTATGGCTCTTATGTTCCCTTCTCCTGGAATCAGACAAAAAGGCATTTAATCACAGTCCTATAGGCTCAGGTATTTGTATTAGCTTATATCACTGTAAAACAAATTAAAAAAAAGGATAAATAATGATTATATATGTACTTCCAGTACAAGATGAGAAAAAGGAAAAATCAATTGCTCTAATTAAAAAAAATGTTTTAAAAATCAAAAAATATATATATAGCTTAGAACTAGAAGGGTTTTCTTACCCAAAAATGAGATTTTCGGTCAGAGAAAATGGATCTTACAAATAGCAGATTCACAATGCACATTCAGATAGAGTACCATAATTTCCCATAGCACATTTTAAAACAATAAACATTGATGTTTAAAAATCATATACTTGTTATAACTTTTAAATCTTGGCTAAGAGTTTCTCAACAAACTCTGTTATTGCTTCCATAGCAAAATCTGATATTTAAAAAAAGAAACCTTCTGGTCTAAATCATCCTCAGATAAGAATATATAGGAGCTCCTTGGCTTCCTATTTTAAAAAAAAACAATCCCAGGTAGGAAATTTTATGCTTCTACCCTTTTAAGGCAATAATTTTTTTATAATAAAATATATAAAAGCAAGGCATGGAAACTTCCAAGGTTCTATACAATTACCAAGACAGAATAAAATTTAAAAGAACACGTGCTCCTATAAGATGTTATAACCGCAGCGTTTTTGATATAGTAAGCTTTAAGTAAATTAGGAAATATAATAAAATCATAAGCAGAAACTTCATTAGCTTAAAATGATTCAGTGCAACAGGAAAACCAACAAAATAAGCAAGATTAATTCACAAAACGAATTAGCAAAATACAGTAAGATACAGTCTCTAAAACTCTGAATTCTGAGGTTTTAAAAGTTTAGGGGTTTTTTAAGTTCAAAGTTCTAAGGAGGTTCGGGGTGAATTTCTTCCCCTGATGTTCAGTTCTTAATTGCAAGAAAGTTTGAATAGGCCATGGGCCCGATGAATAGTAATCACTAGTTCAAGGTTCAGATGCTAAGTCCACATGGGTTCGGGTTGTGGGCTCGGGGCTAGAGAAAAGCTTAGGTCAGTTTTGTACAAAATACCCACGTGGAGAGCTTGTGGGCGGGGGTTTCCCTGTGGAGGGCAAGAATGGCCTTTCAGATTAAGAGTCCTCTATAAGAGAGTAGGGAGAAAAGGGGGATACTTCCCAAATCTTTAGCGGCAGAGCTGAAGCTGAAACGGCGGCGTTCGGCAAGTCAGAACTGGGTGGTAGTGAAAGCAGCAGCAGCTCCAGTAGTCTCGAAGTTAGGGCAGGGCTGTAGCGGCAGCACCAGAGAGGCAGGATTGGAGAAGTGGTCTGCTCCGGTGAGTCAGGAAAAGCGGAGGAGATCAGAGTAGGCAGGAACGTGAGGCAGTGGCCTGTACCGGCGTTTTGGTTTTAAAGCCAGAAGCCAGAATTGGCTGGCCTGACCTCCCAAGGTGGGTTGGGCTGGTCTGGCTGGCTGAGAACCATCTGAGGCAAAAATGTGCTGTTGCTTTTAGCAAAAGCATGGCGAGGAAAGCCAGTCTCCTTTTTTAAAAAATTGCCCGAAAGAGCTGAGCAAGATGGCCAAAAAACAGGCATGGTTTTCTTTAGGCTATCTGGAAAATTGAGAATTCGAATTCCAAACTTTGTATGGTTACCATTATTGTTAAGATTAAAAATGATAAAGAAATTAGTATTTTAATTAAAGCCATGCTGATAGGGATAAAATCATTAGACCACGTGCCTGTAAGAATTCACATTGCCTCAGCCATTTTTACCTTTCGTATAGCGCGCTCAGTTAGCTAAGAGGGCCACTTCCTCCTCCCCCAAGAGACTTATCCCCTCTCTTACATCATCATACTTCCTGTTTGCCATGAGGAATCATGGGAAATGTAGTTTCAAAGTCCCCACGTGTCCATAGGAAATATATAACATACTTTTAAATGGCATCTTCCCAATTCCAAATATACAGCTTAGACCTTTAAGGGCCATGTGGTTCCCTTTTCTTTAACTTTAGGAGTATAATCACAATCACTCCGAGTTAACAAAAATCCCAACAGTGATTTGGTGCTTTGCCTTGATATACATTTATGTCTCTCTAGTTAATCTCAAGACTCTTTGTGGTTAAGCAAGCTTAAGATTGCTGGAAATTTGGGTAATGAAGTAGCTTGTTATATTTCAGTGTCTATGAATTGGTACCAGTAGGAGTAATTGGTGAAAGGACATTTTTCTTAGAACTTCTCTCATTCCTCAAGTAGGTAGTTACAATTGGTGGCAACTTTCAATATTTATATTTTAGTATTGTTTGCCACATGGCACCGAGAGCCTCTGAGCAACCAAACATGCAAGCTGTATAGGGATCAGTGGAGATGCATGTGGTAGATATGAATGAGAATAGCAAATATTCAACAAAGAAAACAACAATGAACAACAAGAAAAAATAGAGTAAAGGATAACCTCAAAGATTTATGTTTTAAAAGGAGAAGTATGTAATGTGGGGAGAAAGGAGAGAGGCCAGTGCAGTTGGCATAGCTGTTGAAACTGGAAAATTGATGAGATCACAGATCTTCTTGAGTATTTTAATACATTTGAAAAAATAAACTATTTTCTAAGAAGCTTTAGAGCTTCATTCAAAATTTTTTATTTTGGGTAATTTTGTTCTGGAATTTCTTTTCAAACTCCCAGTTTAGCTTATTGAATAGATTCTCATCATCTGCCAGCTATTATCATCATCTAGATGATGTGTCATTATTGTATGGTGGAAAGAGTATTGAATTTGGAGTTAAAAGTATCAACGTGTTACTGGCTACCTATGTGAACTTGGGGAGCATCACTTATATTTTGAGGGTCTTAGCTTCCTACTCTGCTAAAAGAGAACTAAGTGACCTCTGAAGTCTCTTTCAGCTCTAAATTTATGATATTGTTGTCTTTCTTGCCTTATTCCCTCCCTCTTATCATCCTTTTTCTTCTTTACCTGATCTTTCTTTTCCAAAGGACAGTCAGTAACCAAACATCTATTAAGTACCTACTGTGTACAAGGCACTGTGCTGAGTGCTGAGGATACAAATACAGACATAATTCTTGCCCTCAAGTAGCCTGTAGTCTAATGGAGGAAGACAACACACAAAAGGAACCTGAACAGGAGGCAAGGAAAAGGAAAACATGCTCAAGATGAGGGTGTGATAGATAGTTTATCCATATATAAGACAAGTCCAAATGATTTCAAAAGCAGGTGTAGCTGGTGGGAAATGAGAGGAAACTGTTTTGAGCCCCTGGGCCTATCCTCCAGTCAGAGGCTGGAAGCTACTAGATAAAGAGTAGGCAGATTCAGTTTCACAGCATAATGAGATTTCCCAGTAATGAGTTTCCTGGGGAAAGAAGGCATGATAAAGAAATCCAAAGAAGTCCAAAGGCAGTGTAACTGGTTGGAAATGGGGAGAAATATTGTGTCAGAAAGGGGTCCCAAAGTTCTGGGTGTAGTTCACTTTGTTTATGCATTTGTGACAAACTGCAAAGGAGGACACATAGCCAATGGCAAAACTATATATTGGAAGGCACACAATTTGCATAATTCAGTATCTGGTGTGAAGTGCCTGTAGCATTTACTCATTAAATTTGTATAAAATTTTAGAAAATATCATACTGTCATTTGGAGGTTAACTGTTACATTCGTGGCATGGTTTTATTTAATTCCTCATTGCCCAGACTATCAAGTGCATCTGTGCCCAACCCAACTGTCTTTACATTTCATCTGACCTTAAGAGCACTTTAGTCCCTCCTGGGTGTTTTTCTTTAACATCTCTTGCTAGCATGACAGTTGTGTAGTACACTGTGCTGAGGGAAAATTCTGATTTGTACTCTTTAGCTTGAAATTCTTGAATCATCTCTACCTATATTTTGCCCTGTCTTTCTCTTCACCCTAAAGTCAGTGTTCATAACAGCATTCTTGAGAGTGCTTGCATAAGCTGTGGGTTTATAAGTTTATTCAGGTCTACTGAACCCACAATTATGCTGTACCTATGTAAATTGGGAAAGGTCATCTTGTCATCTTTTTGAAGTCACTTTGAAAAACTTAGTGCTGTGTCCCATTAGTCTTTTTGTTTTTAAAGAAAACACCAACATTTTTTTTTTTTTGAGCTATATAGTTTGTTCATTGTACTGCTAGATTTTGATATTGCCATGAGAGTGGGAGTCTGTAACTCAAGTGCTGGACTCTGGTTCTTTTGGCAGTGAAAATCATATGTAAAAGTAAGACTGTCAGTTAAAGATTTTTTGATTGACAAGTGATCCCAAACAAATCTTTTGGATTGTTACACTGTAAAATGTAGATTTGCTTTAAATCAAATTGATTTAAACTTGATTTGGAAGATTGGATTTATATGTAGATCTGTTTCTCCTCTCTTAAAAATACATTCTTCTTATTGTTATTCCTTTGAATGTACTCAGAGATACATATATTTGATGTTTTTTTAACTAGTGAGTTATTTTGCTTAGTAATAGTAGTATTAATAAAGTACTTTAAGGTTCGCAAAGTACCATATGAAAACCAGTCACAGGCAGAGAGTTGAGTGAGAGAGATAAATTGCTTCAACCTTTCTATGTAGATTTATACATATAATTTTAAGGATTAAAAAGATTTATAAATGAGTAAGGTAGATAAGATAGAATTTAATATTTAAAGATAGTGAGTATAGTTTAAGTCAGACCTGTTTTAGACAAGAAGAAATCCCATGAAGGGACAGTTGGTTGGGTTGGTTATTTAGTTAAATACTAGTGCTAGAGTATTAATAGATCTCCTATTTAATTTTCTGTTTCCTACTTTTACGCTCCCTACTCTGGAAGAAAATAAAAAATGTTATATTATTCTGCCTCCAGCAAGTTCATCCACCACCAGCTTGGCCTAAAAGCTTTAATATTATCAATATATTTCATCAATATCCATAATAGTTTTAATATTTCATAGACAGGTTAACTTAATTGCTCTTCAGCGCCCCCTGTGGATCAGAAGGGTGAAACTTCTCATCAGTAACTATACTCTTCTCAATTTCTTATGTATATCTCAGCTCTCAAATAAAATTGTCTCAACACACTAAATCTTCTTTCTTCACCTTAAATTTCTTTTTCTTTCACTTCAACTGCCATCAACTGTCAAAGTCCAGAGAGCCGAGTCCTGCGACCTCTATCCACCTTAACTACCAGAGGAAACAGGAATCAAGCATTCTTTCCTAGACACCTTTTATGCCATATCCTTAAGAGATCCACAGCAAATACCTTTCTCCTCCTTACTTCAAAGGGACAGCTCCAAAGAACAAACACACTTCTGAGCTGAAACTCTTGCTTCTGATTAGACAGAACAACCTAAATAAATTCTTACCCTAACACCTGCTTGTTCTTGCTAATTTTGCAGCATTAACTTAAAAAAATTTTTGTGGTGAGTTCTTTCCACTTAAATT
This sequence comes from Gracilinanus agilis, assembly GCF_016433145.1. Lineage (NCBI taxonomy): Eukaryota > Metazoa > Chordata > Mammalia > Didelphimorphia > Didelphidae > Gracilinanus > Gracilinanus agilis. The sequence continues at coordinate 229,709,876 of NC_058133.1, read as the reverse complement.
GTATAGTCATTGAATGTATTGATTTCTTGTCTCTTCTTATTTCACTTTGCATTGTATTAGTATTTCTACACTTTTCTGTATTCATCACAGTCATCATTTCATACAGCATAGAAATATTCTGTTATATTCATCTATATATCATATTTTTTTCCTTTACCAGGCAGCGGGTATCTACCTTGTTATCAGTTGTTTGCGATTACAAAAAGTAATCATATAACTATTATGATATATATGAGAACTTAACATCTTATTATGGGGCTTTTTCTGATGCCTTGGGGCATAATCCTACTAATGGAATCTCTTGGTTAAAAGATATGACTCTTCGGTCACTTTATTTGCATAATTTCAAATTGCTTTCCAAAATGGTTATTCTGATTCACAGTTCCACTGAAAATGCAGTATTGTGCCTATCTTCTCACAAATACTCCAGCATTAATTTTTCTTATCTTTTGTCATCCATGCTGAATTGCAAGGTGTGAGGTGAAAGTTCAGTGTAGTTTCATTTTGCAGCTGTCTTATTATTAATAATTTGAGGCACTTTTTCATACAGTTGTTAATATTTTGAAATTCTTTTGAGAACTATTTGTTCCATTGTTTGACTACTTATCTATTAGGGAATGGCTAATATTATGTTAAAATATTATATGCACACACACATATACACATATTCACACACATAAATACATATGACATGTATATTTTTATCATATTGTCATATCTATCCTTATATATCTTGGATATCAAACTTTTATCTGAGAAATTTGATACAAAAAGTTTTTGCTAATTTGACCCATTTCATTCTTATTGTGCATTAATTTGGTTTGTGCAGAAGTTTTTCAATTTCATGGCATCAGAATGACTTACTTCGTATTTTTAATAAACTCTATTACCTGGTTGGTTAAGGAGATATCATCTAGGAGCAGCTGGGTAGCTCAGTGGATTGAGAGTCAGGCCTAGAGACGGGAGGTCCTAGGTTCAAATCCGGCCTCAGACACTTCCCAGCTGTGTGGTCCTGGGCAAGTCACTTGACCCCCATTGCCTACCCTTACCACTCTTTCACCTAGGAGCCAATACAAAAAAAAGAAGATATCATCTACTCATAACTATGAGGAGGTATATCACCTGCTTCTCTTCTAATTTATTAAATTTATTAAAATTCTAATTTATTAAAATCCTAATTTATTAAAAAAGTGAAATCTTGAAGCTAGGTATCCATTTAGAATATATTTATTAGTTAACACTCTCAGTTCAGGTCTGATATTGGGACACATTGAAGCACTTGTAAATCAATGGATATTTAACATAAGGAGGTTTACTTTGCTCAACATAGCAAGGATATGTAGTAAAGTATTTCTCTAGATGAGTTTCCCTTCTTTTCCATATGGAAATGTGTGGTCAACATTGCAGGGTAATATTACTCAAGTGGATTTCAGAAATCTATTAAGTCCAAGAGGACTAGATTATAGGTGACTGAGACTTTTTATACCTTTAAATGTCAGGGGAGACAGAATGAGTCAGAAATGAATTTGTCTTAGGTTTGCTCCATGTTGGTTAAAGGTGGTAGTTTGGTTATAGGATTGGGGTAGGGAGCTGCATTGGGAAAACTGGGGGTGGAGTGAATCATGGAGGCCTTTTTAGATCCTGGTGGGCAGCTTCGTCTTCTTTCCCACATATTATGGGTGGGAGTAAGGAAGCTGCTTAGGGAAAATATGGGTCCAATCATATGGTGTAAACCTAATTTCTGACAGTCTGCTTTCCAGTTTTCCCAGTAGTTTTCATCAAATAGAGTTCTTTACTAAGTAATTTAGTTTCCATTTTTCTCAATTGCCCCTGAGGTATTAAGTTCCATTGTTTTTATTCTCCTATGTTTAGTCCATTTCATTGATCCTCCTCTGTTTTTTTGAACCAATACCAGATGATTTTGATGTTGATTTATTAATTTGTAATTTAGCAATTTAAGGTTTGCAAGTACTTTCCCTACCCAGAATTACTGAGCTCTTGTCTGAGATGAGAATGTCCTGAGGAAATACATTAATGCCACATGATTTGGCAGCATTGCCAAATGGCTAAAAGTAGCCTTGAACCAGGAAGATTTGGGTTTGAATAATTGCATATGTTGGTAATGTGACCAAGTACAAGTAATAGGACAACAAATTTAGAGCTGCCTGGGACTTTAGAGATGATCTAGTTGAACACCTCCTCTTTAAGCATTTGAGGAAACAGATTCAGAGATGTTAAGTGAACTTGTCCAGGATTCCTTAGCTGCTATGTGTCAGAGGGGATGACTAATATACTCAAAACTGCCTCTCTGAATCACTTGATTTCTCACTGCTCCTAGGCAAAAAGAATACAAGTTACAGAGGTGCTATGCAGCACATGTGGAGGGAATCATTAGTCCTCCCCTTCTCCTCCTCCTTAACATTATTTAGT
>NC_058133.1:229587180-229683067 GCF_016433145.1 Gracilinanus agilis | reverse complement strand
GGGGGGGGGGGGGGGGGGCAGCTGGGAACGATTTTTACTGGGAGTTCGAAAATCTCTTCGTTGAGTCGCCAACTGTAAAGATTGAAATTAATATTCAATTCAAATATCAAAGTATGATATTTATAAGGATTTTTATTTAAAGCCCTGGGGAAGAATCCTAACTCACTCTTCACCAAGGAGCCTTCTCTCCAAAAAGCCCCGACACCACGCCCACCATGACCATATCAAAAACAGCCTGTGAAACCCACAACCAATAGGAAAAGGCTAAAAGAATTATGGGTATGGTGAAAAGGAGTTTGGGTAATGTAGTTTTAACTCACAACCAATAGGAAAAGGCTTAAGGAATTATGGGTAATGTAGTTTTAAAGGGGGTACAAGGTATTTTCAACTTTACAGATTTTAAGCTCCTTGAGGATAGATTCTGTCTTGCTTGCTTTTATTTGTTTCTTTAGACTCTTACAGTTCCTGGCGCTTAATAAATGTACAGTGGTACCTTGATACATAAGCATCTTGAGTCACAAGCAATTTGAGGTATGAGCAGTCATGATTGGGATTTTTTGCTTTAAGTTATGAGCAGATATTTGAGTCATGAGCTTCCGCCATCCTCCACTAAGAGAGACTGTCAAACATTCAGTTTCCCAAGTTACACAAGACTCTCTCATTTAATTCATACTTATCTGGATGTGCAAGCATCTACATTGAATTGGTTTTGCTTTCTTCTTTATTTTTGTCTTTATTATCAGTTTTTTTGGCATATTTCTTAACTTTTAACCCTAGGTCTTGATGATGGAAGAATTGAAGGGATTACAGCAGCAGCATAGGGAGGTGTTGAGTTAGTGTGGGAGGAGCCTGAGGTAATCAGTACAAGTGATATTAAGGAAATATTGAGTTTTGGGTAAACATTAAACAGTTTATTGAAAAGATACACCCAGAAAAAGTTGTAACAGGTCATCCTGTGTTGGAGCTGTGTATTGGCACTTGTTTCACACATTATCATGTGTAGAGAGTAGGTTATGTTAAGAGATAGAGCAGGAAATGAAAACCTTCCTCTGCCAGCATCTCTGCTTGACCTTGAAAGTAAGTAACACTTCATAAGCAAGTTTATTTCTTTATATTCTTTATTATTATCTATAAACATATTTATTTCTTATTTATAAAGTATATTTTCTTATTTAAAAGCATATAAAACAAAAAAAAATAGTGGACCAGAACAGATTAATTGCATTTCCTTTAATTAAATGGGGAAATTTGATTTGATACATGAGCAAATTAAGTTATGAGTTTGGCCATGGAATGAATTAAACTTGTGTGTCAAGGCTCCACTTTACATTCTATTTGTATATTTAGGTATGAATATAGCTATGTCTATATTCAACCTATATACTAATCTTATTATTCAGGAATGTAGCTATGGGAGGGAGTCCCAAAATAAAAGAACTGCTAATTCTATTTTCTATGAGAGACAAGATCCATCTAGACCCCCAAAATGTGCAAACATTAGACACCAGTTCCACAAGTTGATAAACAGTACACCCAATTGCTCACTCCCTGTGAATACATTTGAGTATACCACTTTTGGGAAGAGAGGGGGTATTATCTGATTCTTTACTGGGATATCTTTTGCCTTTCTTCTAGAGTGATGACTTGAAGTCTTGGGGCATTAGAACTGGGTTAAGGGAGTAAAAGGGAAAGCTAATCACTGGCTAGTGTTGCAATTTTGCTCATGCTCCCTGAAGATGGAGACATGCTTGACCTTGCAGGTAACTATTATCCACAGTGAATCATTATATATCTGCATATCAAAGAGGCATTGTGGTATAGTGATCAGAGCTTTAGCCTAGTAGTCTGGAAGTACTGGGTTGAAGTTGTTAAGATTAAAAATAGGGAGTCTTGGCCATAAATTTTAAATGGCTTATTTTTTAATTTTTCAACATAAATTTATTTAATTATTTAATATAGGGTGTTTTTCTATGGTTACATTATTCATGTTCTTTCCCTTCCTCTTCCCTCCCTACTCCCAGAGCCAATGAGCAATTCCCCTGGGTTTTACACATATCATTGTTCAAAGCCTATTTCCATATTATTAATATTTACAATAGAGTGATCATTTAAAGTCAGCATCCCCAATCATATACCCATTGAACCATGTGATCAATCATATTTTAAATGTTTTATTAATCTGAAAAGATAAAGTGAGTGATGAGGGAGAATGATAGGCTGAAGATAAGTTCCTCTAGTAGTATAGAGACTCCATTTAGCTGATTAAGATCTATACTTTCTTACTGTAGTAACCACCTAGTGCATCTGATCTGTCTTCATTTCCAAAGCCCCAAAGGGCTTTCCTTCCTCCATTCCCCTTTTTAAATTCAATTAGCTCCTCATTAGGGAATACCATTAAATGGGGTGGAGGTAATTTTCCTCACACAAAGTCATCATAAGACCCAAACTAAGACATCTCAGTGCTAAAGGCAGCTATTATTCAGGACTATAAATTGCAGTACAGGTTGTAAGAATTAAATTAAGATTTTTGACTAAAATATGAGAATTCTAAGGTAATATTGTGGTCTCCAATTAAAAATATTATAGCTCAAGTCAAAATGACTCGTAATAGCTTTTTATTTAAAAAGAGGTGGAAAGTATGAAAGTAGAGAAGTATAAAAGATGATAGAGAAGATGTCTAGCCTATCACACTAAATGTGGCTCTGGTGCTTGGATTAGCCTGGTAGGACTTGTTAACCTTTGACAGGAGGACCTGGTCAGTGTTCCACCCTTGCAGCCTCCTCCAAGAGGGGAAGGCCTCTCTGAAACTAAATTCTCCAGAAGCCAGGAAAGGAAGGCCAGCTACTCACTCACTCAAGAAACAGTCCAAGAGCCAAGATTCAAGTCCAAAGTTACCTCCAAGAGGCAGGTCACCAGCCAAAGCTCCAAGCCAAAGATTCAAGCTGGATCCCCTGCTAAAGAAATTCAGGACTTTTTATAGTCCTTTCCTTTCCTTTCCCCTCTTCACAGGGACCAATCACAGCTTCCAAATTGCTTAGCAATGCCCAGGGAGGCAATGCCTGTGGGATCCACCTCTTATCCTCTGAAGGTGTCAGCTCTTATCAAAGGATTCACAAGTTTCTGATTGATTGGGTTAAAAGGGTGGAGTTCTCCAAGTAAGTGACTTGTGAATTCTCTTACTTGATAACAAGATGTTAAGTAGGAATTAAATAGGAGTTTCTTAGATTGATTAACTCAAAATAGACAAAGAGAATAAAGAATTCCCTCTCATAAGGTGCTAATCTCCATTAGTAGGGAGAATTTCCTCACCTGACATATCCTATTATACTGAAATCATAGGTTCAGTCCAAAAAAAAATTTATAAATGTTTATGTGCATTTAACCAGTAAGCAACCAAATATGAAAAACCCAGAAATAATAAACACACCCTTTTCAGAGCATAATGTAATCAAATTATAATAAATAAAGGTCCATGGAAATGGAAAATTTAAAATTAATTGGAAACTGAATAATCTAATTCCAAAAAAGGGTTGAATCAAAGAACAAACTATAGAAAGAATAACTTCATTTAGGAGAATGACAATGAAGAGACAGCATACAACATTTATGGGGATACAACCAAAACAGTATTTAGGGGAAAATTTATATCTCTGAATGCTTAGGTCAATAAATTAGAGAAATAGCCTATCAGTGAATTGGACATGCAACTAAAAAAATTTTAGGAAAGAAACAGATATAACACGCTCAATGAAAGTCAAATAATTGGAAATCTTAAAAAAAATTAAGGAGTAATCAATAAAATTGAGAGCAAGAGAATTATTGAAATAATAAATAAGACTATGAGTTGGTTTCATGAAAAAAAAACAAATTTAATAGAACATTAGTTAATTTCATTTTAAAAAGGAAAGAAGAAAATCAAATTACTGCTATCAAAAATGGAAATTCTGAATTCATCACTAATGAAGAGGAAATTAAAGCAATCATCAGGATTCCCCAATTATATGGCAACAAATATGGCAATCTAGGTAACATGGATGGATATTTAAAAAAATATAAACTGCCTAGATTAATAGAAGAGGAAATAGAATGCTTAAATAATCCCATATCAGAAATAGAAATTGAACAAGCCATCAAAAAACTTCCTAAGAAAAAATCCTCAGGGCCCATGGATTCATAACTAAATTCTATATACATTTAAAGAACAAGTAATTCCAGTATTATATAAATAATTTGGCAAAATAGACAAAGAAGGAGTTCTACCAAATTCTTTTTATGATACAAATATAGTGTTTATATATAAGCTAGGAAAACCAAAAATGAAGAAAGTTATAGATCAATTTCCGTAATGCAAAAATCTTAAAACAAATACTAGCAGGGCAGCTGGGTGACTCAGCCAGGTCTAGAGACAGGAGATCCTAGGCTCAAATATGGCCTCAGACATTTCCTAACTGTGTGGCCCTGGGCTTAACCCCTATTGCCTTAACCCACTCTTCTGCATTGGAACCAATACATTGTATTGTTTTTTTAAAAAAAAAAATACAAGAATCATTCACTATGACTAGCTTAGATTCATACCAGGAATGCAAGACTAGTTTAATATTAGGAAAACTATAAGCATAATTGATCATATCAGTAGCAAATGGAAATCACACAATATCTCAGTAGATGCAAAAAAAAGCCTTTAACAAAATACAATATTCATTCCAATTAAAAACACTAGAAAGCGTAAGAATAACTGCCCTTTCCTTAAAATGGTAAGTAGGATCTATCTAAAATCATCAGCAAGTGTCATCTGCAATAGGAATGTTAGAAACCTTTCCAATACGATCAGTGGTGAAGTAAAGATTTCCATCATCACCACTGTAATTTAATATTGTATAAGAAATGCTAGCTTTAGGAATATGAGAAGAAAAAGAAATTAAAGTAGGCACTGAGGAAACTATCTCACTTTGCAAATAACATTATGGAATATTTAGGGAATCCTAGAGAATCAACTAAAGAATTCATTAAAGTAATTAATTACTTTAGCAAAGTTGCAGAATACAAAATAAAGCCACACAAAATCATTGGCATTTCTATATATCACCAACAAGGTCTACCAACAAGAAATAGAAAGAAAAATGCCTTTTAAAATAACACTAGACTGGTTAAGATGGTGGCAGAGTAAAAAGAAGCTGCTTAACCTCTCCTAACCGAAACGTACAGTACTCCACAAGAAGACATAAAAACAAATCCAGAGGAATGAAGGGACCTCACAGCAGGGTGCAGCATTGGAGTTACGTGGAATTGGGGCATTTCCATGCTATAAACGGGTGAAACAGCTCTCACTAAAACATGAGCTGAGCAACCTCCTCCCACACCCCATACCACCTACAATGCCAAAGCCAGCACACGAGCTAGAGCAAGCTTGGGGCACACATTAAGTCCTTGGCAGCTACCTGGGGTCACCAGGCGCTGCCCCTGAGAGCAGCAAGACCTAAGACCCCAAAAGGCTAAAGAACTCACGGACTTTGAACACAGACCCTGAGTGCACGCACCACTGCAGGCGCAGACGCAAGCTCAGACACAGATCCTGAGCTCAGATGAGGACTCGGATCCTGAGTGCAGGCGCGGACCTTGACTGGGGACCCACTGCAGAGGGGTGCATGACTGTGGAAGCAGCTCCCTGAGACTGTTAAAGGAGCCTCAGGCAGAGGAACAAGCAAGGGGATCATCTAGGGGCTTGACCTTGAGAACAACTAGACCTGAGACCTCAGGAGCCTAAAGAGCGCAGACAGACCCAGAGTGTGAGGATGAACATGAGAGGGCGAAGGTTAACAATGGCAAGCCAGAGACAAGAACCCAAAAAGAGAAAGATCATCAAGAAGAAATCTGTAACGCTTGACAACTTTTACACAGATAAAATCCAGACAACAGAGCAAACAGCAGAGGAGAACAAACAAGTGATCATATCCAAACCTTCCCAAAATAATGAAAACTGGCCACAAGATACTGAAGAGTTCAAATCTGAGATGATGAGAAAGATGGAAGAGATTTGGCGAGAGAAGTGAGAAATAGCTCAAAAGGAAATTAACAGGTTAGAAGCCAAAAACTCCCAATTGGAGAAAGATGCCCCAAAATCAAACGAAATGGTAAGCAAATTGGAAACCAAAATCTGGCAAGAAAATAACAGTTTAAAAGGCAGAATTTCAAAATTGGGAAGTGAGGAAAGTAAATTGAAGACCAGAAATGACCAGACTGAAAAGGAAAACCAAAAGATTATAGCTGAAAACCAATACCTAAAGCCTAGAATTGAGCAATTAGGAGCTAATGATCTCTGAAGACAGCAAGAACAAATAAAACAAAGTCAAAAGATTGATAAAATAGAAGGAAACATGAAATATCTCAATGAGAAAGTGACAGACCAAGAAAACCAGTCTAGAAGAGACAATCTGAGACTCATTGGTCTTCCTGAAAAAGCAGAAATGAATAGAAATTTGTACTCAATACTAAAAGAAATTATTCAGCAAAATTGCCCTGAATTTCTACAACAAGAGGGCAATATAGACATGGGAAGGATCCATTCATCACCCTCTACACTAGACCCAGAAAAGACAACCTTCAGCAATATAATTGCTTAATTCAAGAGCTTCCAAGTAAAAGAAAAAAATTTACAAGAAGCCAGAAAGAGATAATTCAGATATCAAGGAGCACAAATCGGGATCACACAGGATCTGGCAGCCTCCACACTAAAAGATCACAAGGCTTGGAATATGATATTCAGAAAGGCAAGAGAACTGGGTCTACAACCAAGGATCACGTACCCAGCAAAACTAACTATATACTTCCAGAGGAAAGTTTGGGCATTCAACAAGATAGAAGATTTCCAAGTATTTGCACAGAAAAGACCAGGACTAAATGGAAAGTTTGGTATCCAACCACAAAAATAAAGAGAAACATGAAAAGGTAAATAAGAAACAGAAGGGAAAGAAAGAAAACTCATTTTTTTTAAATTTGCCTCTTTAAGGGCTTCAATATGATCTAATTATTTGTATTCCTATGTGGAGAAATGTTATGTATAATTCTCTGTAAGTAACTCTATTCACTATTATAGTATTCACTATTATGGTAACTAGAAGAATTATTCATAGGGAGAGATTGAAATACTAAATTGTCTAAGATAATATGGGAGTGGGAAAGAGGGGGGTGAATAGTAGAGGACACCAAGAGAAACTTGAATGAATAAGAAAAATAGGATATTCTCTTACACACAAAGAGGGCATGGGAAGGGGAAGGGATGAATACTATTATGAGAAGGAGAGGAAGAGAGCATTAAGAGGTAATATTTAAACCTTACTCTCTATGTAATTAACCCTGAGAGGGAAGAGTAGCTTTATCCATTGGGATATAAAACTCTATCTAACCCTACTGAAAAAGTCAGAAAGGATAAACCAAGGGGAGCAGGGTAGAGGGGAGGTCAAAAAAGGGAGGGGAGAAGAAGGAGGAGGGAATTCATTAGGCCTTAAAAATAAAAAAAAGGGGAATAATAAGGGAGGGGGTAGAAAGAGAAGTTAATCAAGGGAGGGGACAAGGGTTACTGGCTTAAAGCAAACCACTCATTTAAAAGGAAATATAAGAAGAAGGGGTAGAACTAGGAGAAGATACCAAAATGTTGGTGAATATACTACTGATAATTATAACTCTGAATGTGAATGGGATGAACTGGCCCATAAAATGGAAGCAAATAACATAGTGTATTAGAAACCAAAATCCTACCATAAGTTGTCTACAAGAAACACATATGAGGCGGGTGGACATGCACAGGTATAAGGTAAGGGGCTTGAGCAAAATCGTTTGGACCTCAAATGAGAAAAAGAAGGCAGGAGTGGCAATTGTGATTTCTGACAAAGTCAAAGTAAAAATAGATATGATTTAAAAAGACAGGGAAGGTCAATACATCCTGATTAAAGGCAGTTTAGACAACAAGGAAATAACATTGCTCAATATGTGTGCACCAAATGGCATAGCAAGCAGATTCGTAAGGAGAAACTGGCAGATCTCAAGAAGGAAATAAATAGTAAAACCATACTAGTGAGAGATCTAAATATTCCTCTTTCAGATCTAGATAAATCAAACCAAAAAATAAATAAGAAAGAGGTAAGAGACGTGAATGAAGTCCTAGAAAAATTAGATTTAATAGGTATGTAGAGAAAAATAAATAGGGACAAAAAGGAATACACCTTTTCAGCTGCACATGGTACATTCGCAAAGATTGACCATGTAATAGAGCGTAGAAACATTGCAAACAAATGCAAAAAATCAGAAATAATAAATGTAACCTTCTCAGACCATATTGCAATAAAAATGATAATTACTAAGGGCACCTAAACAGGCAAATAAAAAACTAATTGGAAATTAAATAATATGATTCTCCAACACCGGCTAGTCAAAGAAGAAATCATAGAAACAATCAACAATTTCATTGAAGAGAATGACAATGATGAGACATCCTACCAAACTCTGTGGGATGCAGCCAAGGCAGTACTCAGGGGGAAATTTATATCCTTGAGTGCATATATTAACAAATTAAGGAGGGCAGAGATTAATGAATTGGGCATGCAACTTAAAAAATTAGAAAGTGAGCAATTTAAAAATCCCCAGATGAAAACTAAATTAGAAATACTAAAAATCAAGGGAGAAATTAATAAAATCAAATGTAAAAGAACTATTGAATTAATACATAAGACTAGAAGCTGGTATTTTGAAAAAACAGATAAAATAGACAAAGTACTGGTCAATCTAATAAAAAAAAAAAGGAAAGAAGAAAACCAAATTGACAGTATCAAAGATGAAAAGGGAGACCTCACCTCTAATGAAGGGGAAAATAAGGCAATCATTATAAACTATTTCACCCAATTATATGGCAATAAATATAGCAATCTAGGAGATATGCATGAATATTTACAAAAATACAAATTGCCTAGATTAACAGCAGAAGAAATAGAATACCTAAATAATCCCATATCAGAAAAAGAAATTGAACAAGCCATTAAAGAACTCCCTAAGAAAAAATCACCAGGGCCTGATGGATTCACAAGTGAATTCTATCAGATATTCAAAGAGCAACTAATCCCAATACTATACAAATTATTTGATATAATAAGCAAAGAAGGAGTCCTACCAAATTCCTTTTATGACACAAATATGGTACTGATTCCAAAGCCAGGTAGATCAAAAACAGAGAAAGAAAACTACAGACCAATCTCCATAATGAACATAGATGCAAAATTCTTAAAATAGAATACTAGCAAATAGATTCCTGCAAGTGATCAAGAGGATTATCCGCCATGATCAGGTGGGATTTATACCAGGAATGCAAGGATAGTTCAACATTAGGAAAACCATCCACATAATTGACCATATCAACAGTCTAACGAATAAAAATCATATGATTATCTCAATAGATGCTGAAAAAGCCTTTGACAAAATATAGCACCCATTCCTATTGAAAACCCTGGAAAGTATAGGAATAGAAGGACCTTTCCAAAAATAATAAACAGTATATACCTAAAACCATCAACAAACATCATATGCAGTGGGGATAAATTAGAAGCCTTTCCAATAAGATCAGGAGTGAAACAAGGATGCCCATTATCACCTCTATTTTTTAACATTGTACTAGAAACACTAGCAGTAGCAATTAGAGAAGAAAAAGAAATTGAAGGTATTAAAATAGGCAATGAGGAGACTAAGCTATCACTCTTTGCCGATGATATGATGGTATACTTAAAAAATCCTAGAGAATCAACTAAGAAGCTTGTAGAAATAATCAACAACTTTAGCAAAGTTGTAGGATACAAAATAAATGCACATAAATCATCAGCATTTCTATATATTTCCAACACATCATAGCAGCAAGAGGAAGAAAGAGAAACACCATTTAAAATCACCCTAGACAATATAAAATCTATCAAAACAAACTCAGGAATTATACGAAAAGTACTACAAAACCCTTTCCACACAATTAAAACTCGATCTAAACAATTGGAAAAACATTCATTGCTCATGGTTAGGACAAGCTAACATAATAAAAATGACCATTCTACCCAAATTAATTTACCTATTTAGCGCCATACCTGTCAAACTACCAAAAAACTTTTTTATAGAATTTGGAAAAACTATAACAAAGTTCATCTTTAGTAACAAAAGATCAAGAATATCAAGGGAAATAATGATTGAACTGTACTATAATGCAGAGGTCATCAAAATGTTATTGTACTGGCTAAGAGACAGGAGGGAGGATCAGTGGAATAGACTTGGGATAAGTGACATCAGCAAGACTGTATTTGATGAACCCAAAGAGCCCAACTTTTGTGACAAGAATCCCCTATTTGACAAAAACTGTTGGGAAATTTTGAAAGCAATATGGGAGAGATTAGGTTTAGATCAACATCTCATACACTACACCAAGATAAATTCAGAATGGGTGAATGACTTGAATATAAAGAGGGAAACTATAAATAAGTTAAGTGAACATAGAATAGTTTACTTGTCAGATGTCTGGGAAAGGAAAGATTTTAAAACCAAGCAAAAGTTAGAGAAAAGTACAAAATGTAAAATAAATGATTTTGATTATATTAAACTAAAAAGCTTTTGTACAAACAAAAACAATGTCGCCAAAATCAGAAGGGAAACAACAAATTGGGAAAAAATCTGACAGGGATCTAATTACTCAAATATATAAGGATTTAAACCAATTGTATAAAAAAATCAAGCCATTCCCCAATTGATAAATGGTCAAGAGACATGAATAGGCAATTTTCAGATAAAGAAATCAGAAGTATCAATAAACACATGAGAAAGTGTTCTAAATCTCTAATAATTAGAGAAATGCAAATCCAAATAACTCTGAGGTATCACCTCACACCTAGGAGATTGGCTAAAATGAAAGAAGGGGAGAATAATGAATGCTGGAGGGGATGTGGCAAAACTTGGACATTAATGCATTGCTGGTGGAGTTGTGAACTGATCCAACCATTCTGGCTGGTAATTTGGAACTATGCTCAAAGGGCTATAAAAGAATGCCTGCCCTTTGATCCAGCCATACTATTGTTTGGTTTGTATCTCAAAGAGATCATAGATAAACAGACTTGTACGAAAATATTTATAGCTGTCCTTTTTGTGGTGGCAAAAACCTGGAAAATGAGCATACGTCTTTTAATTGGGGAATGGCTGAACAAATTGTGGTATATGCTGGTGATGGAATACTCTTGTGCTCAAAGGAATAATAAACTGGAGGAATTCCATGTGAACTGGAAAGACCTCCAGGAATTGATGCAGAGTGAAAGGAGCAGAGCCAGAAGAACATTGTACACAGAGACCAATTCACTGAGGTAAAATAGAATGTGGTGGACTTCTGTACTAGCAGCAATGCAATGACCCAGGATAATTCTGAGGGTCTTTTGGAAAAGAATGCTACCCACATTCAGAGGAAGAACTACAGGAGTGGAAACAGAAGAAAAACAACTGCTTGAATACATGGGTTGAGGCCGATATGATTGGGGATGTAGACTCGAAACTACCACACCAATGCAACTATCAACAATTTGGAAATAGGTGTTTATCAATGACACATGTTAAAACCATTGGAAATATGCATCAGCCATGGTGGAAGGGGGAGCTATAGGGGCGAAGGGGAAAGTAAGAGCATGAATTATGTAGCCATGTTAACTTTTCTAAAAAATAAATATTAATAAATGTTTAAAAAATAAAATAAGACTAGACAATATAAAATACTTGGCAATCTATTTGCTAAGACAAACTGTAATTATATCGACACAATTCTAACATCGTTTTTACACAAAGTCAGATTTAAAGAGTTAGAAAACATTAAATGTTCATGAATAGGCTAAGCTAATATAATCAAAATGATAATTCTACCTAAATTAATTTACTAATTCAATGCCATACCAATCAAACTACTAAATAATTATTTTATAAAACTAGAACAATAATAACAATTCATCTGGAAGAGGATAAAGTCAAGAATATTAAGGAAACTAATGAAAAAACATGTGGCCTGTGGTGGCCTAGCAGTATCAGTTCTCAAACTGTACTATATAGCCCTAATCATCCAAACAATCTGGTACTGACTAATAGAATGGTGGATCAATGAAATAGATTAGGAGTAAATGACTTTAGTAATCTAGTGTTTGATAAACTCAAAGATCCCAGCTTTTCGGACATGATCTCATTATTTGACAAAAACTGCTGAGAAAACTAGAAATTAGTATGGCACAAAGCAGGTATAGACCAATGCCTCACACCCTGTATCAACAAAAGGTCAAAATGGTATATGATTTAGACATAAAAGGTGATGCCATAAATAAATTTGAGGAACATTGAATAGCTTACCTGTGAGATCTATGGAGAAGGGGAGAATTTATGACGAAACGAGAAAGAGAACATTATAAGATGTAAAATGAATAATTTTCACTATTTTGAATTAAAGTGTTTTTGTACAAAAAAAAACTAATGTAACCAGGATTATAAGGGAAAACAACAAACTGGGAGAAAATTTTGATGAAAAATTTTTGTTAAAGTTCTAATTTCTCAAATATATAGAGAATTAAGTAAAATTTGTAGGAATAGAAGCCATTCCCCAATTGACAGGTGGTCAAATGATATGAACAAGTAGTTTTCAGGTGAAGAAATCAAAGCTATCAATAATCATATTTTAAAATGTTGTAAATCACTTTTGATTAAAAGAAATACAAATTCAAACAATTCTGAAGTACTACCTCACACCTTTTGGATCGGCCAATGTGACAGTAAAAGAAAGTGATACATTTTGGAGGGATATGGCAAAATTGGGACACTAATGCCTTGTTGGTTAAGTTGTGAACTGATCTGTTCATTCTGGAGGGCAATTTGGGACTATGCTGCTTTAAAGGGCTATAAAACAACTCATACCCTTTGATCTAGTAATATCACTACTATGTCTGTATCCCAGAGAGATAAAGAAAGTGGGGGTAATTGGAAGGACCTACTCATACAAAAATATTTATAACTGCACTTTTTGAGGTTACAAAGAATTGAAAATGGAGGGAATGTTCATCAATTGGGGAATGGCTGAACAAATCCTTCCCATTATTTTCTGTAAAATGTTGTTAGTTCCCCTTAGTAATTGGAGTCACTTTAAGGAAGTTGTCTCTTGTACCAGTAATTTTTGAATATTAATGACCTTCCATATATACCAGTAAGTTGTTGAGTTTTCACGACTGAGTAGGTGGTAGCAATTTAGTTATGTTTTGAATTAATGGCCTCTATTTAAAAAAGAAATAAAAAGATTAACTGAGATCCTCTGCTCAAGAGGGGTTAACAAGGAAGAAAGGGTATAATATGAGAGACTTGAGAGAAGAGAAACTTACCTAAAGTTCTTCATAAACAGAAGAATTTTCTGAAATACACTAATTCGTATGTCTTCTGGAATCTTAGAAATGGTTCAAGCAGGAATCAGAATGTGGAAGTGGCCAATTGTTTGCCTAAAAAAGAAAATTAATAGTGTCAAGTTTTAGGACAATGATGTGCAAACTACAGCCTTCGGGCCGGATACAGCCCCCTAAGTTCTATCCTGTTGCAGGACATTATTCCTAATCTGACGAATACAATGAAATTTAGAAAGAGTTGCCTTAGAAACAGACTGACAGATGAGCATTTCCTTTCCTTTGTCCCCCTCTTTAAAAAGTTTGTCCATCACTGGGATATAGGATATTTCTTAGGATAGATAATGCTTCTAGTTCTTTGAATAGAAATGTTGGGAGGTTAAATCAAATGACAAATGCTGCCTCTCCAAAGCTTCTTGGGGGTTATTCAAAATTTAGGAAATTGTGAAGAGCCTCAGGAGATTTCGTACAATGATTTGATAGTGCACATAATGCATATGGCATGTAGAAACTTAAATTACTTGTTTTCCTGAATGGGTTCTGAAATTGATTGTAACTACTCATGAGAAAAGACCTAACAAACTCATCAGAAGTCTACTTATTATTACTTTGGAAGTAAAGAGTTGAATTATGAAAGCTCTTTTCCACCCCCTCCCCCAAACCCTTACCTTTTGTCTTGGCGTCAGTATTGACTCCAAGTTAAGGTAGGCAATGGGGGTCAAGTGACTTGCCCAGGGTCACACAGGTGGGAAGTGTCTGAGGTCAGATTTCAACCTAAGACCTCCTGTCTCTAGGTCTGTCTCTCAATCTACTGAGCTACCCAGCTGCCCAACTGAAAGCTCTTTTAAAAAATGTTTGCTTTTTACTGGTTTAGGAGCTATCATAAGCACTTTTTACTCCTCTGCAGTTAAGTATATGTCTTCTTATTTGTCATTTTAATACTGCTTAAAAGTAATCTACTTAAACTAGAAGAACAATTTATAACCCCCAAAATAGCATTGTAAAAGACAAACTACTTTGAAAAACTTAAAAACTCTGGTCAATGAAGGGACCAACTGGGTTTCCAGAATATTAAAGATAATGGACTAGGTAATAGACACAGGCTGTAGAATTTTAGATGTGGCTAAAGGGGGATTGTCTTAAACAACCAGACATGTTCGTTGGCAGGAATTTGTTTTCCTTTTTTTTCCAATTCAATTTAATAAACATTTATCAAGCACTTATTATGTGCCAAGCACTGTGCTTTTTCCATTTTCCATTATCCCCCTCCTTCATTCAGGGGTTAAATGGGAGAGAGAATAGACCTATTAATTTAAAAAATTAAATTAAAAATTAAAGAATTTACTTTAAAAAATAAACTACCATTAAAATGATTGAATAACAGCTGTTTTAAAAATGTAAAAATGAAATATATCTGTTAAAAATGTCATAGTATTAAAATTTTGCATTTATTTTCTGAGAATCTTTGAGTCTTTAATGCATTTTAACAAATATAGATTCAGAGAATTTGGAAGTTATGATGTACATTTGAGATAATTTGTCTCCACCCCTACATTTTAAGGATGAGGTAATTGAGGGAGGAAATGACCTGTCCATGGTCACACAGCAAGTACTGTTTCTACCAGAAAAGTAATGACATTTTCAGAAGCAAAGTTGGAAAATCCCAGAATAGCTTATGGAAAATTGGGAATTTAGGAAGAAAAAAATTTGTCAGTATTGATTCTTTTCCAAATCAAACTTGATAGCAACTTTCCCTCAGAACTCACGTAGTACTTTGCTTCATAATACTTTAATATACATTTCATGTAATAGTGTTAAGCTTTTTTAAACTTCATGATGGCCAGCACATAATCTCTCATACTTTTTTTTTTTTTAAACCCTTGTATTTCGGTGTATTGTCTCATAGGTGGAAGAGTGGTAAGGGTGGGCAATGGGGGTCAAGTGACTTGCCCAGGGTCACAGCTGGGAAGTGGCTGAGGCCGGGTTTGAACCTAGGACCTCCCGCCTCTAGGCCTGACTCTCAATCCACTGAGCTACCCAGCTGCCCCTCTCATACGTTTTTATGTGTTGTTTTCCCTTCAAAAATTGTAAGTTCCTTAGGCTATTGGGGACTAAGTTGCTTTTGTACATTGTTGGCGCTTTAATAAACACAAAATTTGTTAAGTTAAATTGTACCATTGGAGATTTCATTGACTGAGATAACAATGGGGAGATAGATAGAAAGAGAAACAATTACCTGACTTTGGAGAAGTTAGAACTTATAACAGAGAGATGACACAATTAAAAAAATAATATGAATACAAGACATAAAATTATCATAATTCTATTTTGGATGTTAAGGATAAATCTCTGATTTGCATGTATAAGAACATTTATCAAAAGGCATCTTTTAAAATCTGATTATTACAGTTCACTTGTGCTAGCCTTTGGCTCATAGTTATAGTGTTATCTATTTTTTATTTTCAGAATATACACTGAAAATAAGATATCCTATTGAAAAAGGTTGTGTCAGCAAGGGTTTTTTGTTTGTTTTTTAAACTCTTATTTTCTGTCTTTGAATCAATGCTAAATATCAGTTCTAAGGCAGAAAAATGGTAAGGGCCAGGCAATGGGGGTTGCCCAGGGTCATGCAGCTAGTATCTGAGGCCCGATTTAAATCTAGGACCAACCTCATGTCTCCAGGCCTGTCTCTATCCCCTGAGCCACCTAGCTGACCCCCAGGGTTGTTTGTGTTTTGTTTTTGTTTTAATTCTTTCCTTCTGTCTTAGAATCAATACTAAGTATTGGTTCCAAGGCAAAAGAGGCATAAAGACTAGGTAGTAGGGTTAAGTTAAGTGACTTGCCCAGGGTCACACAGCTAGAGAATATCTGAAGTCAAATTCAAACCCAAGACCTCTTGGCTCTCTATCCACTGAGCTATCTAGCAGCCCCCAGAGTCTTAATAGTTACTGTTTGATCTCTTGAATCTCATTATCTCTCTCTCTTCACAAAGATCTAGGACTAGGCACTTGTATCTATATTTAGTTTACATTTGCCCCATTGAAACTTTTTTTTCTGATTAGATTGTCCCATGTAGACATAGCTTCAGGGTAATATATTTTGCTCAGGAGGTCAGTTCCTACTTTTTGTCTTTGATGAGGTCATTGAAAACTTTAAATAGAACTTTTGATCTAGTCTTATGTCCCTTGAACCATATTTTTTTCTTTTTTTTCAAGATAAAATAAACAATAATATGTAGTGGAAAAACATCAATTATGAATATAATTTAGTTGACACTTGACATCAATAAAATTCTTTTGTCTTTCTTTTTGTATGTTATTGAAACATCTGAAATAATAGATGAACAGGTTACCAGGCCTATATGTAGAAACTGGCTTATTTATTGGTAGAGCCTTGCCAACCCCCCTGCAGAGCAGCATTTATCACCAAAACAAACCTTAGAGTTTTAAAAATCTAATTTAAGGCCAGATTTGGTTATTCTCCTTAAGTGGAAATTATTTGTACTGCCATATTTTCCTTTCAAGCTGACAAAGCCAAATTCTCCAATGTGATTTTCTGGCAAGTATTTCTCTAATGGTTTTCTTTATTTATTATCCTTATTGGAAGTATAGATAATTTTACTTTTTATAAAGTTGAAGAATGCAGATTGAACTTTAGAGGTTTATTCACCACACAAAAGTTTGTTGCCACCAGGTGCTAAACTTGAAAGACTTTTTTTTTTATAGAGTGAATAAACTTTTCTTAAGTTGAATCTACAAACCTGCAACATGTAAATCAAAG
The DNA here is from genome assembly GCF_016433145.1 of Gracilinanus agilis. Taxonomy (NCBI): domain Eukaryota; kingdom Metazoa; phylum Chordata; class Mammalia; order Didelphimorphia; family Didelphidae; genus Gracilinanus; species Gracilinanus agilis. The sequence goes on along the minus strand of NC_058133.1, from coordinate 229,665,863 downwards.
ATATCATATAGTGTAGAGCAGAAAGAACCTTAGAGATGACCTATTTTAATCTACATATTTTTTGAAAATATGTTTTTTTCTGAATTTGACACTCATTTTCTATTTGAACAGGAGTATAACAGTTCATAACCTGCAGCTTTATTTTATTTTATTTTTTGTGACTTGAAAATTTTCATTTAATTAATTAATTAAGAACATTTTCCCATGGTTACACAATTCATGTTCTTTCCCTCCCCTCCTCCCACCCCCTTCCTGTAGGTAACAAGCATTTCCACTGGGTTTTACATGTGTCATTGATCAAGACCTATTTCCATATTATTAATATTTACATTAGGGTGATCACTTAAGAGTCTACATTCCTGATCATATCCCCATCGACCCATTATATCCTGCAGTTTAAAAAAATATGGTAAAATCAACATATTTGTTCTAAAATTGCCATATTGTTCTGTTTCTGCCTTTGAATTTCTCTGAAATGCTTTGGTGACTTTCTTTTCTTCCTTTTTAATTCTCTTTCTTTGGGAATTTCCTTTTCTACCCAAATTCTGCCTCTGGTTAAGGAGAGGGTAGGATCAACCCCCTTTTTTGTAACAAGTATAGCAAAGCAAAAAAGTCTTCATAAGTCCAAAAATATATATGGCTTAATCAGTACCTCAAGTCCACTATTTCTCTTGTATTTGATAGTTTTTCTTCATTATTGAATAGTTGTGGATAATTGTACTAATCAGAATTCTCAAGTCTTTCAGAGTTTATTTTTGTGACATTATTGTATTCATTGTATAAATTGTTAAGTTTTTGTTCTCTTCGTTCTGCACTAGTTCATATAAATCTACTCTGTTTTTTCTGAATCCATGTCTTTCATTATTTCTTATGGCATCATAATACGTTATTACACTCATATTTTATTCAACCATCCCCCAATTAACAGATACCCCAATAGTTTATACATCTTTGCTAAAAGAGAAAATGCTGCTATAAATATTTTTGTATTTATAGATCCTTTTGCTAGTTGTGCTATAAGTATAATAGTATCACCATGCCAAAAGACTAACACTGTTAGTGACTTTGGGCTCAATTTCAAATTGTTTTTCAGGATGGTCAGATCAATTACAGTTGCAAATCAGTATTATTAGAGGAAGTTTCCATACCTGGAGTACCTTATACCAATGAAATCACAAATCTAAGCTGGAAAAAAAAATGCAAGACACTGTCACCAGTGTTGAGAATACAAAGATAAAAACAAAAAATCTCTTCTTTAAGAATTTACATTAAAGATGGAGGTAGGGCATGATAATTCTACACTATTGGAAATTTTAAAATAATTCATCATTTAAGCTTATTTGACATCCTGTTTTATATTTGGTAAATTGTCTTCAAAGTAGACAGACATTTAATTTTTCTGAATTTCCAGTGGACTTCAGCAGATGAAAATTATCACTTTTATTTTTCCTTATTTGCAGCTATGTCTACAAATCAGATTTATAGATAGTTGTTTTATTTACTTGGGGAAATTAGGAAACCAATCTCTGAGAAGACTATCCATGTAATAGATATAACGGAACATTTGAATGGTGCCATTTAATTCTCTTCCTTTGAAAATGAAGCAGTTCTACTGGAGCTAATTTAATAATAGCCCTTATTTAGCTGCTAACCTGGATAGTTTTTATTTTTATTTTTATTTTATTTTTTTAAACTTTTATTAATATTTATTTTTAGAAAAGTTAACATGGTTACATAATTCATGCTCTTACTTTCCCCTTCACCACCCGAGTTCCCCCCATGGCTGATGCGCATTTCCACTGGTTTTAACATGTGTCATTGATCAAGATCTATTTCCAAATTGTTGATAGTTGCATTGGTGTGGTAGTTTCGAGTCTACATCCCCAATCATGTCCTCCTCAACCCATGTGTTCAAGCAGTTGTTTTTCTTCTGTTTCCACTCTTGTAGTTCTTCCTCTGAATGTGGGTAGCATTTTTTTCCATAAGTCCCTCAGAATTGTCCTGGGTAGTTTTTAAATGGAGACTTTAGTCCTTTTGGAGGCCTCCACCTGACAAGTTTATCATTTTAATTGTATTTAGCCACTGCCTTTGCTAAAGAAAATATAAACATACAGAATATTAGTACCAAATAAAATACCACATAATATAAATTAAAAAATCACTGTCCCGGGATCATTAATTAGTAATATTTTAATATTTTCATGGAAAGATTAAGTTTTTTTCAGTGTAAGAAACATTAGTAAAAAAAAAAAGAAACATTAGTACATTTAGATTATTGTTCAACAAGTGTATGTTACACAAAAACATTTCTTTTCGCTATTTGGGCATTTTATTAAGATGGCTTAAGATGGTAATGTAACTTACTTTAAACTAAAATAATGGTAATGCTAAATATAGCAAGTTTTGCTTGTATATATTTATAGATATAAATCCATCTTTGAGAATTCATTGTGACTATGGGAAACCTTTCTTCGAGGTGCTGGGGTTTTTTGAGGGGGGGGGGAGTCAGAAGGCTGCTTCTGTAAAAGAATATGACATTATTTTCCCCTAAAAACCCTTACCTTCCATCTTAGAATCAATACTAAATATTGGTTCCAAAGGCAAAAGAGTGGTAAGGGCTAGGCAATTTGGATTAAGTGGCTCACCCAGGGTCACGCAGCTAGGAAGCGTCTGAGACCAAATTTGAATCAAAGACTTCTCATTTGTAGGCTCAGCTCTCTCACTGAGTCTCCTTGCTGCCCCAAGTATAAGACATTTATAATATGGTTTAGTGTAAACAACTTTTTTTGAGTAGTTTATATTCAGCATAAAACTACATTTATAAAGAGAAAAATCCAGTATATGTTGTATTTATGATATGTATACCTTGTAATTGATTAGGACTTTTTGGCCATGAGCAGTATTAGCAGTTTAGGTCCTCTGGGTAAAGAAAAATGAATATACAAATGCTCTTCTTTTATGTGGTAAGGAGATCAACTGTCTGAGACTTCTAAAATAAAAATAAAAAAGAATTATACACATCTCTCACTATATTGAATATTGATTGGACATCTTGTGTATTTGAAGCCTCTCATCCATTCTTTTCATAGTGCTTTCTTTGACTAAACTGGACGTAATGAAAACATGTCCATAGACATGATTACAGTCTTATGATTAAGAAATTGAGCAACATGAACCACAAAAATAAAAAAAAACGCAATCTGATATTTATAAACAGGTTTATAAATCTTTCCTTATATCCTGAAGAAAATTTCTTATGAAAAGGAATGACATTTGCAGATTTAGCATATAATATTGTATTCTGTTAGGACATCTCTTTTGTAAAATTTTAGATATTTTGTTCTTGTGAAATATTAAACTAAATGGAATGCCAACAATATCGACATTAGCATATTCCAGCTTATACTGGCACAAATCAGCCAGCACTTTGACAGCTCTGAGACTACCATTGTGGAAATCACAGATACAGCTGGCTTTCATATGCATAGGAATGGAAGTCCAGATTGTTCAGTTAGATAATGGTGCAAAGAAGCAAGGGCATTTTGCCAAAGGCTAATACAAGTATTGAGACAAATATCATGGAGGACATGAAATGAATTAGATGAACATGATCCCATGAATATGGATTTATTTATTCCTTTGATCAGATAACTTTTTTAGCATTTTGAAAGTCTAGTGAAAACTTTTACAGTTTGAGCCAGAAGTTAGTAGCATCTCACAATTACCAAAAGATGTGTAATGATACTTTCAGAGTTGTGATCTAGAAAGATTTATCATTAGGGTTATTAAATATACTTTGATTAGAAATTAGATTTGGCCTACTAGGTTAATAAGGCTAGCCCTTGTACTTGAGAGAAAAGTGAAAACGCTTTTTGCATTCTTGAGATTAATATTTTAGAAATGAGAAAGTTTTATATTATCTTTTATTCATTTGCTGGTATAATCTCAGAGAATGACATTCTGTGCTTTGCTTTGATTGTATGATTATAACCTGCTAGCTATCATTCATATATATGTAACACACACACACATATATATACATATATATTACATATGTATGTATACATATGCACACATCCATATTCACATCTATCTGTCCTCTCCTTTATAGTTAAACTCTATCCAAAAAACACTTGGTGCTTCTGCTTCCTCTCCTCTAAACTAAACTTCCTCCCCTTCTAAACTCTGCTTGGGAGGTCATCATTTTTCAAAGTTACCAATACTTTCTTTTTATTTTTAAAAAATATTTATTAATATTCATTTTTAACCTGTTTACATGCTTCATACTCCTACTTTCCCCTTCACCCCCCCCTCCCCGCTCTCCCCCCACCCATGACCGACGCACATTTCCACTGGTTGTACCAATACTTTCTTAATAGCCAAATCTCATTCTCTTCTTAGTGGCCATTCTTTTTGGCCTCTTTACAGCATTTAACATTGTTGATCATACCCTCCTAATTTATCTTCCCAGGTCTCCCTCTACATCTACTACTACTCTTTGCTCATCTTTTTTCATTGGTCCATTGTTCCATGGTACATGCATTTCATGCCGGTATCAAAGCTATGTCCCAGGCCTGCTTTTTGTTCTGTGCTCTTGTTTGGTGATTTCATCATCTCCCATGGGTTTAGTTGTCATATCTGTGCTGATAATTTCCATGTGAAGAAAAATAAAATGTTGCTGGGAAGCAATTATCTAAGGAATATTGTTTTATTGTAGGAAGTTTTAAATTACAAAATGTCAGAGTTCAGGCTTGTTCCAGCTCAACCAAAGACCCAAGATTTGAACTGCCCAAGCTTTTTATAGTCTATTCAAACAAGTGAAATTACACAAATTCTCCCCAAAAGCTGAATGTTTCTTCAGAAGGGGAAGACCAAAGTGTCCACTTTTAAAAGGTTTCTTCTTCCAGAAGGTCAGACTATTTCCTTATCTTCTTATGAAGTAGGGAATGATGTAGTCCTCTCATCCCATTATAGTAACAGCCAAGGTTATTCCATAGATTCAAAGCCAAAAGACATACCACTGTCTTAAGATATATTCCAAGACACTAAAGATATGTGCTAAATATTCTTAACAAAAATTTTGCAATGTATTTCAGGGGATTTTGACTTCTATTTTACTCACAATCTGATTATTAATTACTGATTCTCATACACAATTATTCAATCAGTTAATAATTGGGATTATTCCCTACAACTTGCCACTAAAATACTGATTACCTAATATGATTATATGTAGAGAGTATATAGCTGTATGGCATAAAATAGTGAATATAAACGGCAATTGCTTAATTAGATTACCTTTTACATCTAGAGCAATATATCTAGGCCGAATTTCTTCTGGGCTACCATTATTTATCACCAAATTGAGGCATATCAAACTCAGCATGTCAAAAATGGAACTCATTATTAGTTGTCAATTGGTATAGATATTCTGGAAAGCAATTTGTACCTCCAAAAATACTAAAATTGCTCATTAACCTTTGATCTAGTCATATCACAGTAACTTATAACAATCTTCTAGGACTCAGAGGTGTTATGATAGATTTTGATGTAGGATATAACCCACACCTATAAAATCATTTGCCTTTAAGATAAGTAGGTGGAATGCCAGTCCTTTACTTTTTAATGAGATAGCTTCATACAATATGCTGAAATTATTTGTCTTCATATGGTTACTCATTTAAAATTTTATTTTTCTGCTGACTAATATAGTTATTTATATTTGCTTTCATATTTATAAGGAAATGAGTGAGAAGTGTGCAAGAAAAATGTTCAGTCAAGATGAAGCAATAAAACTATACTCTAAGTGATACTGAAAGATATACCCATCTATAAATTTGATATTACTACTATTAGTCTAATATATATATATATATGAGAAATTTAGGGTAACATAACCCATCACCTTATTTGTCTCTCTGACCCTTTTGGATATTTATTTCTGTATAAATAACATGATTGGTGTTGCTCATTATTGTATTTTTAAGGTGTTTATAGTTGGAAAGGAAGCATACACAACAGTGGACAAAGTCAAGATGACATGAGTTCTATTCTTGAATCTGATACATACTGATACATAACCTCATCATATCACATAACCTCTTATGGGTCAAGTTAATAGTCTTGCAGTGTTACTGTGAAATGCCTTTTATAGTTTCATTTTTGATAAATTTTTATTTGTTTTGGAGAACTATATCTTATAACAGAATTCCATTTCTTTCATATCAAAAAAAGTGAACTAGAAATAATTTGGTGAATATGGAAACTTTGTTTTTGTGAGTAATCTCTTTGGGTTATCTGCCCAGGAATGGAATATGGTATTTTAGATACATAATTCCAAATTGCTGTCCAGAATGGTTTTAGTAATTTATTGGTCCAACAACAACAATGCATTAGAGTTAGCTTGTCTTCTTCCCACCCTTTATTATGACTACATATGACTAATCCCATCTTTTGTCATTTTTCTTAATTTGCAGGGTGCTCAGAATTATTTTGATTTCTTTTTATCTTATTATTAGTGATTTGGAACATTGTTCATATGGTAGTATATAATTCTTCTTCTAAGAAATCCTTTGACCACTCCTATTGAATGGATCTTGTTCTTACATATTTCTGTTAGTTGTCTGTATATCTTGGAATTTACACCTTATCAAAGATATTTGATATAAAGATTCCCTCCCCTCCCCCAGCAGTTAAACACTTCCCTTCTTATCTTAGATATTTAAATTGTTTAAGTTTTTCAATTTTACATAATCAACATTTCTTTTTTTATATCTTGTACCCTTTGAGTAAGAATTTAGTCTACTGTCTGTGAATAATATGTTAGACCAGCTTCTCTTCAATTTTTTAAAATGATACTCTTTAAAAATGTAAGGGGGAAAAGGGGGCTTTATGGGTTCAATATTTTAAAAGATGGTCTCCAGAGGATTGAACAATTATTGATCCTCAATTAAAAATAATCTAAAGTCAAAATTGATTTTTATGGAAGTTTATTTACAATTAAGAAGAGAGAGAGGAAATAAGGAAATAAGAATCTAACCCAGTAGGTAATTTATTATGATCCTCTAATTAATCCAGGTAGATCTTAACTCTCAGGGGAGAATTAGAGGGCCAGAGGCCTGGAGGTGAATGGAGCAAAACTTCGTTCACAAAGTCTACTAAAAGAAGTTTCTTAAGAGAAGTTCAGGAAGATTCAGTTTTTAAACTCACCACGTGGAATTCAAAGAAGATATTTAAAGCAGTCTCACCAGGGTCTCAGCGTTCCAACGCTCCTCCATGAACCAGAAGAGGTCCGTCACCAGATGCCCTCTTAAACCGAAGACCTCTCACTCACTCAACTCCCTCTTTTTAAAGGGGTCATTTATGTATCACTTCCTGTGCTTTCCCCTAGCCTGCATGTCCAATCACAATAGATGCTTCTCATAGAATGCCTGGAGGGGCAGGCAGTCCATTCTGATTTGTCACTCACTCTAGCACATGTGGATTAAGACCTCCCAGAATTGGAGGTGCTCTCACCTTTTGTGAGTAAATCTAAAGATGGGCAGTGTAGACTTAATCTAATTATCACAATATTGAGGACATATATATATTTTGAATTTATTGTGCAATATGGTAGAAGGTATTGGTGAAGCTTAATTTCTACCAGATTGCTGTCTAGTTTTCCCAGTTTTTGTCAAAGATTTAAAAAAAATTAGTAGTAGTTTAAATTCAAGAGATTAAAAATTTACTTTTCTTAATGTTAAGGTTAATATTAATAATGAAAAAAACACTGATCTAGACTTTTCTTGACTTTCTATGATTTGAATTCTTATTACTAAATTTCTTCTGGGTATATAATATACCACAAAAAATCCCAATTCCATAATTATTTTGTTGGGAGTAGGGTAGAATTAAAATAAAAATATTTTAATAAATATTAAGTTTTCCAGCTTTATTATGAAATTAACAATTAGAAGTATTCAGGATTCATGTAATACTAAAATATTGTAGTGGAATTGTGGTCCCAATTAATCCATATTTTCTTTCTGTGGTACATATTGAATCCTGTCCTTGTTTTCTCATTATTTGAAATACTTTTTGAGTTCTTTTAGAATTTGAGTCCAATTCATATTTTTCTTTTGAGTTTTGCCTGTATTTGTTTTGCTTTCACTGTCCTCTTCTGTGTTTGTGGCTTGCTCTTTTTCTCCATAAAAATTTTCTCTTATTGCAGTTTTTTTTAATGTTTGCTCATTTTCTCAGCCTTTTTCTTAACTTTCACAGCCTTAAAGATAGGCTCTGTTCTCAGGGAGGATAGAGTACTCTTAAACTTCATTTCTTTCTTGATGCTACACTTAGCTTTATTTCTGGGTTTCTGCAAGTTTTAGTTCTTCCAAGGTGGTATGATAACCTGGGTATGTGGTATGTGGGCTGAGAGCTTTGACAGTCATCTCCCACTATTGATTCAATCACCCTCTGAGATGCTGATGGCTCAAATTTTAGCCTCAGCCTTGGTCAGGGCCTTTTGGTCTCACGTTGGACTTGATCAGGTCAGATACACAGTGAACTGCCTTTCCCTGGGGCTCCACCTTGATATTTGGGTAGCTAGGTCTGGGCACCCACAGGCCAGCAATCTGGAGACTGTCTTTCCTGGGGATCTGGAACCTGGAGTACCTCAAACTGGGATTTATGTCCTCACTAGAAGCTTGGACTGGATCTCCTGACTTCACTCTGGGCTTACACAGATTAGGGGCACAGCACAGACTGCCTTGGGCTGGAATTCTGGACCTTACTTCAGGTTTACTTGGAATTTTGTAGGGTTTGCATTGGATTGCATTGCTTTTGGCTTAGTCAGGGTCTCAGGGTCTGGATATTGGCTTGGGCCCAGGTTCAGAACCTAGACCTGTATTTGTAGAATGAGTGGGCTTGCTGTTGGCTTGGACTCCTTATTGTAGCCTCCTGCTGTCTGTGCTCCCCTCTCATCCCAGTGATCCAGATGCTCTCTGCCTACATTTTAAGTGTTCTCTGCATGAAAGTTGTTTCACTCTGTCTCCTTGTTTGTTCTTTCACTCCAGTATTCATTTTGTGGCTTTATTTTAAGATTGTTTGGAGAGGAGTCTCTTGGTGGTTTCAAGTTTTCCTGCTTCTATTCCCCTATATTGGCTTTCCCTCCAATTCTCTCCTCTCTTTCTCATTATTTATAACATTTGTTCATGCCATCTTGTAAAGACTCCATGGTAGGGGCAAGTAAGTAGCACACTGGATACAGTGCCGGTTGCCAGTTCTGGTGTCAGGAGGACCTTTGTTCAAATGTGACCTCATAAATTAAGTAGTTGTTTGAACCTGGGCAAATCACTTTACCCTTATTGTCTAGTCCTTACCATTCTTCTGTTTTAGATTGGATACTAAGACAGAAGGTAAGGGTTTTGTATTTCTATTTTATCATTGAGGTAATATGTTTTCCTTATTCTTTTCCCCTCTACTTTGGAAGAACCTATATTTTAAAAAAGTGCTTTGGCTAACTATGTCCTCATTCTTCTTTGGACTTCAGTCCTAACTTTTTCCACTCTGCTTGCCTAACTCCCCTCTTCAGCTTCATTTTATGTATTGTCTTCCTCCATTTAAATGTAAGAAAGGGGTGGAACCAAGATAGTGACTTAGTAGCAGCAAAGCCAAAAACTCTGACCATCCTTCCAAACTGAACTGTGGAAACCACCTCAAAAGGATAGGAATCAAAGTAGGAAGAGTGCAGGGACTTTCTCACTGAACACAACTTGAAAGGTAGGCAGAGACAGTTTAATTTAATGGGATAAAGGGGAATTAGAAGCAAAACTGCAAACAGAGAAGTGCTGGCTGACCACCCTCCTCACTTACCAGTCAAAGTCAGAACCTGAGCTTTGGGCCAACTTCAGGAACCCAGAATGGGGGCTGCACCAGCAAGGGAACACCTCAGACCAACCTCTTGAGATCTTGGGCCCTGGTACTGGCACAGCCCATAGAGAGGTCAGATAGTACATCTGGCTAGGCACTTTTAAGCCTCCATGTCTGGCTGAGGTGAAGACTTAGTTCCAAGACAAAATCCAGCAGAGTAGAAAGAATCAGCGAGCAGCTTTTGCAGCTCTCAGTATAAAGGCAAAAAAAGGATGAGAAGATGAGCAAACAAAAAAGAAACATTTGACCCTTGAAAATTTCTATGGAGGAAAAAGAGGAAAGAACAGAACCAACAAGAGTTGATGAGATCCGAGTAACCACATACAAAACCTCAAAAAACAAAACAAAATAGGAATTGGTCGCAAACTCTGGAAGAACTCAAAAAGGAATTCAAAAATCAAATAAGATAGGTGAAGAAAAATGGAAAAAAGAAATAAAAGTAATTCAAAAAGAAAAGAGCAAAATAAAGAGCAAAATTGATCAAATGGAAAAAGAGACATAAATATCCAGTGAAGAAAAAAGTGTTTTAAAAAACAGAATTGACCTCCTGGAAAAATGGGCAAAAAAATCCAATGAAGAAAAGAGCCATGAAAAGTAGAATGGACCAGATGTAAAAGGAAGATCAAAAGGTCATGGAAAAAATTCAGTCTTTAAAAATTAGAATTGGGCAAATAGATTTCACAAGACATTAGGAAACAATAAGACAAAATCAAAAGAATTAAAAAAAGAAGAAAATATGAAATATCTCATTAAAAAAAACTGGCCTGGAAAATGATCCAGGAGAGATTTGAGAATTATTGGACTACCTGAAAGTCATGATAAAAAAAAAAAAGCCTCGACATTATATTACAAGAAATTATCTAAGAAAACTGCCCTGATCTTCTTGATCAAGAGGGTAAAATAGACATTGAAAGAATCCATAGATTACTTCCTGCAATAAATCCCCAAATGACAACTCCCAGGAATATTATAACCAAGTTCAAAAGAGCTCCCAGGCAATACTGCAAACAGCCAAAAAGAAACAATTCAGGTATCATGGAGCCCCAGTCAGGATTATATAGGATCTGGCAGCTTCCACATTGAAGGACTGCAAGGCTTGGAATGATATTCCAGAAAGCAAGAGAACTGGGTTTACAACCAAAAATCATCTATCCATCAAAACTTTACTGTATTCTTTCAGGGGAAAGTATGGCTAATTAATGAAATAGAAGATTTACAAGCATTCTTGAAGAAAAAAACAGACTTAAACATAAAACTTGATGTCCAAATACAAAATTCAAGAGAACCATAAAAAGGCAAAGAGTAAAATTTAAGGGCTTCAATAAGGTCTAATTGTTTATATTTCTATATGGAAATATGATATCTGTAATTCTTAAAAATTGTTATCATTATCATAGTAGTTAGAAGTATACATATAGGATGTGGTGTGCTGTTTAGGATGTTATGTTAAAAAAAGAATTGTACTAAGAGAAATGGGAAGAGAGAAGTAAAATGAGGTAAATTATATCACATAAAGAGGCATGGGGTTGGGGAATAGGGAGAAGGCTAATGCAATAGAAGAGAGAAAGAGGGCAGTGACAGGTAATACTTAAACCTTATTCTCATTGGAATTGGCTTAAAAAGGGAAGAATAGCTAGATTCATTGAGGTATAGAATCCTAACTTACCTGATAGAGCAATGGTTCCCAAACTTTTGGTCTACTTCAGAAAAAATATTACTTAGCCCCCTAGAAATTAATTTTTTAAAATTTTGATAGCAATTAATAGGAAAGATAAATGTACCTGTGGCCATCACCGCCCCCCCCCCCCGATCACTGTAGCACCCACCAGGGGGTGGTAGCATCCACTTTGGGAATCACTGCTATAAAGAACTAGAAGGGGAATAAGGAATGGGAGTGTGGGAAGGGGGGTAATATAAGGGAGAGAAAAGTTGGGGGGTTGATTAAAAGACCCTACAGAGAATTAGGAGGGGAATAAGAAGGGAGGTAGTAGGAAGGGGAAGAAAATAAGGGAGAAGGAAGAGGGAATGCTTAAAAGGAAAACACTGATATGGAAGGAAAGTGAAAGGAGAAAGGGCTGTATCAAAAGAGAAAATCAAGATGTAGGGGAATACACAGATGATAATCAATACTATGAATGTAAATGAGATGAACACACCCATAAAACAGAAGTGGATAGCTTCCAAAACCAAAATCCAATCATATGCTATTTACAAGAAATACATTTGAAGCAGGTAGACACACATAGAGTAAAGATAAGAGGCTGGAGCAGAATCTATTGAGCTTCAACTTAGACAAAGAAGGCAAGAATAGCAGTTATGATCTCAGACTAGGCTAAAGCAAAAATAGACTTGATAAAAAGAGATAAGTTAGGTAATTATAACTTAATGAAAGGCAGTATAGACAATGAAGAAATATCAGTACTCAACATATATGCACCAAATGCTATAGTATCCATATTTTTAAAGGAAAAATTAAAGGAATTTAAGGAGAAAATAGATAGTAAAACTATACTAGTGGGGGATTTCAACCTTCTCCTATCAGAACTAGATAAATTAACCAAAATAAATATAAGAAAGCAAGGGAAAGGATCAAATATTTATAGGTATCTACTATGTGTCAGGCACAGTAATAAATGCTTTACAAATTTACTTCATCTGATCTTTACAACAATTCTGTAAGATAGGAACTATTGTTATCTCCATTTTATAGTTGAGGAAACGGAGGCAGAGAGTAACTTATCCAGGGTTACATAGTTGTTAAATAACTGTCTGGGGCTGGTGTGAATTAACTTCTTCCATTACTCCAGGCTCAGCACCCTATCCATTGCTCTTGTCTAAGAGTAAACTTCCTAAATATAGGTAGTGTCTTTCTACTTGTATTTGTATTACTATCACTAAGCACATTGCCTGACACATAGTAAGAATTTAGCAAGCACTTATTGTTTGTTGACTTTACTTAAAATCATATCATATCATTAGGAGAATCTTGGTATTTTAAAAAATGGGCCCATTTTTTTCATGGAGAATTTTCAGAGACTTAAAAGCATTATAAAGTTTCCCTCATGCAACCCAGTCATTTGTTCTCATGTCACTTTTATTCTCAGTCTGTTGACTATCCATAAAGTTTATGAAAGGTAAGTATAATGAGGGAATACTTCTATAGATTATACATGCATCTGTATAACATGGTATGGATAATTAGTACTTATTTTTCTCTTTCTGAGGGTAGTGAAGCCTTACCCTCCTAGGTAATTCTATAGATCCTCCTTTAAGATCCTTTGTGATGAAAAATAGTGAATTATTTATTATTCCTATTATTATTATAATTCTATCAATAGGGATTAGAAATAATGAAAACAATAATATCCACATTCACAGATAGTATCTATAGTACCTCCCACCTAGAAGGTGATGTAGAAATAACTTCTTTTATGTTAAAAGTACAGAGTTTTAGTGAGCTTATATCTATCCTTGTTTTATACCTTGTTTGATATTATAATAACCATAAAGTCATTGAAAAAAAGTTATAACAAGCTCTTTTCTCTATTTTTGTAAGTGTAGACACTAAATTTGGACTCAATATTTTTGTGCTAGTTGTGCTGCCTGAGAAAATAAAAGGATAATTCAACAAATAAGGGAAGAAAGAGTAGTAGGACAGGAAAGTGCATATATTGAGGGCAGCCAAGCTACTAAGGACAATGTAAGATTGGTATTTCAAATGCTTGTCACCACTTATGCATTTAAAAAAAAATTTACCCAAAAAGAAGGAAATAAGGACAACTTGCCTATCTTTATTATTATGATAGCTGAATCCTAGGCATCCTTGATGACAGTATGAAAAGTGTCCAGGGAAGTCTTTCTCAATTAAATTGTATTACAGATCACTTTTTGAGGCTTATGTAATTGATCGAAGGGGGCTGAGAATGCAAAATCACATTGTGCTTATTGTTTGTTGATTGTAAAAGAATATTTTATTTGACTAAGTGAAATGACTGCCTTTAAGTCTCTCCTCAAACTAGGTAGCTTCTGGAATATTAATGTTAGCAACATCCTTGACAGATTTATCAGATTTGTATGAGAAGAGATCACTTTTGCCAGTTGTGCCTTGTATTTCCCTGAAATTCTTTTGCAAAACTTTATATTACAAGTGGCTTTTGAATACTTGTTGCTCACAATACTGTTGTGTCACAGAAGAAAATTGATCTCCTTAAGCAGTTATTAGTTTCATTGCTTTACCAAGACAAACTTTCAATGTGACCTTTGTTGAGGTCCTGACTTCCTCTTAAAAAAATAAAAATAACTGTAGAATTTAGCAATATGCTGAGAGAAACTTAGTAGCAAAAAGGTGCTGTACTCTACTAAATTCTACCTGATGTCACTTGTGGTCTTGCCCTAAAGCACTTCATATCTAGGATTCAGAGAACAAATGGACAAACTAATTACCTGTGTAAAAGGGTACTAAATATTTTATGTGGGGCGGAAATCATTTATTGAAGTGAAGAAAATAAATGCCTATTTATTAAAAATTTAGATCAGTCTGAATTCATTGCATTTTCATTATTGTCATCTTGTTTATAAAATGGAAATAGAGAAGAAAAAGAAATTGAAGGTATTAAAATAGGCAATGAGAAGACTAAGCTATCACTCTTTGCAGATGATATGATGGTCTACTTAAAAAATCTTAGAGAATCAACTAAGAAGCTGGTAGAAATAATCATCAAATTTAGCAAAGTTGCAGGGTACAAAATAAATGCACATAAATCATCAGCATTTCCATGTATTTTCAACACATCACAGCAGCAAGAGGTAGAAAGAGAAATACCATTTAAAATCACCTTTGACAAAATAAAATAATTAGGAATCTATCTACCAAAACAAACACAGGAATTATACGAATATAACTACAAAACACTTCACAAACAATCAAAATTAGATCTCAACAATTGGAAAGCCATTGATTGCTCATGGGTAGGATGAGCTAACATAATAAAAATGACCATTCTACCCAAATTAATTTACCTATTTAGTGCCATACCTATCAAACTACCAAAAAACTTCTTTACTGAATTAGAAAAAACTATAACAAAGTTCATCTGGAATAACAAAAAATCAAGAATATCTAGGGAAATAATGAAAAAAAAAAACGTGAAGGAAGGTAGCCTAGCAGTAGCAGATATTAAACTATACTATAAAGTAGCGGTCATCAAAGCAATATGGTACTGGCTAAGAGACAGAAGGGAGGATCAGTGGAATAGACTTGAGTTAAGTGATGTCAGCAAGACAGTGTACGATAAACCCAAAGAGCCCAACTTTTAGGACTAAAATCCACTATTTGACAAAAACTGTTGGAAAATTGGAAAACAATATGGGAGAGATTAAGTTTAGATCAACATCTCACACCCTACACCAAGATAAATTCAGAATGGGTGAATGACTTGAATATAAAGAAGGAAACTATAAAATAATTAGGTGAAAATGGAATAGTATACCTGTCAGATCTATGGTAAAGGGAAAATTTTAAAACCAAGCAAGAGTTAGAAAAAAGTACAATATGTAAAATAAATAATTTTGATTATATTAAATTTAAAAGGTTTTGTACAAACAAGACAATGCAACCAAAATCAGAAGGGAAACAACAAACTGGGAAGAAATCTTTATAATAAAAAACTCTGACAGAGGTCTAATTACTCAAATATACAAGGAGCTAAATCAACTGTATAAAAAAATCAAGCCATTCCCCAATTGATAAATGGGCAAGGGACATGAATAGGCAGTTTTCAGATAAAGAAATCAAAGCTATCAATAAGCACATGAGAAAGTGTTCTAAATCTCTAATAATTAGAGAAATGCAAATCAAAACAACTCTGAGGTATCACCTCTCACCTAGCAGATTGACTAAAATAATAGAAGGGGAGAGAAATGAATGTTGGAGGGGATGCGGCTGAATTGGGACATTAAAGCATTGCTGGTGGAGTTGTGAACTGATCCAACCATTCTGGATGGCAATTTGGAACTATGCCCAAAGAGCTCTAAAGGATTGCCTGTCCTTTGATCCAGCTACATCATTGCTGTGTTTATATCCCAAAGAGATCATAGATAAACAGACTTGTACAAAAATATTTATAGCTGCGCTCTTTGTGGTGGCAAAAAACTGGAAAAGGAGGGTATGCCCTTCAATTGGGGAATGGCTGAACAAATTGTAGTATATGTTGGTGATGGAATACTATTGTGCTCAAAGAAATAAAGAACTGGAAGAACTCCATGTGAACTGGAAAGACCTCCAGGAATCGATGCAGAGTGAAAGGAGCAGAACCAGGAGAACATTGCCACAGAGACCAATATGCTGTGGTAAAAAAGAATGTAATGGACTTCTGTACTAGCAGCAATGCAACAACCCAGGACAGTTCTGAGGAACTTATGGTAAAGAACACTACCCACATTCAGAGGAAGAACTGCAGTAGTGGAAACACAGAAGAAAAGCAATTGCTTGAACACATGGGTTGAGGAGGACATGATTGGGGATGTAGACTTGAAACTACCACACCAATGCAACTATCAACAATTTGGAAATAGGTCTTGATCAATGACACATCTTAAAACCAGTTGAAATGCGCGTCGGCTATGGGGGGGGGGGGTTTGAGGGGTGAAGGGGAAAGTAACAACATGAATTATGTAACCATGGATAACTTTTCTAAAAAATAAAAATTATTAAATTTAAAAAAAAAAGTAACTAGGCCATACTTGAATCCAGGACCTCTTTTCTCCAGACCTGGCTTTCTATCCACTGAGCTATCTAGCTGCTCCAAAAATAATTGTTGTTTGATAGATTCTTTTATGAATCCATAAGGACCTAGAATTTTTCTGTTCACTGTATCACACCAATACACCTCCATGATTCTAAGTAGTTTTTTTTTTTTTTACGGTTTTATGAGATTCTTCCTTTCTTTTTTTAAATAATTTATTTATTTAGGAGATTTTTACATGATTACATGCATGATTCATGATTTTTCCAACCCCTCTTCCCTCCCCCCTCCTTGAGCTGACAAGCAGTTCCACCAGGTTTTACATGTATCATTGTTCAAAACCTATTTTAGGTCTATTCTAGAATACGTTATTTTCATTATAAAAAGGATAAATATATATGATATGCTATTGCATAACATAGTTTTATTAAATGTGCTTATATTTTAATTAAAGTCCCTAAAATAAATGTTAGATGTTTTTGTTTCCTATACAGCAGTACCATATGCATCAGTCTAATATATAGAATTTATTTTCAACCTTTTGTATGAAAAGGAAGAAATGGAAAAATCGCTCAGAGTCTTTAGAAGTGCATTTTTCATGACTTGCTCGTTTATTTACTTTTTTTTGTATATACATATTTCAGTTGTAATTTTGGGGTGTGAATGTAGTGTACACATACTCCATAAATGCTAAAGTTTTCCTTTTTTCTTGCAAAGTGCCTAATGATGAGTTTGAACTAATTAATATTTCTGCACTACAGAGAATAGATAATATGCACACCATTTCTAATTCATTTGGTTTTTTCTTTTCATTTGTTTCATTTTTTAAATAAGATGCTTTATTTTGTATTTACCCAATAAACTACAGTGAGAGAAAAAATATGTTTGTGTTATTTGTTCTTTCCATTTACATTACTGTAGTTATGTGTACAGTTTTTATGTTTCTGCTGACTTCACTCTTCATCAGTTGATGTCTATCTTTCCATGGTTCTCTGTATTTATATTTGCCAGTATTTTTCAGTAAAAATAATGAGTTTAGTGAGAGGAAAGAAAATAGTGGTATTTTCTGTTTTCTTTATATATCTTTTCTGAGAAAACGTAACATTCAGATTCAGTGTATATCGTAAACCTTATCCAAAATGTATATTGGTCACTGCTGCTTTATATTCCAGTTCATTCAAGTATTTTTTGTAAGCTTTTCATAAGTATGTCCTTTGTGTCTAACATCTCTTTTACGAACAGCATCATGGCATACATTTCTTTGTATCTCTTACAACAATTGTTTTGAATTCACATATCTAGTATCATTGCCTTTTAATGATACTGCATGCTTTTCATTATTACTTAAAATTCACTAAAATTGCTTTGGAGTAAGCACAATTTTGGATGTGTACTTTATAATCTGTATTCTACTTGATATGATCATATACATATCTTTTATACTTCAGTACCTCTGTACCCTCACTAATAATAGTTGGCCCTTAATTAATTAAATGCTTTTAGGATTTCAAAGTACTTTATATAAGTTAACTCGTTAGTCCTCACATTAGCCCTGTGATATAGATGATTTTATTCCCTCCATTTTATAGATAGGGAAATAGATTGAGAGAGTTAAGAGACTTGGAGTATACATAGGAACTATGTGTCTTAGCCTACTACTCAAAGTCCCTTTCTTTTAAGGTACAGTTAATATACTGTCTTCTGCATAAAACTTTTCCTGATCTCAACTGTGAGCATCCTCTTTTCCAAACTATCTTGTGTTTGATTACTTTATATATAAAATATATTTATCAATTTTAGGGAGAAACTACATGGTACAATGAATAGATGCTGGGTTTGATGTCAGAAAGACTCATTGAGTTTATATCCAGCCTCAAATATTTAGTAGCTATGTGACCTATGGCAAGTCACTTAACATTGTTTGCTTCAGCTGCTTACCTGTAAAATGAGCTGGAGAAGGAAATGGCAAAGCACTCTAGTATCTTTGCAAAGGAAAAATCCAATGTGGAATCACAAAGAGATGTACACAACTGAAATGCCTGAACATCAAGTTCTTCTACCCTTACCTGAATAAGAATCTATTCTAAAACATACCCTAAAATAGTCAACTAGCCTTCATTTGAAGACCTTCCTGAGTTTGAACCTACTATCTCCCAGGGAGATATATTACCTCTTATTTGTAGGAAGTTTTCATTATATCAAATCAAGTCAACCTTTCTGCAGCTTCCATTATTTCCCATAGTTATCCTCTCTGGGAGAAACTTGTATACTTTTCTGCTAAGTGATTTTCCTTTTATAGTGATTGCTAACCAGTCAAAATGCTTCATTCCTTGTAATTGGGTGTAGTCTTCCAGAATTTGGTGTTCTTCTGGTCCATTTTCCTCATAACAACAGAAAGTATGTAATTCTAAACACTGAATAGGGACATGGTAGAGAACTCAGGTACTGAAAATTGCATAGATCATCAGATATATTTGATGAGTTGATTAGTTTACCAAATCACATTATTTCTCTCTCTTCCTTCCTTCCCTCCCCTAATTTTTTTTAATTAACAAAAAAGATTCTTTCATATTGCAGTGGGGGGAGAGGAAATGCAATCCTTGTAACAAATATGCAGTTAAGAAAACAAATGCATTGATTTTTCTCCAAAATTTATATTTCTTATCTAGCACACTCTGCCTAACACCTTTCTGTCAGAAATTAGATAATCTGTTCTATTTATAATTGATTCTCTGAGATTCATAGAGTTCTTAAGTCTTTCAAAGTTATTTATCTTTATAATTATGTTGCAGTTATGTAAATTATTTTCCTAGTTCTGCTCCCTTCACTCTTCATCATTTCCAAGTTTTCCAAATATTATTTGGAATATTATTCACTTTTTTTGCAGAACAGTACTATTCTGCATGCATGCTAATTTGTTCACATCTTATTTCTTTAAAAAAATTTTTTTTTATAACCCAGATCAAATTGCTTACCATCTCCAGGAAGGGAGGGAGCGAAGAAAGAAAACAATTTGGATCATATAACTTCAGAAAACTTATATAGAAAATTTTTATTACATTGTGAAGATAGAATTAACTCTCTCTTTTTCTATTTTTAGTTATCAATCAAGAACTTAAAGTACTCCTACTTAACCATTAAGTATGAGAGTTCACAAGTCATTTACTAGAATAAGCTCACACCTCCAAAGGCCACTTCCCTCCTCTGGACACTGGTAGGTAAATTAGGAAACTGTGATTGGTTCCCATGAAGTGGGGGAGTGACAGGAAGTGATGTCAAGAAACCTGCTTTAAAAAGGCCAGCCCAAACATTCATTCTCTCTCTCTCTGGTGGGCTGGAGAAAGTCTTTGCTTCCTTGGTTTTCAGAGACTCTTCCCTTGGATTCTGTGTTGGTGCGTAGATCTGAAGAGACAAGCTTTTCCTTGGAGTTATTCTGCATTGGTGGAACTCTGGCAGAAGACACCACAGGAACTTCTGGCTGAGGACTACCAGGAAATGCCAAACTTGGGGAAGCCCTTATTGGGGCTGAGCCAGAGTTCACCAGAGCAATACCTAGGGTTGGTAGGCTAGACCAGGCTTTGTCTCCTTCCTATATTTCCCACTTTCACTATCTCTACCTTGTAAATAAAAGCTGCTAAAAGTAATTTTGATTTAGGGTCTAATATTTTAGTGACCACAATATTATTTTTAACTCTCATATTGAGCCAAGCCTAATTTAATTCTTACAACATATAATTGGTAAAATAAAATATCTTTTAAAAATTTTGTTTTAAAGGATGATTTGCTGTGTAAGGGCAGAATAGCATGTTTGGAAATGAAAGTTGATATAAAGCAAAAGCTATTAATATAAATAAGATGAATTTTTAAAATATGTTATGCTTTAAACAGTTTGCAAAATCTTTTATAGACTAAATGATCTTATTTAAGCAGTACTGTGTTTTTATGGGCTATTTTCATTTTATAGATGAGTAAAAAAAGTCATATAACTAGAAATTGTTTTTTTCAAGATTCAAATGCAAGACTTCCTCCCTCCAAGTCCAGTTCTCTATCTACTATGTCATACTGCATCTTTGGTACCATTCTAAGTAACTGAGATTGAAGTTTGAGTTTTGGATAACTGATACATGCTTTTGACAAATGTCATGGTTTTATTATTTGAATCACAAGTTTTGTTTTGCTGTATTCTATGGCTGTCACTACTAACTTTGTTCAAACACCTTACATTTTAGTAGGTAGAACATGAGACTCTTAATCTCAGGGTCTTGGGTTTGAGCCCCACGTTGGGTGCCAGATGAAGCCATCCAGCAGCTTCACGAAGATTCCTAGTGGGTTGGACATTTAGAAAGGGGAACCAAGGACTGAGTGAAAATGGGTTACGGGTTAAGGATTAATGGAAAGAGAACATAAGGTGAGAATAAACACACAGACACAGAAAGTTTTGCCACAAGGTAGACAGACAGCGAGTAAGCTCATGGTCAAGAGCTTCCTTGCCAACTGATTTCTTGGTACTTTTATTGGGGTTACAACAGTATGGGGGGAAGGGGAGAGCTCAGTGGCTTGATACATTAACAGTATGAGGTAATCATCATAAAATGCAAATTGCCAAAACCGGAAACAATAGGTAGAGCTAAGATCTGGATCCAGAGCTGATATGCCCTGAGGCATCTACTGATGTTTGATACCTATGTTAATTGATCATTGAAGGTAAAGTCTGAGATAAGTGATCTGTCTTCTGGGGTGTAGCCTTAGTGAAGAGCTAGAGATTTGGCAAGGTCGATGTCCAATCTGACTCAAGATTACAGAGATCAGTCATTAGCAGTATAAGAGTTAAATTTTTTGAAAACTCTTAGAATAATATCACAGTTAATATATACCTGGATTGCTACATTTTAGATACATGCGATTCCAGAGAAAGATAATATAGCTAGATCTGTATTTAATTTTTGCTAATGTCTCACACGACTAGAAAACAATTAGTTCAGAGAGCTTTCCACAGTATTTTATAGGGTTTTTTAATTCAATATTTTTCTATCACAATTCAAGAATGTTAGTTTTGAAGATCAGACATAGCTAGTTCTCAGAAGTTAGGGTAGACCCCATTTATGATATTTATTCTTGTGCTTTTAAAGTGTTTTTAATAGCAATCGATGTTATATTTTGACAAAGGCTTTTTCTACATCTATTGAGATAATCACGTGATTTCTGTTTCTAATAGTTTTCTGAATATTAAACTAGCCCTGCATTCCTGGTATAAATCCTTATTGGTCATAGTGAATAATCCCTGTGATATATTGCTGTAGTCCTCTTGCTAGTATTTTATTTACAATTTCTACATCTATATTCATTAATGAAATTGGCTTATAATTTTCTTTCTCTGTTTTTTCTTCTCCCCGCTTAGTTAATAGTCCCATATTTGTATAATGAAAGAATTTGGGAGGACTCCTGCTCTTCCTGTTTTGCCAGATAGTTTTTATAGTATTTGAATAAATTGTTCTTTAAATGTTTGATAGAATTCACTTGTGAATCTATCTAGCCCTAGGAATTTTTTCTTAGGGAATTCATTGACAATTTGTCCAATTGTTTTTTTCCTTGAGAAGGGATTATTTAGGTATCTTATCTCTTCCTTTGTTAATTTGGGAAATTTATGTTTTTGTAAATATTTATCCACTTTGCTTATATTGTCAAATTTACTGTCATATAATTGAACAAAATATTTCCTAATGATTGCTTTAAGTTCCTCTTCATTGGTATTGAGTTCATCCTTTTCATGCTGGTAATTTGATTTTTTCTTTCCTTTTTTAAATCAAATTAACCAGTGCTCTATTTTATTTGAGTTTTCATAAAACCAAGTCCTAGTCTTATTTATTAGTTCTGTGCTTCTCTTAACTTCAATTTTATAAATTGCTTCTTTAATTGTCAGGATTTCGAATTTAGTCTTTCACTAGGGATTTTTAATTTGTTCTTTTTTTTTCTATTTCTATTCCCAACTCTTTTTCTGTGTTTTATTGATGTGTTTAAAGATATGAATCTTCCCCTTAGTGCTTCTTTGGCTATATCCTATAAATTTTGATATATGGTCTTTTCGTTGTCATTCTTCTTAGGAAGTTCTTTGATGATTTGTTCAATTTCTTTTTCTGATATGAGATTATGTAACTATTTTATTTCTTCTACCGTTAATCTAGGCAATTTTTATTTTTGTAAATATTCATCTATTTCACCTAAATTTCTGAATTTATTGTCATATAATTGGGCAAAATATTTTTTAATGATTGCCTTAATTTCCTCTTCATTAAAGGTGAGGTCTCCCTTTTCATCTTTGATACTGATGATTTGGTTTTCTTCTTTCCTTTTTTAAATTAGATTGACCAGAAGTTTGTCAATTTTATTTGTTTTTTCAAAGTACCAGCTTCTAGTCTTATTTATTAATTCGATAGTTCTTTTACTTTCAATTTTATTGATTTCTCCTTTAATTTTTATCATCTTTAGTTTGATCTTTAACTGGGGATTTTTAAATTGTTTCCTTTCTAGTTTTTTGATTTGCATGCCCAATTCATTGATCTTTGCCCTCCCTAATTTGTTAATATATGCCCTCAAGGATATAAATTTCCTCCTGAGTACTGCTTTGGCTGCATCCCACATAGTTTGGTAGGATGTCCCATCATTGTCATTCTCTTCTATGAAATTATTAATTGTTTCTATGATTTGTTCTTTAACTAATTGATTTTGGAGAATCATATTGTTTAATTCCCAATTGGTTTTTGATTTGCCTGTCCAGGTGCTCTTACTAATTATTATTTTTTTGCACTATAAAAATTTTCTGAAAAATTTTTATTTATTGTTTGTGCTCTTTTGCATTTGTTTGTCATGTTTCTATGCTCTATTATATGGTCAGTCTTTGTGAATGTACTATGTACTGCTGAAAAAAAGGTGTATTCCTTTTTGTCTCTTTTTATTTTTCTGCAAATATCTATTAACTCTAATTTTTCTAGCATTTCATTAACCTTCTTACCTCTTTCTTATTTATTTTTTGGTTTGTTTTATCTAAATCTGATAGAGGAAGGTTTAGGTCTCCTACTAGTAGAGTATTGCTATCTATTTCATCCTTGAGTTCCACTAGCTTCTTCTTGAGAAATTTGGATGCTATACCATTTGGTGCATACATGTTGAGTAATGATATTTCTTCATTGTCTATACTGCCTTTTATCAGGATGTAATTACCTTCTCTATCTCTTTTAACCAGATCTATTTTTACTTTGGCTTTGTCAGATATCATGATTTCAACTCCTGCTTTCTTTTTCTGAGTTGAAGCCCTATAAATTCTGCAATTTCATACCATTCACATTCAGAGTTATAATTATCAACTGTGTATTCCCCAACATTTCGACTCCCTCTCCTTGTCCTGCCCTTTTTTCTTTCACTTATTTCCTTCTACTCCGATTTTTTGTTTTTAATCAGTCCCCCTAATCCCCTCCCTTATTTTACTTCTCTTTCTCCCTTCTCCCTTCTTATTCACCCCTTATTTTTCTTTATGGTCTTTTTAAGCTACCTCTATCTTCCCCCTCCCCTGTATTGCTTCCCTCACCACCAGTCTGTATGTTACCCTTCTACTTCTATAGGGCACAAATCAATTCTCTGCCCCAATGGATCTGATTGTTCTTCCCTCTTTGAGTTAATTACAATGCACTTAAGAATTTAGTATTTCCTGTCTCCAACCTCTTTACCCTTCCAGTATATTGGTCTTCTCCCCTGCTCCCCCCATGCACTTCTTTGTGGAATATAAATTATCTCCATTTTGCCTCTTTCCCATTACTCTTAATATCTGTTTTTTACCTCTAGTTTTTTATATATATATATACAAATATACATATATTGACAATTCATCCTATACAGTTTGTCACTGTTCCCTCTAAGTATACTCCTAGCTACCCTGATGATAATAACAATTTTTAAGAGTTCTTATAGGAATATAAATCATTTGAACTTATTGGGTCCCTTTAAAAAAGTTTTTGTTTTTTGTGTTTTTCTCCCCCTCTCTTATTTGCCTTTTGGTGAATTCTCTTGAGTTCTGTTTGGTTTCTGTTTTAAGTTCAGTCTTTTCTTGATGAATGCTTGGAAGTCTTCAATTTTATTAAACAACCATACTTTCCCCTGCAAGAATATAGTCAGTTTTGATGGATAGTTGATTCTTGGTTATAGACCCAGTTCCCTTGCTTTCTGGATTATTATATTCCATGCCTTCTGGTCCTTCAATGTATATGCAGCCATACCCTGTGTTATCCTAACTGTGGTTCCCTGGCATCTGAATGACTTCTTCTTAGCAGCTTGTAATATTTTTCAATTTGACTATAATATTCCTGGGAGTTGTCAGTTGTGAATTAAATGTAGTAGATGATCTGTGGATTCTTTCAACCTCCACTTTTCCCTTTTGCTTGAGAATGTCAGGGCAGTTTTCTTCAATAATTTCCTATAGGATGATGTCCAGGCTTTTTCTTCTGTCATGATGTTCTGGTAGACTAATAATTCTTAAATTGTCTCTCCACAATCTGTTTTCCAGGTGTGAGGTTCTGCCTATGAGGTGTTTCATATTTTCCTCAAATTTTTCATTCTTTGGATTTTGTTTTATAGAGTCTTGCTGCCTTGTGAAGTAATTTGCTTCTAACTGTTGAATTCTAATTTTTAAAGACTGAATTTCATCCCTTGCTTTTTTTTAATATCTTTTTTTTTAACCCTTAACTTTTTTGTATTGGCTCCTAGGTGGAAGAGTGGGAAGGGTGGGCAATGGGGGTCAAGTGACTTGCCCACAGTCACACAGCTGGGAAGTGTCTTAAGTCTCTAGGCCTGACTCTCAATCTACTGAGCTACCCAGCTGTCCCCTCTTAATTGTTTTTTGAATTGTATTTTGAGTTCTTCCATAGCCTGTGTCCAATTTACTGGAGTTTCTGTGTTTTTGCTTGTGGTTCCTTCATCTTTTGTTTCATTTGCTTTTTCTTCACTTCCTGGAAAGAAGCTGTCAATTGTAATTTCTTTTTTTCTTTTTCTGTTGTTCACTTGTACTTTTTCCACTCTTTCCCTCCTCTACTTTCTCTGCTCTGCTGGTTGATTAGGTTAAGCAGATGGTTTTAATGAGCTTTGATGTAAGTTCTTCTCCTGCTGGCAACAAGTTTGTATCTACTTTCTCTGCAGTCTATGGGGGAGGAGGTATTGCAGTTTCCCTACCCTCTGAAGATTTCTTATCTGTCCTATTGATGGGATTAAGCTAGGGTGGGGTAGATCTGTAGAGCTTGATGTGTCCTGAAGCTAAAGAGAAGAGGGGTAGGGCAAGATGGAGAGTTTTCACTGTGTTTAGGTTGCCCTCTCTGTTTCTCCTCTTTCTGCCTCCCTGCCATCTGTGTTCAATGCCCTGAGACTGGCTCAGCTATGCAGGTAAGGCCCTCTCTCTGTTCCAGTGCCAGCCCAGGGATTCCAGGAGCTTCTGGAGACTCAGCACAGCACATGGGGGAGAGGTCCTGGGATTGTCCTTCTTCCTTACTCTCAAACCCAACAGTTCAAGAATTCAGGCCTTTTTCTTGGCATCTCTTGAGCAGTTCAGCATGGGGATCCCCTGGCTCTTCTGTTATTAGATTTGGTTTTCTTTCCCCTTGGAGCACTTTGTTTTTTATCTCGGTGTAGAAGGGTATGGTGGTCTTAAGTTTTGCTCCATCTAAGCTCTCATCTTCCCAGAATCCCATTGTAATTCTTCTTAATGAAATTATTGTTTCTATAATTTGTTCTTTGTCCCACCCCCTTTTTAGCATTATATTATTTAATTTCCAATTTATTTTTGATTTGTTTTCTTATGGACCCTATTCATTGTAATTTTGATTGCATTATAATCTGAATGGGATCTATTTATTATTTCGGCTTTTCTACATTTGGTCTTAAGATTTTTAGTGCCCTATTACATGGTAAGTTTTTGTGTAGGTGCCATGTACAACTAAAAAGAAGTTATTTTTCTTTCTTTTCCCATTCACATTTCTCCAGAGATTTATTAGTTACAACTTTTCTAAAATTTAATTCACTTCCTTTATTCTTTCTTGTTTATTTATTGCTTCAATTTATCTATGTCTGAGAGGAAAAAGTTGAGGTCCTCCACTAGTAGAGTTTTATTGTCTATTCTTTCCTGAAGTTAGTGTTCGCTTCAACTTTTCTGCATTGCTTTCATCATTTGGTTTCCTATCAGCTGTATAACTGTAATAGTTTTCTGAAAAAATAGTTCTTAACACATAGTAGGCACTTTGGATATTTTTTCAAAGGGATTGAATTACTGACTAAGAATAAAAAAAACCCTACAGTGAGCAAAATTCATCTTTATTTTCCAGTTGTGATATTTTTCTATTTCAAGAAGAGCTTTTAATGTTTATAGCCTAAAAAATAATAAAAGTAATTATTATGAAATTTAACATTTAAAGTTTCTTATTAAAGACCTTTACATATATAATTTCCAATTTTTTCCTCACAACCTCACTGGGAGGGAGGGAGATATTGTTATCTCTATTTTATAGTTAAGGAAACTGAGGCACAAAAGTGTTAAGTGAATTGTTCTTGCACAGTTAATAGGCGTCTTTGGCAGAATTGGAATTCAGATTTTCCTGACTCCCATTTCAGTATTTTATACATAGTACTCCTCAAGTCCACTATAGAAATTAATATTGTTGTTTATGTTCTAAATATTAGTATTATTAAAATGTCTTAAAGGCAACATTTTTCTTTTTATTATTTATTGTTTTTAGAGAACAAAGAACTATTTTCTCTTCTCAATTTAAGAAAGAAAACTCCCTATATACACATGATTAAGCAAAATTAAGTCCTACATTTGAATATATTCAAGAAATATATAGTTCGTTCTATATTGCAAATTCATTGTCAGGAGTCAGATGGTGTCATAAGGCATTGTTTATTATATGATAACAATGTTATAATAAATTGTTCCAATAGTTCTGCTCACCTCATTCTGTATCATTTTATATAATAGTTCATATACTTCTTTGAAACCACTAACATTTTTCTTACATGATTTGTAACTACTATGAAGTCTTTTGTTATACTATCAGATGCAGAAATTCCTCATAACAAGCATGAGTTTAAGGAGACAGACTCTTTCTGCAGTATTTCATGCTTCTTAATTACCTCTGTAGCTTCTACAGTGTTTAACTGCATGCAGGCCTTATTCTATTCCAATATGTTTTTAACTCCTATCTGTATAAAGGCAAGGACAAATTCATCAAATGAATACTATAGATTTTTGCCATTTTTACTTTAAATGTAAAAGTATTTAATACTTATATGAATAATGCCATTGATTTTAATGTGGCATGACAGACTTGTGGAATGTGTCTTTGTTTCTAGCTAGGGAAAGCGAAGATCAACATCAAAAGGATCCTGATTTCAAGTGATAATATTTCTACAAACCAATGGAATTGCTTGTTGGCTCTGGAATCAGGAAGGGAAAGAAAATGAATCGTGGAATCGTGGAAAAATAGTCTAAAAATAAATAAAATTTTAAAAAAGGATCCTGAAACTTAAAGAGTAGTATATCTAGTTTGGACTGCATTATAACTTTAAAATTTCTTCTCTTGTCACAGGCCCGCTACAAACAAAGTCTTGATCCAACAGTTGATGAAGTCAAGAAGCTTTGCACATCCCTGCGCCGAAATGCCAAGGAAGAACGAGTTCTCTTCCACTACAATGGGCATGGTGTACCAAGGCCCACAGTGAATGGAGAAATCTGGGTATTCAACAAGGTTGGTAAAGCTTTAAAGTAGACTTGTAAACTGAATTTCCTATTCTTTTCATTGATATCTTCTATTTCTTACTTAAGCATAGTTATTCCAAGGGCATCTCCACTTTTCTATCCCAGATATGTGTGTATGTGTGTGTGTGTGTGTGTGTGTGTGTGTGTGTGTGTTTGTTTTTTTAATTTTTTTTAAGTGAGAGAGATACAAAAGGTTAAGAGAACCAAGTGATACTTTGAAAATGTCACAAAAAATGTGCAATGTTTAACACTGGTGGATCACCTACTCCATTAGGGGGAGTCTCTCCATTTCTCTTTATTCAAGTACTACTTGATCTTAATAATTTTGTTACATTTACTTTTTTTTTTTTTTTTTTACATTTTTAAACCCTTAACTTCTGTGCATTGGCTCCTAGGTGGTAGAGTGGTAAGGGTGGGCAATGGGGGTCAAGTGATTTGCCCAGGGTCACACAGCTGGGAAGTGTCTGAGGCCACATTTGAACCTACGACCTACATTTACTTTTGATTTTTTGATATGTAGGTTTTTTTTCCCCATTTACGTTGTTGTAGTTGTCCTAAATTATCTGTTGATCTCTAGTCTTGCATCTTCCACTGCCTTTAAGACCTCTTATACTGGATGTTTAATAGACATCTTAAACTTACCATGTCCAAAATCGTTATCTTTTTCCCCTAAAACTTTCCTCATTCTAATCTTACCTATTATTCTACAGGGCAACACTACTTCCCATTTCTCCCACTTGCAATGTAACAATCATCCTCAACTACTCATTTATCTGTCACTCCCACTATCTTAATCTGTTGCTGAGACCTGGCAATTTAACCTTTGCAAACATCTCTCAAATGTGCCCCCTTCTTTCTTCTGATGCTGCCACTAGTATAGACCCATACCCCCGAACTGTTGTAATAGCTGGATGGTGTTATGGTCTTCCTTTCTAAAGACTTCCCTTACTCTGGTATGTCTCATTTAGCCACTAATGATTTTTTTCTGACTCACAGGACTGATTATATCAACCCCTATTTAATGAAGCCCAGTAGCTCTCTTTAATTTTAGAATCAAATGAATTCTGTTTGGCATTCTAAGCCTTTTATCACCTAGGCCCCTTCTACATTTCCAGTCTTCTAACACCTTGCTCCCTAACATATACTCTTTGATCCAGTGATACTGGCCTCTTGGCTATTCCAGGAACAAGGCATTGCATAGCTCTTCTTTGGGCATTTTCTTTAGCTGGCCCTGATTCCTGGAATAGTCTCCCTCCTTGGCTCCAACTCCTGACTTCCTTGGCTTCCTTTAAACACCAACTAAAATTTTCTCTTTTATTGGAAGCCTTTCCCATTTGTATTTCCTTTAATAATTATTTCCTATTCATCCTATATATAATTTGCATGTGTTTGTTTATACCCAGCTCTTGGAGGGCAGGCATCGTCTTTTGTCTCATTTTTATATCCTTGGAACTTAGTATAGTGTCTGTCAAATAGTGGGTATTTAAAAATTGTTTATTGATTGATTGATAGTCTGTATATATAGTTTTCTTGGCTCTGCTCATTTCTGTCTTCATCAATTCATAGAGATTTTTTTATGCTTCTTTGTATTCATTGAAACACATAATTTCTTATAACATAACAATATCTATTATATTCATGCATCGAAATTTGTTTTGGTGTAATCAAGAAATAAAGAGGCTAATGGAGGCTTATATTAGAGGACAGGGTGCTCCCAGCTGAGTCTTCTAGGCAGGGAGACTATAACTTCAGTATAGGTTGATTTGGGTCAGCCAGGGTTGTGGGCCTGGGCTGAGATGTTTCAGTCAGTCTCCCTGTTGTCCCTAAGCTCCCTTAAGGTGAGGAGTGAGGAGCCCCTCCCTGCCGGTGAGATACTGAAACCAACAGGAAGTGAACATAGTTCACTTCCTGAGCAAGATGGATGCCTGGTCTAGCCCCTTAGGAAACTAGTGATAATTATCTTCCTTCTTCCCAGTCCCTGGCCCTAATTGGTGATATGAATGAAACACTGAGGCTCTCTGAATAAGGCCAAGGGGTTTATTAAATGCAAGGGTAAGCTGAGGGAAGAGGGTTAAGGTCTGGGAAACTGTTGCTAAAGGTGAAAGCCAGTGCTAGCAGATTGTCTCAGAAGGTAGGGTCAGGCTGAAGGAACTAGCCCTTCAGCCAGGGATAAATTCCACTGCCCTGATGAGAGTGGTCTAGCAGGTTAACAAATGAGGGTAATGGCTTGGTTTAGGGGTGTCCCTGCCTGCCTAAGTAAACTAATTTCCCATGTTCCACCTCCCTTCCTTCTGGGGCCCAAGGGGGAGTCCAAGGGGATAGCTGGATGTCTGGGTCAGGTCAAGGAAATCAGAACCCCATAGTTGGTACTCCAAGGATATTTATAGAGCCAGCTCCAAAGGTCTGGCTGTGAGACCAGGGTGAGAGCTGGGTCAACATTCTGTTTCCCTAACTGCAAGGATTGCTTCTGGTGATTTTGCAAATGCAAGAGATTCTTGCAGCAATCCTGCATTACATGGGCAAATTTTTTTAAAGAGGGGGCCAAAGGAAAGGAAATGATCATCTGTCAGTCTTTTTCTAAGGCGACTCTTTCAAAGTTCCATTGTATTTCTCAGATTAGGAATAATCTCCCTCAGCTGGATAGAACATTTCTGGCGCCCCTCCTCCCCCCATCTGACCTGCAGGCCGTAGTTTGCCCATCACTGATTTAGGCATATCTCAATTGATGGGCATCTACTTTCTTTTCAATTCTTAGATATCATAAGTAGTGCTACTTTAATTATTTTGGAGTATATGGACGTTTCTTCTCATAGATGGTTTCCTTCATATATATAAGACAAATTATGAAGTCTCTTGTTCAAAATAGGGGCATTTTATTGATTATTCACATAATTCCAAATTTCTTTGCAAAAAGTTGTACTATTTAACTATTCTACCAACAGTGTATTCATGTGCCTATCATTGCATACCTCCCAACACTTATTATTGTCAGTTTTTGTCATAGTTATGAACTTCCTTGATATGAAGTAAAGCCTCAGAGTCATTTTATATTTCTTTTATTTTTAGTGATTTGGAACATTCTGCAAAGAAAACTCCATTGGATCTTATACATATGCATATGTTATTGATCCATTAAAATTTTAATTTGCCTTAGAAAAATAGAAATATAGTATGACAGGGCATTGTATCATATATTAAATTTAAAGTTCATAATGTCATTTTCTACATCAGTGAAGGGGTTAGTAGAAAGATGGGTATAAGAGACTTCCTGGTTAAGATGGCGGCAGAGTAAAAAGCACCTGCTTAACCTCTCCTAACCAAAACATAGAGGACTCCTCAAGAAGACATAAAAACAAATCCAGAGGAACGAAGGGACTCCACAACAGGGCACAGCATTGAAGGTACGTGGAATTGGGGCATTTCCATGTTATAAGGGGGTGAAACAGCTCTCACTAAAACGCAAGCTGAGCAACCCCCTCCCCCACCCCACACCACCTATAGTGCCAAAGCCAGCACACAAGAGCTAGAGCAAGCTTGGGGCACCCATTAAGTTCTTGGCAGCTACCTGGGGAAACCAGGACCTGCTCCTGAGAGCAGCAAGACTTAAAACCCCAAGAAGCTAAAGAACACTTGGACTTTGAACACAGATCCTGAGTGCAGGAACAGACCTTGAGTGAGGACCCAGTGCAGAGAGGTGTACTACTGTGGAAACAGCGCCCTGAAACTGTTAAAGGAGCCTCGGACAGAGGAACCACCAGGACTCTTGACCCTGAGAACAACTAGATCTGAGAGTTCAGGAGCCTAGAGAGTACAAACAGACCCTGGGTGTGAGGATAAACCTGAGAGGGTGCAGGGCTAACAATGGCAAGCCAGAGACAAGAACCCCAAAGGAGAAAGATCATCAAGAAGAACTCTATAACACTCATCAACTTTTACACAGAGAAAATCCAGACAACAGAGCGAACAGCAGAGGAGAACAAACAAGTAATCACATCAAAAACTTCCCAAAATAATGAAAACTGGTCACAAGCTATTGAAGAGTTCAAATGTGAGATCATGAGAAAGATGGAAGAGATCTGGCAAGAAAATAACAGTTTAAAAGGCAGAATATCACAATTGGAAAGTGAGGCAATTCAATTGAAGACCAGAAATGACCAGATTGAAAAGGAAAACGAAAAGATAACCGAAAACCAGTCCCTAAAGGCTAGAATTGAGCAATTAGAAGCTAATGATCTCTCAAGACAGCAAGAACAAATAAAACCAAGTCAAAAGACTGACAAAATAGAAGGAAACATGAAATATCTCAATGAGAAATTGACAGATCAAAAAAACAGGGCCTAGAAGAGACAACTTGAGAATCATTGGTGTTCCTGAAAAAGCAGAAATGAATAGAAATTTGGACTCCATACTAAAAGAAATTATTCAGCAAAACTGCCCTGAAGTTCTACAAGAGGGCAATATAGACATTGAAAGGATCCATAGATCACCCTGAACACTAGACCCTGAAAAGACAACCCTCAGCAATATAATTGCTCAATTCAAGAGCTTCCAAGTAAAAGAAAAAATCTTATAAGAAGCCAGACAGAGACAATTCAGATATCAAGGAGCACCAATCAGGATCACAGAGGATCTGGCAGCCTCCACACTAAAAGATCTCAAAGCTTGGATATGATATTCAGAAAGGAAAGAGACCTGGGTCTACAACCAAGGATCACCTACCCATCAAAACTAACTATATACTTCCAGGGGAAAGTATCGGCATTCAACAAGATAGAAGATTTCCAAGTATTTGCACAGAAAAGACCAGGACTAAATGGAAAGTTTGATATCCAACCACAAAAATCAAGAGAAACATAAAAAGGTAAATGAGAAACAGAGGGGAAAGAAACAAAACTCATATTTTTTAAATTTGCCTCTTTAAGGGCTTCAATAAGATCTAATTATTTGTATTCCTATGTGGAGAAATGTTAAGTATAATTCTCTGTAGTGAACTTTATTCACTCTTGTAGTATTCACTATTATAGTAATCAGAAGAATTATACATAGGGAGAGGTTGGAATACTAAATTGTCTAAGATGATATGGGGGGTGAGAAAACAGGATGAATAGTAGAGGACACTAAGAGAAACTTGAAAGAATAAGAAAAATAGGATATTCTATTACACACGAAGAGGGTATGGGAAGGGGAGGGGATGAATACTATAATAAGAAGGAGAGGAAGAGAGCATTAATAGGTAATATTTAAACCTTACTCTCAGTGGAATTAACCCTGAGAGGGAAGAGTAGCTATATTATCCATTGGGATATAGAACTCTATCTAACCCTACTGAGAAAGTCAGAAGGGATAAACCAAGGGGAGCAGGGGAGAGGGAAGGTCAAAAAAGGGGGAGGGAATTCATTAGGCCTTAAAAATAAAAAAAGGGGAATAATAAGGGAGGGGGTAGAAAGGGAAGGTAATCAAGGGAGGGGACAAGGGTTACTGGCTTAAAGCAAACCACTCGTTTAAAACGAAATATTGTAAGAAAAAGGGGTAGAACTAGGAGAGGATACCAAAATGTTGGTGAATACACAACTAATAATTATAACTCTGAATGTGAATGGGATGAACTTGCCCATAAAATGGAAGCAAATAGCAGAGTATATTAGAAACCAAAATCCTACCATATGTTGTTTACAAGAAACTCATATGAGATGGGTGGACATACACAAGTTTAAGGTAAAGAGCTTGAGCAAAATCTTTTGAGCGTCAAATGAGAAGAGGAAGGCTGCAATGGCAATTATGATTTCTGACAAAGCCAAAGTAAAAAATAGATATGATTAAAAAAGACAGGAAGGTCATTACATCCTGATTAAAGGCAATATAGACAATGAGGAAATAACACTGCTCAATATGTATGCACCAAGTAGCATAGCATCCAAATTCCTAAAGGAGAAACTGGCAGAACTCAAGAAGGAAATAGATAGTAAAACCATACTAGTGGGAGATCTAAATATTCCTCTTTCAGATCTAGATAAATCAAACCAAAAAATAAATAAGAAAGAGGTAAGAGAGGTGAATGAAGTCCTAGAAAAATTAGATTTAATAGGTATGTGGAGAAAAATAAATAGGGACAAAAAGGAATATGCCTTCTTTTCAGTTGCACATAGTACATTCACAAAGATTGACCATGAATTAGGGCATAGAAACATTGCAAACAAATGCAAAAGAGCAGAAATAATAAATGTAACCTTCTCAGATCATAATGCAATAAAAATAATAATTAGTAAGGACACCAGGACAGGCAAATCAAAAACTAATTGGAAATTAAACAATATGATTCTCCAAAACCAGTTAGTCAAAGAAGAAATCATAGAAACAATCAACAATTTCATTGAAGAGAATGACAATGATGAGACATCCTACCAAACTCTGTGGGAAGGGGAGTGGACGAATAAGAAGGAGAGGAAGAGAGCATTAATAGGTAATATTTAAACCTTACTCTCAGTGGAATTAACCCTGAGAGGGAAGAGTAGCTATATCCATTGGGATATAGAATTCTATCTATCCCTACTGAGAAAGTCAGAAGGGATCAACCAAGGGGAGCAGGAGAGTGGGGAGGTCAAAAAACGGAGGGGAGTAGAGGGGGGAGGGAACTCATTCAGCCTTAAAAAATAAAAAGAGGGGAATAATAAGGGAGGGGGTGGAAAGGGAAGTAATTCAAGGGAGGGGACTAGGGGGACAGGTTTAAAACAAACCACTGGTTTAAAAGGAAATAGCATAAGAAAAAAGGGGTAGAATTCGGAGAGGATACCAAAATGTTGGTGAATACACACCTGATAATTATAACTCTGAATGTGAATGGCATAAACTACCCCATAAAACAGAAGTAAATAGAGTGGATTAAAACTCAAAATCCTACCATATGTTTTCTATAAGAAACACATGAGGTGGGTGGACATACACAGGTTTAAGGTCAATGGCTAGAGCAAAATCTTTTGGGCTTCAACTGAGAAAAAGAAGGCAGGAGTGGAGCTCATGATTTCTGACAAAGTCAAAATAAAAATAGATCTGATTAAAACACAAGAATGGTAATTACATCCTGATAAAAAGCAGTATAGACAATGAGGAAATAGCAGTACCCACCATGTATGCACAAATGGCATTGTGTCCAAATTCCTAAAGGAGAAACTGGCAGAGCTCAAGAAGGAAATAGATAGTAAAACCATACTAGGGGGCAGCTGGGTAGCTCAGTGGATTGAGAGCCAGGCCTAGAGACAGGAGGTCCTAGGTTCAAATCCAGCCTCAGACACTTCCCAGCTGTGTGACCCTGGGCAAGTCACTTGACCCCCATTGCCTACCCTTGCCAATCTTCTACCTATAAGTCAATATATACAGAAGTTAAGGGTTTAAAAAAAAAAACCATACTAGTGGGAGATCTAAATATTCCTTGTTGACATCTATATAAATCAAACCAAAAAATAAATAAGAAAGAGGTAAGAGAGGTGAATGAAATCCTAGAAAAATTAGATTTAATTGATATGTTGAGAAAAATAAATAGAGACAAAAAGGAATATACCTTTGTAGCTGCACATAGTACATTCACAAAGATTGACCGTGTATTAGGGCATAGAAACATTGCAAACAAATGCAAAAGAACAAATAATAAATGTAATCTTTTCAGATCATAATGCAATAAAAATAATAATTAGTAAGGGCACCTGGACAGGCAAATCAAAAACTAAATGGAAATTAAATAATATGATTCTCCAGCACCAGTTAATTAAAGAAGCAATCATAGAAACAATAATTTCATTGAAGTGAATGACAATGATGAGACATCCTACCAAACTCTGTGGACTGTAGCTAAGGCAGTTCTTGGGGGAAATTTATATCCTTGAGTGCATATATTAACAAATTAGGGAGGGCAAAGACCAGTGAATTGGGCATGCAAATTAAAAAAATAGAAAGGGAACAAATTAAAAATCCCCAGTTAAAGACCAAATTAGAGATTATAAAAACTAAAGGAGAAATCAACAAAATTGAAAGTAAAAGAACTGTTAAATTAATAAATAAGTCTAGAAGCTGGTACTTTAAAAAAACCGATAAAATACACAAAGTACTGGTCAATCTAATTAAGAAAAGGAAAGAAGAAAACCAAATCATCAGTATCAAAGATGGAAAAGTAGACCTTACCTCTAATGAAGAGGAAATCAAGGCAATCATTAAAAACTATTTTGCCCAATTATATGGCAATAAATATAGCAATCTAGGTGATATGCATGAATATTTACAAAAATATTATTTGCCTAGATTAACAGTAGAAGAAATAGAATACTTAAATAATCCCATGTCAGAAAAAGAAATTGAACAAGCCATCAAAGAACTCCCTAAGAAAAAATTGCCAGGGCCTGATGGATTCACATGTGAATTCTATCAAACCTTCAAAGAACAACTAATTCCAATACTATACAAAGTATTTGACTTAATAAGCAAAGAAAGAGTTCTACCAAACTCCTTTTATGATACAAATATGGTACTGAACCCAAAGCTAGGTAGATCAAAAACAAAGAAAGAAAACTACAAACCAATCTCCTTAATGAACATAGATGCAAAAATCTTAAAGCAGAATGCTATCAAAAAGATTCCAGCAGGTTATCACAAAGGTTATTCATTATGATCAGGTAGGATTTATACCAGGAATGCAAGGATGGTTCTACATCAGGAAAAACCATTCACATAATTGACCATGTCAATAAGCAAACCAACAAAAACCACATTATTATCTCAATGGATGCTGAAAAAGCCTTTGACAAAATACAACATCCATTCCTATTGAAAACACTAGAAAGTATAGGAATAGAAGGACCTTTCCTAAGAATAATAAACAGTATATATCTAAAACCATCAGCAAACATCATATGCAATGGGAATAAATTAGAAACCTTCCCAGTAAGATCAGGTGTGAAACAAGGATGCCCATTGTCACCTCTATTATATATCATTGTACTAGAAACTCTAGCAGTATCAGTTAGCGAAGAGAAAAGAAATTGAAGAGATTAAAATAGGCATTGAGGAGACCAAGCTATCACTCTTTACAGATGATATAATGGTCTATTTAAAAAATCCTAGAGAATCAACTAAAAAGCTAGTAGAAATAATCAACTTTAGCAAAGTTGCAGGATACAAAATAAATGCACATAAATCATCAGCATTTCTATGTATTTCTAACACATTATAGCAGCAAGTGGTAGAAAGAGAAACACCATTTGAAATCACCCTAGACAATATAAAGTACTCAGGAATCTATCTACCAAAACAAACATAGCAATTATAGGAACACAAGTACAAAACACTTTCCAAACAATTAAAACTCGATCTAAACAATTGGAAAAACATTGATTGCTCATGGGTAGGATGAGCTAACATAATAAAAATGACCATTCTACCTAAATTAATTTACCTATTTAGTGCCATACTTATCAAACTACCAAAAAACTTTTTCATTGAATTAGATAAAACTGTAACAAAGTTCATTTAGTAGAACAAAAGATCAAGAATATCAAGGGAAATAATGAAAAAAAAGTGAAGAAAGGTGGCCTAGCAGTACCAGATATTAAACTATGCTATGAAGCAGAGGTCATCAAAAAGATATGGTACTGGCTAAGAGATAGAAGGGAGGATCAGTGGAATAGGCTTGGTGTAAGTGACGTCAGCAAGACAGTGTATGATAAACCCAAAGAGCCCAAGTTTTGGGACAAAAATCCACTATTTGACAAAAACTGCTTGGAAAATTGGAAAACAATATGGGTGAGATTAGGTTTAGAGATCTACATCTCACACCCTACACCAAGATAAATTTAGAATGGGTGAATGACTTTAATATAAAGAAGGAAACTATAAGTAAATTAAGTGAACACAGAATAGCATACTTTGCAGATCTATGGGAAAGGAAAGATTTTAAAATCAAGCAAGAGTTAGAAAAAATTACTAAATGTAAAATAAATAATTTTGATTATATTAAATTTTAAAAGGTTTTGTATAAACAAAAACAATGCAACCAAAATCAGAAGGGAAACAATAAACTCGGAAAAAAGCTTTATAACAAATAATTCTGACAGGGGTCTAATTACTCAAATATACAAGAAGTTAAATCATTTGTATAAAAAAATCAAGGCATTCCCCAATTGATAAATGGGCAAGGGACATGAATAGGCAATTTTCAGATAAAGAAATAAAAACTATCAATAAGCACATGAGAAAGTATCCTAAATCTCTAACAATTAGGGAAATGCATATAAAAGCAACTCTGAGGTATCACCTCACACCCAGCAGTTAGGCTAATATGATAGCAGGTGAGAGTAATGAATTTTGGAGGGGATGTGACAAAATTGGGACATTAATGCATTGCTGGTTGAGTTGTGAACTGATCCAACTATTCTGGATGGCAATATGGAACTATGCCCAAAGGGCACTAAAAGACTGCCTGCCCTTTGATCCAGCCATACCAATCCTGGGTTTGTACCCCAGAGAGATAATAGATTAAAAGACTTGTACAAAAATAATTATAGCCACGCTTTTTGTGGTGGCAAAAACCTGGAAAACGAGGGTATGCCCTTCAAATGGGGAATGGCTGAACAAATTGTGGTATATGCTGGTGATGGAATACTATTGTGCTTAAAGGAATAAAGAACTTGAGGAATTACATGTAAACTTCAAAGACCTCTAGGAATTGATGCAAAGTGAAAGGAGCAGAGTCAGAAGAGCATTGTACACAGAGACTGATACACTGTGGTAAAATTGAATGTAATGTACTTCTCTACTACCAGCAATGCAATAACGAAGGATGATTTTGAGGGATTTATGGAAAGGAACATTCTCCATATTCAGAGGATGAACTACAGAAGCAAAACAACTGCTTGAACACATGAGTTGATACGGACATGATTGGGGTTGTAGACTCGAAAGGACCACACTATCAATAATATGTAAATAAATCTTGATTGATGACACATGTTAAAACCAGTGGAAATGCATGTCAACTTGGGGGTTGTGCAGGGTGGCATGAAGGCGAAAGTAAAAACATGAATCATGTAACTGGAAAATTTTTCTAAAAAAATAAAATATTCAAATAAAAAAAGAAAACACATAAGATAAAAAAAAGAGAGAGAGAGAAAAGTAAAAAAATGAAATAAA
The DNA here is from genome assembly GCF_016433145.1 of Gracilinanus agilis. NCBI lineage: Eukaryota > Metazoa > Chordata > Mammalia > Didelphimorphia > Didelphidae > Gracilinanus > Gracilinanus agilis. The sequence continues at coordinate 229,626,251 of NC_058133.1, read as the reverse complement.
ATAATTAGAATGAATAACTTCTAGATGAATTCCATTCCAAAGAATCTTCATTGTTTATCCCTCCGGTTTTACAAATTTAAAAACTGCTATGTTGGCATTAAGTAATTTGCATAAGCATATATAGCTGCTATCTCAGTTACAATTTATAGCCAAGTTGTCATGATTCCAAACCCTTTAAATGATGATCCTAGTACATGATGTTTCCTGTCTCTCCTCTCTCTCTCTCTCTCTCTCTCTCTCTCTCTCTCTCTCTCTCTCTCTCTCTCTCTCTCTCTCTCTCTTTCTCTCTTCCCTCTGTCTGTGTCTCTGTCACTGTCACTGTCATCTAAGTTGGTGTCTGAAACTTCAACCCATGATAGTCCTTCCAGTCCTTAAGCTATCTTTTCATAATCCCTCCCAACCTTTACTATTCTCACCATTTTTCAGTTTTCCCAATTTGCTAGATGTTAAGTATAAAACTTTAATGTTGTTTTTATTTGTACTTCTCCCAATATTTGTGATTTGGAGCATTTAAGGTTGTTCATAGTTTACAATTCTTTTGAGAAAGATTTGTTGATATCCTTTGAACATTTGGGAATGGATTTTGGTTTTATCTGATAATTGTTCATATATTTTGGTTATAATAACTTTATCTGATGAATTTAATGTCACCTTTCCCCTATTTTATGATTTTCTTTATATTCTTATATTAATTTTATGTTTTTCAAGATAATTTTATTTTCATGTATATGAAATTATATATTTTTTTGTAAATGCTTCTATTCCTTCTTTGGTTAAGATATTTCCTACTCATAGCTTTGAAAAGTGTTCTTTTAGTTTTTTAATAGTATGATTTCTAATATTTCAGTTTTCCCTACCAGTTTTTTTATTAGAGGTTTTTTTCCCCTAACTAATGTATATTTTGGTGTTGATTAAACACTTAGGTATTTAGTTTCATCAGTTCTGAATCTACCTTTTTAATGGGTTGAATTGATATATTTCTCTATATTTTAACCAATGCTAAATAATTTTTTATGACTGCTCCATTATAAAGTAATTTGAGGTCTATTTGTGCCAGTCCCTCTTTATTTCTACCTCTTTTTCACTATTTCCTTTGATATCTAGATCTTTTCTTTCCCCAAATGAATTTTGATGTAATTTTTTCAAGTTCTGTAAATTATCACTTTGATAGTTTGACATAGTATTAAAACTATAAATTATTTTAAAAAAAAGAGTTGTACAGGATGAGAAGTCATAGACCGCCATAAACATGAGTCGAATGCAAGACCCCAAAACCAAAAATAAATAAATAAATAAATGAAACTATAAATTGTTTTTGATAATGTTGTCATTTTTATTATATTGTCATGACCCAGCCCTGAGCACTGACTGTTTCTCCAATTATTTGTTCTTTGTTTCCTTTAGTAACACTTTATTTTTGAACCTATATAATTGAACTATGTAAGTAATTTATATGCTTTCATAGATTGATCCCCAAATATTTTATACATTTTGCAGCTACTTAGAATGGGATATCCCTTTCTGTTTTGCTTATTGTTTTATTAATGCCACAGAAATTTTGTTGATTATTTGGTGTTTATTTATTCATTATTTCAGTAACACTGTTATTAAAACTATGAATTGTGTCAAGTATTTTTGCTTTTTCCCTAAGATTTTCTAAGAAAACTTAATTTCATCATTGAATAAAAATGGTTTTATCTTCTCTTTACCTGTCTTTGCACCTCTATTTATTTCTCATCTTATTGCTATTCTTAGGCTTTCTAGAACTTTATCAAGTAATATAGTAGAGAGAGTGGTTATCCTTGCTTTACTCATTTATTTACTGGGAAATTGAATGTGCCCATAATAGGTCTGATGCTTGCTTTTTCTTGTAGATAGATACTTTTTGTGATATTAACAAAGATATCTTTGTACTCTGATACAGTCATGGCTATAGATTGACATATAATCAGTGTCATGTCATAGATTCCACTAGCAACAACCATACATGTTGAAGTGTAGTTGCAGCACCAGGCAGAAAAAAGTACCTGCAGTTAGTTATGTTGGACTATGATCTCCCTGCTCCCTTCCAGTTCTTAATTCTGATATCTTTGAGCATTATAATGCTATATAGTTTTAGTCAGTTAATAAATGTCCATTTGTTTCTTGAATTGGGAATGTTGGGAACACTTACGTCAATATTTTATTTCCCTTACCTTTGCTCCTTAAATAATCTTCTCCAGTTTCTTACTTGCTCTTTTATTCCACTAAGAAAGATTACTATGCTACTATGACTTTTTTTGGTATGGTATCTATGTCATGTTCAGTTTTTATAATTAGAGGAATCCTTTCATGGATGTAGATTGATATTCTTCATATATATCTTACTAGCTAGTTTGATGATTTGCTATGATTGCACACATACAAAAAAATCCATAACTTATAGAACTAATTTCTCAGTTATCCCAAATTTTCATTATTGGTAGTTGAGTGAAATTGCTCACTTATTAGGAGCATATACCCTCCCTGACCTCTTATTCTTGTTTTTTTAGCTGGAATGACCTTGATACAAAATGGATTTGAACTGCCAACTTAAAAATCAGTTTCTTTTTGTGAATTTTGGGAGTGAATTTTTTATTTTAAAAAAAATTGGCTTTAGGGGAAAATTGTAATCATATCTTTTAAGTAAGTAGTTGTCCAGTATCTACTTTAGAAGGGAAGAAAAGAGTTAACAACATAATGTATAAGTTGAACACCAAAAGCTTTTCAGGGATCTGGAGATTTGTTGATTAGATGAGAGAGCCTAGAGTTATCAAAAGAATGAATATCAAGAGGTAAATGAGGTCTACAAACACTAACAGCCTGTGGGATACATTGGACTGAAAGATACCGTTTCTAATGATTACAGCATGATGCATTGGAGTATGAGTCAATTCAGCTAAAGCAATGTTATACAGTGTACTATATCTTCTTTTATTTGATGTCCACCTAACTTTTCATGGATTGTTTCTTTCTTCCATAGTTACCATATATTTGTATGTCACATACATTTAAATGCCTTGTTCTCTTGTGAATAAACTACGCCTTTGAAAAAGATGCATCATGACTGGATGGTATTGATAAAATTTCTAAACGGAACAAGTTATGGATACTGCTGCCAGTGCACCCAGTGATGGTGTCAGTAGCCAAGCAAGTAACATGAAGAATAACTATATAAGTTTTCTGAACCAGGAAGACATTTTAATGGTTTATGCTTTATGACCAATATAGGCAGTCATTTAGTATCATGCTAAGAGCTTTAGATAAGCAGAGTTTATATTATAGTAATGTGAAGTGCCAGGTCAGAGTTTTTCAAACTTCAATCTGAGAATGGTCAAATTCCCCAGGAGCCAAATCTCTCAATATGACCTAGGGCTAGATTATATACTCTGTATATAAATCTATATAGTTTCAGGTAGCTACTAGTAAATTTAGGATTTGTAAATGTGAATATGATTTACAAATGCTCAGTTAATGCTTTTGACATTTTTAGGGTACCTTTTATGTAGTTGTTTGCATTCCTTTTCTGTTATAGGGAATTGCTAAGGGATTGTCTTCTTGATGTTAATTATAGCACTAGTCAGTGGAATTGTAGCTCTCTGCCAGAGACTCAGCAAGTATTCTCTCTGCCTTTCTGCCAAAGGCCATTATGTTTCCAATAGGATTGTGTGACTCTGAGATCCCCTCTTTTATGGCAGCAATATATTTGTGAGTGATTATGCATTCCACATTCTGACATGTAGATTAAAAAGGATAAAGCCTTCAGGAAGTATTATTTCAGTGTAATTCATTTCAACTAAAAAAAAAACTCTCAAATCTCAGCTGTTTTGTTTTAAGCATGGTTCATTTCCCTAAGAGATACATAAGATCCCTAAGAAAGTCTAAAGCAATTTAGATTAAAGATACTAATTGGTCAAGTTATATTAATCCAATATTAGAGAAACCCGTAGCTTCTATATTTTCCTGGATTTAATTTTTCATAACTCCTGCTCTATAATTTCTTGCTAGTACTAATGCCTTTGTGGATAGTTTAGTCTTCTAAGAAATCTCTAAACAGTAAGATTCCAGGTCTGGAATTCTATCCATTGTGCCACCTAGCAGCCCCACAAGGCTAGTTTTTTAATCAAGAAGATTATAAGGAATAAACAATGTAAAGCCCATTCCTTAATTTGGAATGAAAATACCTTGTATATGTTTTTTAAAAGAAAAGGGAAAGTAACTTTAATAAGAATCAAAGATTTCTGTTTATTTCCGTAGAAGTAACATATCTAAAACTCTTTTGAGATTAACAATATCATATAGTAGGTAAAGAGCTTGTCTTGGAGTCAGGAAGACTTTGGTTCAAAATCTACTTTTTGGAGTTTTTACAACAAAGTCAGGGAGTTTGCAGGGGATGGGTAGTGGCCCGGTGACATCTGAACTGGTTAAAGGAGAGAATAACATATGTAAATATACTATTGGGTGCAGAAATACATTTTACATTAAGGGAGAAAAAGGAGGGAAAAGGATAATTAAAAAAGGGTAACAAGGGAGTAATTGGATTAAAACTGGCATTAGTCAGATGCATAATAGACCTTTAAAGAGGGAACAAGGTTAAAAAAAGAGAATAAGTAAAAGATAATAGACAGGAGGAAACATACAGTTAACAATAATAAACACAAATGTGAATAGGATGATTTCTCTCAAAAAATGTAAGAAGATAGAATGGATTAGAAATCAGATTCTAACAATATGTTGTTTACAAGAAACATGCTTGAAACAAACACTGGAACAGAATCTATTCTGCTTCAGCTCAAAGTAAAAAAGCAATCCCAATTTCAGATGAAATGTAAACAAAAATAGGCCTAATTAAAAGAGATGAACAAGGAAGCTGCAATAGCAATATTAAATGTACCAAATGTCATAACATCCAAATTTATAAAGTAAAAGTACTTCTACAACTTACAGGAATATTAATAACATAGTAATAGGCAGTAAAACTACAATAATGGGATATCTCAATTTATTTTCTCTCAGAATTTCATAAATCTAAACTAAAAAATATAAACTAGACAGAAATTACACACCTGAATGGAATAGAAAAAAATTTTAAAAAAAAGTTTTTATCAGTAGAAGAGAGAACAAATCAACAAATTGGACAAGCAACCAAAAAAATCAAATTAAAGACTAATTAAGCACTAAATAGAAATTCTGAAAATCACGAGGTAAGATTAACAAAATCAAAAGCAAAACAAACAAATTGAACTAATATATAATATTAGGAGTCTTTTTGGGAGATGAGCAGTTGACTAGTTTGATTTTTTTTTAATGATAGGAAACAAAATTACCATTACCAAAAATGAAATAGATGAATTCACAATCAATGAATAAGAAATAAAAGAAATTATTAATGGCTATTTTGCCCATTTTTATGCCAATAAAACTGATCATCTAAATGAAATCAATGAATGTTTTTGCAATATAAATTGCTCATTGTTACAGAACAAGAAATAGAATACTTATATTAGGAAAAGGCATTGAACAAGCTATAAATTAACTTCACCCAAAACTTTAAAATTAAAAATTTAAATTAAAATACTAGCAAAGATATTACAACAGTATATCACAAAGAAATGACCACACTGGGTTTATATCAATCATTCAGGATTGGTTAAAATTAAGGAAAATTGGTTAAAATTAGGAAAATTATAAGCATAGTTGACTATATTAATAAAAACAATCATATAATTATTTCAATAGATATTGGAAAAAGCTTTTTGACAAAATACATATCAATTCCTGTTTCTAAAAAACACTAGAAGATTTAGGAATAAATGGACTTTTCCTTAAGATAAATATCTATCTAAAACAAAGAATAATGGGAATAATTTGCTTGAAGCCATTCCAATTAAGATCAAGGATTAAGGGATTATGTCTATTATATTGTACTAGAATTGTTAATTATAGCAATAAGATTTTTAACAATTAAAGGAATAAGCATAGGCAACAAGAAAATAAAACTATTACTTTTTGTAGATGATCAAGGGAAACCTGGAGAACTGGTTAAAAAACTAATCAAAATAATCTCAGCCAAAAGAGTTAGCAGAGTTAGGAAAAAAAATTCTAAAAGAGTTAGGAAAATTCCATTTATACAGATAGTATAAAATACTTATGAGTCTACCTGCCAAGACACATAGGAACTATATGAACACATTTACAAACACTTAACACAAATAAAGATAGAACTAAATAGAGAAATATTTATTAATCACTCATTAGTAGGTCAAGCCAATCTAATAAAGCTGACAAAACTACCTAAAGAATTATTTTGTAGAGGTAGAATAAATAATAACAATTCATTTACAGAAACAACAGATCAAAGATATCAAAGTAATTAATTTTAAAAAATGGGAAGGGGGACTATTACTACAAGATTTCACACTATGTTATAAAGTTGTAATCAATTTGGTACTGAATAAGAAATAGTTTCTTCAGAGTAACAAGTCTAATGCACAATATTCAGAAGCAAATGAGCACACTAATTCAGTGTTTGACAAAATTAAAGATCCCAAGTATTGGGGCAAAAGTCTGACAAAAGCTTTTGGGAAAGCTAGAAAGTAGACTGAAAGAAACCTGATACTGACCAATATCTTGCATATATTCCAAGATAAGTTCAAAATGGTTAAATTGTTTAGATGTAAAGGATAATATTGGGTTGTTTTTGTTTGTTTTTTTGTTGTTGGTTGAGCAGGTTACTGCTCTAGCTGAAGTATTTATTAGCAAAAATCAGTATGCACAGATATATGAGGAAGCAAGTCATTGCACACAGGCAAGGGAAAGGAATACTGATGGCCACTTCAAAGGAATTTTTATTTATTTATTTATTTGATTATTTAATTTAGAATATTTTTCCATGGTTACATGATTCATGTTCTTTTCTTCCCCTCCTCCCTACCCACTCCCGGAGCCAATGGGCGATTCCACTAGGGTTTACATGTATCATTGTTTAAAACCTAGTTCCATATTATTACTATTTGCAATAGAGTGATTATTTTAAGTCAACATCCCCAATCATATGCCCATCAAACCATGTGATCAGTCATATGTTTGTACTTCTATTAGAGAAGTTCATTATGTTCAGTTGTGCCACAGTGTATCAGTCTCTGTGTACAATGTTCTCCTGGTTCTGCTCCTTTTCCTCTGCATTAATTCCTGAAGGTCATTCTAGTTGACATGGAATTGCTCCATTTCATTATTCCTTTCACCACAACAGTAATTCCATCCATCACCATCAGATACCACAATTTGTTCAGACATTCCCCAATTGATGGACACCCCCTCATTTTCCAATTTTTTTGCCACCACAAAGAGTGCAGCTATAAATATTACTGTAAAAACATTTCTCCTTATTTTCTCTTTAGGGTATAAACCCAGCAGTGGTAAAGCTAGATCAACAAAGGGCAGGCAGTCTTTTAAAACCGTTTAGGCATAGTTCCAAATTGCCTTCCAGAATGGTTGGATCAATTCACAACTCTACCAGGAATATATTAGTGTCCCAATTTTGCCACATCCCCTTCAATATTGATTACTTTCCTTTGCTGTTATATCAGACAATCTGCTAGGTGTGACGTGGTACTTCAGAGTTGTTTTGATTTGCATTTCTCTTATGAGAGATTTAGAACACTTTTTCATATGCTTATTGATAGTTTTGATTTATTTTTCTGAAACTGCTTATTCATGTGCCTTGCCCATTTATCAATTGGGTAATGGCCTGATTTTTTTTTGTACAATTTATTTAGCTCTTTATAGATTTGAGAAATTTATCAGAGATTTTTATTATAAAGTTTTTTTCCCAATTTGTGGCTTCCCTTCTAATTTTGGTTGCATTGATTTTGTTTGTACAAAACCTTTTTAATTTCATGCAATCAAAATTATTCATTTTTCATTTCATAATATTCTCTATCTCTTGCTTGGTCTTAAATTCTTTCCTTTCCCATAGATGTGACAGATATATTATTCTATGTTCACCTAATTTACTTATAGTTTCCTTCTTTGTATTTAAGTCAGTTACCCATTTTGAATTTATCTTGATATAGGGTGTGAGATGTTGATCTAAATCTTATCTCTCTTTTACTGTTTTCCAGTTTTCCCAGCAGTTTTTGGCAAATCTTGGGTTTTTGTCCCAAAAGCTGGGATTTTTGGGTTTATTGTATACTGTCTTGCTGAGGACATTTACCTCAAGTCTATTCCATTGATCCTCCCTTCCATATCTTAGCCAGTACCATATTGTTTTGATGACCACTGCTTTATAGTACAATTTAAGATCTCTTACTGCTAAGCTCCCCATCCTTCACATTTTTTTATTAGTTCCCTTAATATTCTTGATCTTTTGTTCTCCCTAATGAACTTAGTTATAATTTTTTTAATTCAATAAAAAAGTTTTTTGTAGTTTAATAGATATGGCACTAAATAAGTAAATTAATTTTGGTAGGATTGTCATTTTTATTGTTAGCTCATCTTACCCACGAGCAATTAATGTTTTCCCAATTATTTAGATCTAGTTTTAATTGTGTGAAAGTATTTTGTAGTTGTGTTCATATAATTCCTGTGTTTGTCTTGGCAAATAGATTCCTAGATACTTTATATTGTGTAGGATGATTTTAATTGGAATTTCTCTTTCTAACTCTTACTGGTGAGTTGTGTTGGAAATATATAGAAATGTTTGTGATTTATGTGGGTTTATTTTGTATCCTGCAACTTTGCTAAAGTTATTGATTATGTCCACTAGCTTTTTAGTTGATTCTCTAGCATTCTTTAAGTAGACCATGATATTATCTGCAAAGAGTGATAGTTTCATCTCTAAAGGATGATATTGTAAGCAGATTAGTGGAATATGAAAGAAATACTTGTCAGATTTATGGCTAAGGAAAGAATTCATGATGAAATGAGATAAAGAGGTTCACAGGATGTAAAATGGATAATATTGATTACATAATATTAAAAAGCTTTTGTACAAACAAGATCAGCTAAAATTAGAAAAAAAGCAGGAATCTCAAAAAAATTTACATCAAAATTATTATAAAGATGTCATTTTAAAAATATATAAGAAGCTTAGTGACATTCACAAGAAAAAGAACTATTTCCCAATTGATAAATGGTCAAATGATATGAATACATAGTTTTCAGAGGAAGGAATTCAAGTTATCAATAGCCATGTAAAGAAATGCTCTAAATCACTCGTAAAGTTAAATTAAAATAGCTTTAAGTTATCATCTCAGAACTATCGGATATACTATGATGATTAAAAAAATGAAAATGGTGTAGGGGATATGGGAGAACAGGTTCAGGTCCACTAATCTGGGAAATAGTCCAACCATTCCTGAAAGCAATTTAAAATAATCACCATAAAGCTTTTAGACTCTACATATCCTTTGACTCAGCAGTACTGCAGTTAGATGTATGGGTGTTCAAAGAGGACTAGCATCTCTGCTTTGAGGGTTTGCCAATCCCTTTTCAGGGCTTCTCATCTACTTTGAATGGCACTTAACTCTCACTTGTGGCTCCAAGAAACTACCATTGTAGAGCAGCCACATTCTAGTAAACCATATCAGCAGATGGACTAGATCAGGATGAAGTTAATGGATGGACCACAAACCCATCTGTGAATTAGGGGGCTGTCTACTCCAAGCATGTGAAGACTTTTCCTCTGGAAATGGGTGGATAAGAACAGTTTGTTTCAACAGCCATGAATGCCGTAGAAGCATATGCTGTGTAGTCATTAGAGCTTTGTCAGTGATTGAAGATGCCAAGGTCATCTACTGCATCCTGAGCAATCACTGGTCTTCTTGACTTTTGTCTTAATACTGGACTTCAGTTACTCTGGAAGAAAGAGGAAATTTTATGGTTTTGTGCAATTATTCTTCACTTAAATTCAGTTAATGCTCAAGACATGATATCACTTCATGATATCATTGATTCTCTTCAAAAAGAAAGGGCAAACAGTAATTGAAAGAGGAAAAGAACTTCTATGTTCAAAAATATCGAGAATAGCTGTGTGTGTGTGTGTGTGTGTTTAAAGAATTGGAAAGCGAAGGATGCCCATCAATTGGGCTGAAGAAATTTTGGTAAATGAATGCAATGGAATACTAATATGGTGTAAAAAAAGGATGAAAGGGATAATTTCATTAAAACCTAAGAAGATTTGTGTGAAGTGATGAAAAATGAAGTGAAAAGAATTAGGAGAACAATTTATACAGTAACGTCAATGTTGTATAAATGATCAACTTTGAAAAAAATATTAACTCTTTAACATAATGACCAACCACACTTTCAGAGTATTCATGATGAAACATACTACTCTCCTCCACATAAAGAACCAGTGGATTCAGAATATAAATTTAAGAATATTTATTTTAACTTTCTTCCTTCCTCCCTCCTACCCTCCCTCCTTTCCTTCCTTCCTTCCTTCCTTCAGAATTACTATATTTTTTGTAATGAATTTTGTTTTTCTTTACTTTTCAGTGAGTGAAGGAGGGGCAGAGGGAATAGAAAGGAAGAAAAAATCACAACAAAAAATAAAATTTAATTAAATAGAAGGGAGTGGGGTTACAGGGAAGGCTATTAGTTTATATGATTCTGGGCAAGTCACTTTAAATATCTTAGCCTACGTTTCCTTATCTTAAACTGGATAATGGATAGATATAATGCTTGTATTCCAGGGTTTTGGGGTCATGTGGAAACTAAAAACACTATATATATTACATATTTTTTTTGTTGGTGTATATTTGGAATTGGCAAGATGCCATTTAAAAGTATGTTATATATTTCCTATGGACATGTGAGAGACTTTGAAACTACATTTCCCACGATTCCTCATGGCAAACAGGAAGTGTGATGATGTAAGAGAGGGGTTAAATCTCCTGGGTGAGGAGGAAGTGGCCCTCTTTAGCTACGGGGCACGGGAAGGTAAGATAGGTAAAAATGGCTGAGGCGGCAGTTTGAATACTTACAGGCGTGTGGTCTAATGATTATCCCTATCAGCATGGCTTTAATTAAACTACTAATTTATATTATTATATCAGTCTTTATCATTTTTAAACACAGCTGTCATGAATTTCAGATTCATAGAGATGATGCAAAGCAAAAGTTACATTTTCCTTTTTTTTCCTACTTACTTTTATTTTTTACTTTTTCTACCCCAAAACCCCCAAACAAACAGAATTATTCTCTGCTGGGTAAAAACTGTCATTCTCTAGGTTAGTTACTGAAAGATTGCCTGGCTAGAATTCTGTTCTTAAGCGTGACAAACAGTATTTGCTTTTTGAGATAGGTTAATATGAAATGGGAAGTCTGAGTTTTCCAACAGAAGTATTTCCTGAAGTCATTTTTCTTATTTAAGAATTATTATTCAAGTAGTTCCCTCCTACCCACCCCCTGCCCAGTGGAAATAAAATAATATAGTCTTCCAAGGTATTGCAGCATTGCTAGCCTGAACATATGCATATTTCATATTTTAAAGAAAATGTTCATTTTTTTCAAGGGAAACAACATATTGTCATTTGTAGGTATTCACAGTTAATGTGATGTAGAAGAGAAGAGAGACTGGCAAACTATTTTAGGAAAGACCTCATAGCATCTTTCTATCTTGGTGGTTGTCACCAAATAACCTGGGTATAGTTTTTATCTTTTTAAATTCAGTTATTCAGGTAACCAAAGTTGATCTGGTTTTCAGAATTTGATTAGTACTTAAGCCAAACTTAGAGAAGACTAAATGATAATCTGTAATAGCAAGATTTTCTCTTTATTTTTCCCCCTCCAAATCTGTGATTTTATCCACGCATCTTGCTTCTAATAAGGAATATGTATCTACCAATTAAGATCAGCAAGAGAGTTATCTTAGACATTGAAAAATTCAGTGACATGCTAAGGGCCCCACACAGAATTTGTAAAAGGCAAGACATGAATCTGGATCTTCCAAGTCTGACTCTGACCACTCCACCACACTGTCCACCTTTAGTTGATTAATTGGTGATTGAAAAGATATCTGAGTCATTTGCAAAGAACACTGTTTTGTGCTAAGTAATTGCAAATCTTTGACAGAGTTCTTTGTTGCTGTCCTCATGAAAATTAAATCCAGTAGGGTGGCTATATATTAACCATCCTTCTTATCACATAACCCTTTCCTTGAGTGAAAGGCAGTGGGCACAGTGGATAGACTGCTATTCTTGGACTTAGTCCTCTAATATCCAACCAGGCACATTGAGGAATGCAGTAAGGATGAACATTTTATTTATTTATGGTTAATAGAGTTGCTTTTGTGTGTTCCATATGGTCCCTAATGTAGTTTATAATCATCATAAAGGAGATGGTGTGCATATATTTTACAATGTTTTTCATATAACCACTCTATAAATCTTTTTTTTTATTATTGAGGAGTAATTGCATATTTTAGGCTTGCATAGCAGGTTTCTTCTACATGGCTAGAACAGATTCTGGTTGATTTAAAAAAAAATCCTTTTTTCTCAATGCTTATGATATGATGCCATAACCTTTTTAGATTTTAAAGGGAAAATAGAATTGTAGTTTGACATTCAGTGAACATTTTAAAAATATATATCTGATTTGTTTCACACAAAATGCTGAGCGATATTAAGGGAAGTAAAAAACCTGGGTCCTACTTTTGTTTTCAATCTGGATAAGAAGATGATATATGTATTGATGTGTTAAGACGAGAAGAACTGAAATTCTTTGTTTCAATCAGTATAAGATAGCTTAATATTGACTAACTACAGTCAAACCTGATGTAGTGATTCAGAACTAACATTCCAAAATAGTATCTGACAACCACCATGTACTTTGAATGATCTTTTTTCATCATGTTGCTAAGATTACTTTCCTGTCTTTTATTTACTTCTTTGACTTTACATTAGTTTGCTTTGGAACTGGCTTCATTTTTTTTTTTCAGACCTGCCTTGACTTTCTTCTTACCAGGTTGTTTTGTTTTTGTTTTTAGAGTTCATCATATCTTACTGTGGAGATAGATAGCTTTTTTCAGCATGGGTCCTTTGTAATTATCTTGGATCATTGTATTAATCAGTAGCTTAGTCTTTCACAGTTGATTATAGAGATCCAGCTCTATGTTAACAAGAATTTTGAATGGCATTTAATGGCGTCGGCTTGATAAGAACGAAGCAGAAAAGTGAGAACTACCAAGCTAGTGGTTAGTTCATAACTGATCCAAAAAGTCTCTGGGCCTTTTTTTATTATAAACCTTTTCAAAGAGCAGTTTCTTACAAAGCACAATTGAGTTGCAGCTGTGAAAGGTTACAGAATTACCTCTCACGCAAGTTTTTTCACATGTATATTATGCCCAGATGAGACAAGGGTCCAAGGTTAAAATTTGAGACTTATTTTATCTAATATTCTATTTTAGTAAAAGCTTTCATACTTCAGAAGATATATTAAAGAATGAGCCTTTAAAATTATGGAATGTATTTTGTCACTGGAAAGTACCTAAGTGAGTGTGGAGTTTGTCTGGATCTGCCTAAAGTGTATGTCTTTGGAATGTCTGAAGGCAGGGGAAAAGATACAGAGCAGCTTCTGCTAATTTCTGCTTTATTCAGCTTGGGGAAAATTTGTTAACTCCTTAACTTCTGGTTTGCTATATGGTATTTAGAGGCTTTCTAAAAAACTTAAGGCTTTCCTAGAAGATTAAATTGATATGTTTTCAATAATAAAAGGAGCCACTGGGAGGGGTCCAGATTTTTATCTCAGATAAACCATCATGTCTATATCCTGACTTGCAGGGCAGAAAAATCAAAACACAGGGCCTTGCCAAAGATTCTATTAAACGCCTCTGAGTGGCTTCCTACAGTTTATCATCCTTATAATATTGCTGTTACTATGTACAATATCCTTATAGTTCTGCTCACTTTACCTTCCATCAGTTCATATAAGACTTGCAAGGTTTTTCTGAAGTCATACTGCTTGTAATTTCTTATAGTGTAATAGTATTACAACACAATCATATACTACAAGTTCTCCAGTTTTTCCCTAGTTGATGGCATGCATGCCCTTGATTTCCAGTTCTTTGTCACCACAAAAAGGGAATCTGGATAGCTCAGTGGATAGAGTGCCAGGTCTGGAGTCGGGAAGACCTGAGTTCAGATTCAGTCTCAGACATTACTAACTGTGTGACTTTGGGCAAATAATTTATCTCTATTTGCCTCAGTTTCCAGGCAATGAGAAGACCACTATAGTATCTTTGCCAAGAAAACCCTAGTTGGGGTCACGAAGAGTTGGTTACAACTAAAAAATTAATAAAACTAAAACTAAATAAATATTTTGGTACCTATAGGTCCTTTTCCTTTTTCTTTGATCTACTTGGGATACAGATCTAGTAATAGTATTGCTGATTTCAAAGAGAATACATGGGGAGGGAGGGAGGGGGGGGGAGAGAGAGAGAGAGAGAGAGAGAGAGAGAGAGAGAGAGAGAGAGAGAGAGAGAGAGAGCGCTAGTTTTAGTGGAAGGAAGGGGGCATGGCATAGTAAAGAAATGGCATCCTGGTTAATGTGACAACAGTACATCTGCCACAAGATCAACTTAATATGAACTCTGAAATGCTAGCTAATAAATTTAATATTTTAATGTTAATTAGATGAGCACCATGGCTAATGTTTTTTAAAAAGCTACTCCTGTGGGGCAGCTGGGTAGCTCAGTGGATTGAGAGCCAGGCCTAGAGACGGGAGGTCCTAGGTTCAAATCTGGCCTCAGACACTTCCTAGCTGTGTGACCCTGGGCAAGTCACTTGACCCCCATTGCCTACCCTTACCACTCTTCTGCCTTGGAGCCAATATACAGTATTGACTCCAAGACGGAAGGTAAGGGTTTTAAAAAAAAAAAAAAAAAAAAAAAAAAAAATTAAAAAAAAAAAAACTTAAAAAAAAAGCTACTCCTGAGTCTTAGAAATAGATGAGATGGTATGGGTGTCCAAGCTTACTCGACTTGAAGCCATTGCAATGAGTGGAGGTTGTTAAGGAGGGTATCTGATCAAGTACAGCTCTTTAAGATCAGAAATGGCTGGGACATGCACTATCTTAGATAAAGGTTAGTTGTTTCATAGAAGTTGCTCCAATAAAGGTAGTCACAGGTCCAGTAAAAAAAAATCATAACAAATTTGGAAACATATCTTACCAATTATAGACGAGGGTTTTATACTTGTTTTTGTCCAGAGTAATTCAGCTGCAAGCCATCTAACATGTTCCCAACAAGTATAAGGCAAACAAGGATTAATAACTTTATTTCTAAACCCAGTTTAGATGAAATAGGGGTTGGCGTTAAGGGGTTATACAAAATTGATGATTCTGAGATCATTAAAACTCTTCATTTCATATAAATTGCAAAAAAGTATACTCAAATCTATGCACAGATGATTAAATGGCACCTGATTTTGAAAAAAAAGGTGGGCATATATAGACTATAAACCTGAAAAAACATTTGACAGCATGAATTCAAATAATAGATCAAATGATATCGTAGTCTTAAGAACTTTAGCATGAAAGATAAAATATCTAAAGAATACCCCTATAACAGAAAAATCTTGAGAAAGTTATTAAAGGTCTAGAAGAATGCATCACAAATCTTGTCATATTTAGCTGATAGTACCATGTAGTAGAAACATTGAATGTCATATTTTTCCATTAAAGGAAACAATAAAAAAGAAACATACAGAAGCAAATATGGAAAACAAAAGATTACCAAAGAATCTAGATTCCCTTATTCAGTTATTGAAAGTTAATAGTTTCAGAACTTTGAAAAGGTGCAAGCAATCAAAGCAATATAGAAGACAAAGTAACATTTCAACATCTCTCAAAAAATGATAGAGCTTGATAAATGAAGAAATTAAAGAGAATAACCCAGAGGATGAAGGATATAGAAAAATCTCTGATTATCTCTATTTATGGGAGAAACAGTTAAATTAAAGCAAGAAAGACATAGAAAGCTTGTACACCAGAAAATAAGAGTAGGAGTGGACCTTCCAAACTGGCCTTTCCAGTTATATGTAAATGTACTTGACACAAAGTATTTACAACTTTTGTCATTTTAAAAAATATGAAAGCAGTATTTTTTTGAAGAGGGAAATGGATATTGCAAGAAGTCTGACCATTAGCCTGATAACTCTTACCTTTGTATCCATTCTTAATTATTATAAAGACTCAGTTACATTTTTGTGATTTGTACATGTACCACAAATGTATACAATAGATCCATATATAGTTGGAATTTAATGTATTTGTTGTTCACATGGAAAACTGTTCTTTTTTTTAATTGCCACTAATGTAATAATGCCAAGAAAATTAATGTTGAATATGACATTTTTCAAGGAAGCAGTTTAAGCACATGATGGTTCTGCCTACCCTTAAATACATTTTTTCCCAAATTTAGGTATACATGACTTCTTAATTAAAGAAGGATGTGCCACAATTAAAATTAAAGACTGGGCTTTAACCTTGCCAGTTGGCTCAACTACATCCCTAAGGCTAATGATATGTCATATTGGAGAATCAGAGAGAACATGATATTGCATAATCTATATAATATCTTTGTCTAATATTTTATCTAAATAGTATCATAAAAACTTCTGTAAGAATTATATCTTACATCCTAATCTTTATAACAGCAAAAACAGTAGTTGTTGACTTTACTAGGCGCTATTGAAGTGATGATAGAAATGAAGTAAAAGTCTACAAGGAGTTTGCAGTATGGTAGGACACAAAATGAACATACAGAACTCACTCTTAAAAATATTTTAATAGCAACCTGTAGTCTAATATAGTGGGCTGGAGTTATCGAACTGGAATAATTTTAGTTTTGCTAACAAACTTTGTAATATTTGAGAAATCGCTTGATCTGTATGGAGTTTATTTAGTGCTAATAGAGGGTGTGATGTCCCTTCTAACCTCTATATTTCTTTAAATGTTTGATAGAATTAACATGTCAATCCATCAGGCTCTGGGGGTTTTTCTTGGAGAGTTCAGCTCATTCAATTTCTTTTTCTGAAATGGAATTATTTAAGTATTCTATTTCCTCTTTTGTTAATCTAGGCATTTCCTATTTTTGTAAATATTTGTCCATTTCACCTAGATTATCATGTTTATTGCCTTATAATTGGGCATAGTAGCTCTTAATAATTGTCTTAATTTCCTTTTCAATAGAGGTGACCACCATTTTCATTTTTGACTATTAATTTGGTTCTCTTCTTTCTTTTTTTTAAATTAGATTTACTAGTTACTTTATTTAATTCATTTTTTCAGGGTACTAGCTCCTCCTGGTCTTATTTATTAATTCAATATTTCTTTTACTTTCAATTTGATTAATTTCTCTTTTGATTTTTAGGATTTCCAATTTAGTTTTTATCTGGGGACTTCAAATTTGTTCTTTTTCTAATTTTTTAAGTTGCAAACCCAATTCATTGATTTCCTCTATTTTGTTGCTATAGGCACTATTTTCCCTTCTTTAAAGTCTATATACCTTGAAATTGCTTCTGGCCCCCAGTTATAGTCTCTTTATCTGGTTGGAATATATGTTTCTGCTCCTTCAACTAGACCTCACACCCTGTCAAACTAACTTTTCTACATGAATGATCTAGTAGGCAAATAACTCCATTTTCAAATGCATCCTTCTCCTTTGTTAGTCAAAAAAAAATCTTTCTTTAGATTGTGTGATTGAAAATCTATTTTTTAAATTTTATTTTTATTGTTATACAAAGCATATGATCATTATTATGAGTAAAGTCATACATAACCAAAACTGCACAATAAAACCACAAATACATAGATGTGAAAAACAATTCCAATGCTTCTTTCTCTGAAGGTAGATAGCATTCCATATCATAAGTCTTTCAAGATTGTCTCAGATCATTGCATTGATGAGAGTAGCCAAGTTTGCACAGATAATCATTATCCAATATCACTGTTGTGTACAATGTTTTCCCAGTTCTGCGAATTTTGTTCTGCATCAGTTCCTGCAGATCTTTCCAGCTTTTCCTGAAATTATCTTCTTTGTCATTTCTTATAGTACCATTACCAACATGTACCACAATTTTTGTTCAACCATTCCCCAATTGATGGACATCCCCTCAATTTCCAATTCTTTGCCACTACACTATAAATATTTTTTTGTACAAGTATTTATTATCTCTTTGGGATACAGGCTCAGTAGTGATACTGGATCAAATGGTATGCACAGTTTTATAGCCCTTTGGATATAGTTCCAAATTGCCCTCTGTAATGGTTGGATTGGTTCACAATTCCACCAACAATGCATTAGTGTCTCAATTTTGCCACATTCCCTCCAACATTTACCACTTTCCTTTATTGACATATTGGCCAAATTGTAAGATCTTTAAGGGGTGGGACTATATCTTACTCTTTGTATCTCTCCAGGCTACGTGGAATCTAGCAAAGCAAAACATTGCACATAATAATGACCATTTAAAAATGAATGAAAATTATGATTAATAATGTTTGTACTCTTCACTGTTACCAAATTTAAATTTAAAGCTAATTTTATCTTGATAGTAATCTTTTAAAATGAGATCTGGGCAAGGCAACTGTAGCTATGGTTCTTCCATTGCATAAGTAATATATATTGTTTTTGTTTTTGTTTTCCAGAACTACACTCAGTATATTCCACTGTCCATATATGATCTGCAGACTTGGATGGGAAGCCCTTCCATTTTCGTTTATGATTGCTCTAATGCTGGCCTTATTGTCAAGTCCTTCAAACAATTTGCACTACAGAGGGAGCAAGAGTTAGAGGTGAGGCATTCTCAAGCAGAAAGACTTCTCTTATGTCTGAGGGTTTTTTTCTCCTCAGGTTGGATTCTAGGAGGTAGTTTTTTTGTTGTTTCATTTTTTTCTTTTCTTCATCTTCCTTTGACCATGGTTAAAAATGTTCATTGTGCTGGGACAAGCTCATAATAGAGGGCCCATTGATGTTTAAATAGAGTCATACTGACTTATTTTCACAGCCTGTTATACTTAATGTTGTTTTTAATTTAAATGTTAATTAAGTGATAACATTAATAGAGTCAGTTTCTGTCCCAATGATCTATACCACTAAGATAAATGTGAAAACAGAGCAGACACATTTGTTTTATAACAACTAGACCAATGTCTGGGCACATGCTCTTATTCCATTAGCATATTTTCTCTTGTACCAAATGTGTTGGTTCTTTGCTTTAAAAAATTTAAATTATATAATGTCAGCCTAAACATAGTTGCCATTAGTGGCTTGTTTTTTGTAATGGCTTAGAGAATCACAGTTGTGTTCTGATAATGAGGAAGAATCTTACTTTGTTGTTATAATTAATATTTGATGCCTGTACAAAACAGTAAATTTCTAAAAAAGAAATTTAAAAATTTGTTTCAATTAAGAGACCTTCCTACTATGAAATGAATAATGGTGCCACTATAGGGAACTGGGTTGGGGATGAGGGAACTATGATCCTCAAAGAATGGATGAATTCTGATTGGCTAAAGCACAAATAATTATAAATTTAGGAGTAAAAAAACTCCTACGGTCTCATAAGTATTGTAGATTCATTTTTTTTTTAAGACAATTAGGTTTTTTTAAATTTCCATCAGAGGATATTTCTCAAGTGATCTGCTGATCATTTGAAATTCTCTTTGGTTGTTTATATAATTAAAGTTTTTGAAATGTAATATTTTATTTTTTTTAAATTAATGCCTCATGCAAAATTATTACATAAGGTTGACTGACAAAATATAAAACTCTTCATACTTAAAAATCTTATCAGTTTCTGCTAATCGTTTTCTTCATTTTATTACAAGAAGAAAGAACATCAGGTTTCCCCTCTTCAGATTCTCTCTTGCAGTCAGGCTTGAAATCATAAAAGTTTTATAAATTATGAAATTTTAGTACCATGTTTTAGTGCTTTAGTACCATGGTAAAAACAGGTTTCGTTTTGAGATGGAAATCCCAAAATTTATTGAAAGACTCTCATTTTTCTACTGCTGAGTCAGTGAAAAAACACTGGCCTCCCCCTGCCACATTTTTCAGTCAAACTGTTGGAACTCCAGAAGTCCTCATTATTTTTCACCAAAACCCTAGCCTTAACTTCTCTTTTACCAAATATTCTAAGAATAGAATGCAGATATAATTTCTGATTAATTAAAGAATTTCACTAAGACCCAAGAGAATATATACTTCAAGGAAGTCATGAATTCAAGGAAATCCACTAGGCTTTTTAAGTAGATGTGGTTAATTGTTAAAACTAGCCATGTTAATTTGATTTAATGCTTTGTAGCAACTGATCAGTTGTCCTTGGAGAAAAATTGAAACAGGCCTCACGTAACATGTGTATATATAGTCTAGTGTTTGTAATAATTATTTTTTTGTTCTCAATCTCTTTGGATTGGCTCCTGTTGCCTTTATTCTCAGCAATCCCATTTGGTTTTTTTTGGATTAGAATTTGCAGAACTGTGTAGGTTTTATGAAACATGTTGCTTTCTCCCTCTCCTCCTTTTGAGCTCCATCAGGATGATCTCTGATGAAGTGTGTCTGGATTTTATTTTACTTGCATTTAATGTCTATTGTTAGCAACCAAGGATTATTTAATAAATCACAAAAAATTAGAAAGAATGATGAGAATTTAAAGTGATTTTGACCTGCACTTTCACTCTGTTGAAGTACTGGAAGGTGCCTTACTTGTATAGTTGAAGCACCTAATTGCTCCACTGAGAAAATTGAGACCCAGAGAAGTGAAATAACTTATATAAGGTCCCACCAATTTTAACCATCTCCTTTTATTTTTGGTTTATTTTTTTCCCCTCCTACATGGAAAAATTTTGTTTTCACATCTTCTCCACCCCCCCCCACTTTACATTACTGCTTCCTCTTGTTTTTCTAATAATACATATGCCAAATTTTAATTTGGGATATTTAGGTATGTCTGCTTTTTTAAAAAGGATTTTTATTGATGTCTTTTATATTTTCTTTTTGTAACCCTCCTTATTCTACTCAAAAGAGTGATCCCATATGATAATATTTTTAAGACCAAAAATAATAGCAGTGGAAAAAAACACCATAATTATGAACATATTAGAAACTCTGAAAATATGTGCAAAGCACCACAGTTGTTTGCCTCCCACCTTTGCATAGGGGGTTTCTTCTTATAATTCTTTTAAGACCCATTTGTTCTACATAGCTTTCCAACATTCACTTTAAAATTTTTTGCAGGTAGGAAGTGAATGTTCTTTCCATTTTCATTGTTTTAGCCATTGGACTTGTTTTCTTGGCTCAGTTAACTTCACTCTGTATCAATTCCTATACATATTCCTGTGATTGTGATATGAAAATGTAATATTTAGTTGTCATTAATGCATGTGTACCATTCTGAGATTTCTTTTCACTTTGCATTAGTTTGTGTAGATCTTTCTCCATAGTTCATATTTTTCATTCTTAATGACACAGCAATCTATATGGTTAGAACCTACGAATAAAAATTCTTCCATTTAAAAGTATCCCTAGGTTAGTTGAAGACTACAATGAGGTGGCACCATGGGAGAGCACTGGGATTTGGAAATGGAAGAACCAAAATCATATTCTGACTTAGTGATTGTGTGAACCTGGAAAACTCACTTGGCTTTTCTTAAATTTAGTTTTATTAACTATAAGATTGGGATTATCATAGTTTCTATCATAAGGATTCATTGTGATTATATTTTAATTTTATTTTTAAAATCATTTTACCCTAGTTGCCCAGCCCTTATCCCTCTTCTGCCTTAGAACCAATAACTAGTATTGATTCTAAGAAGGAAGGTAAAGTTTTTTTTTTTTTAAACCCTTGTACTTCAGTGTATTGTCTCATAGGTGGAAGATTGGTAAGGGTGGGCAATGGGGGTCAAGTGACTTGCCCAGGGTTACACAGCTGGGAAGTGGCTGAGGCTGGGTTTGAACCTAGGACCTCCTGTCTCTAGGCCTGACTCTCACTCCACTGAGCTACCCAGCTGCCCCCTGAAGGTAAAGTTTTAAAAAAAATAAATAACTAAATAAGCATGTAGGAAGAAAATTCAAAATTGGATAATTAAAAAAGAATTGTACTCAAGTTTGGATATTGGAAAGACAGAGTTGTTGAGGAAAGCTCTAGCATGGCTTGTTACTTCAGAATAGGAAAGCAGAATGCAGACTGCTTAAATGAAACTAACAATTCAAAGCTATATGTTGTTCAGACTAAATTCATTTTCCTTTCCCTCTGGCCCCACCCTCCTCACCCTTATACCAAATTTAAATTTTTAAGACTTTTTGTCTTACTTGTCACAATGCAAAATTTCCAGTTGTTACACCTAGGAGTAGTTTAATTCTTCTTAATCATAGTGCCTCCCCTCTGGAATTATCTCCAATTTATTTAGTATCTTGTTTGGTTATAGTTTTCATGATGTCTCCCTCATTAGACTTTAAGTTTCTTGAGAATGTCTGTTTTTTGCCTTTCTTTGTATCTCTACTCTTCATTTCAGTTCCTAGAACTTCATAGGCACTTAATAATGCTTGTTGACTTGAGAAGTGAAGAGTAAATATTTGATAAATCAAGCCTACTATTTTCTTGGTTTTCAAAATGTTTTTATTGTTATTTTCTATCATGTCATGTCTCCCTTCCCCTCCCAGACAGCCATTCAATATGGCATATAGCATTTTTAGAGAGGAAAAGAACCCAATATGACTGATCTATATATTAAAGAAGTCTGAAAATATGTGCAATACATAACACTTGTATATCTCTCACCTCCAGGAAGGGAGTGTCTTCTCATAGTTCCTTTTTTCCAAAGTATTCAAAAGTATTCCTTCTAGATGCTTTTTTTTTTTTTAACCCTTACCTTCCATCTTGGAATCAATATTGTATATTGGTTTCAAGGCAGAAGAGCAGTAAGGGCTAGGCAATGGGAGTTAAGCAACGTGCCCAGGGTCACAGAGCTAGAAAGTGTCTGAGGCTAGCTTTGAACCCAGGACCTCACATCTCTGGCTCTATTTAATTGGCCTCTTTAGGTGCTTTCTTATACTACCCTGCTAGACTTGCCTGATAGCATCCCACTTTCCCTTGTTCTTCACTCTTAGAATGATGCCTATTATTGCTGATATAAAGAAGCCAGTGTCCCATGGCAGGCTCCCTCCTGCACCATGTACCTGATTATGCAGCCCACCACTGATGTATACCCTCCCATGTTGCTTTTTTTTTTTTTAATTACATATGCCTCAAAATCTACTCCCTGGGACTCGTACTTTCCTTCTCTTCTAGACACCAGTTTCCCCCAGGAGTTCCAACTCCTCTACCACCCAAGATCTATGACTTTTCAAGCAACAAATTCTCTAGGCCATACTCAGTGTGTGGTCCTCATCTCCTTTAACAGATCATCTCTCTTCACTTAATAGAGCATGTATCAGTGTAACCCTCTCCCAGCATTAAAGTAAACCCTCCTTTTTTGTCTTTCACCCTTTTTCTTCATCTACTTTTCTGTAGGTTCTTTTCTTTCTGAGACCTCAAAAGTTACCCTTCCATCATAGCCAGCACTTGATTTGACCTTGGCACAGTACATGCTTTCTCTCTGTTCCCTGGCTCCCCTCTGCCCCTTTCATATATCTTCTCTGTAGGCATTCCAGAATTTTTGCCAAGAAACCCACAAATGGAGTCACAGGCAGACATGACTGTGAAATATGGAAAAACCAATATATATGGATATATGGGAAAAATCCAAGATATATGGAAAAGTAACAGAAATATATATGAGACCAAATGATATGAACAAATGGTTTTCAAGAATTGCAAACTTAACTATATGAATGAATGCTCTAAATCAGTAATAAAAGTCAAAATGCAAATTAAGTTATCCTTAGGTTTTACCTCAAACCCAGCAAACTCGCAAAAATTAGAAGAAATGGGAGTAGTCAATAATGGAGGAGTTATAGGAAGATAGATATATTAGTGATTTGTGGTAGAGTTTTGAATTAGTACAACCATTCTTGAAAATAATTTGGAATTATTCAAATAAAGCAATAAAGTATTTATGCCATTTGACTCAGAATTTCTACTACTAGTTATTTTTTAAAATTTGGAAATTCTAATTAATTAATTAATTTAGGGTATTTTTCCATGGATACAAGATTCATGTTCTTTCCCTCCCCTTTCACACCCCTTTCCCATAGCCAATGCGCAATTCCACCATATTTTACATGTGTAATTGATCAAGACCTATTTCCATATATTGATATTTGTACTAGGGTGATCATTTAGAGTCTATATCCCCAGTCATACCCCCATCAACCCATGTGTTCAAGCAGTTGTTTTTCTTCTGTGTTTCTACTCCCATAGTTCTTCCTCTGAATGTGGATAGCATTCTCATAAGTCCCTCAGGATTATCCTGGATCATTGCATTGCTACTAGTAGAGAAGTTCATTACATTTGATTGTACCACAGTGTATCAGTCTCTGTGTATAATGTTCTCCTGGTTCTGCCCCTTTCACTCTGCATCAATTCCTAGAGGT
Organism: Gracilinanus agilis; assembly: GCF_016433145.1. Taxonomy (NCBI): domain Eukaryota; kingdom Metazoa; phylum Chordata; class Mammalia; order Didelphimorphia; family Didelphidae; genus Gracilinanus; species Gracilinanus agilis. Next base: position 229,601,695 of record NC_058133.1, on the reverse strand, counting down.
CATTGCAGTTCACATGGAATTCCTCCAGTTCATTATTCCTTTGAGCACAATAGTATTCCATCACCAGCAGATATCACAATTTGTTCAGCCATTCCCCAGTTGAAGGGCATACCCTCATTTTCCATTTTTTTGCCACCACAGAGAGTGCAGCTATAAATATTTTTGTACAAGTCTTTTCCCTTATGATCTCTTTGGGGTATAAACCCAACAGTGATATGGCTGGATCAAAGGGCAGGCAGTCTTTTAGTGCCCTTTGGGCATAGTTCCAAATTGCCATCCACAATGGTTGGATCAGTTCTACTACTTATATTAATAGGAGATCATTGATTAAAAGAAAGGCTCCATGTGCACCAAAACATTTATAATAGCATTCTTGTAATAGCAGAAAAATGGAAACAAAAATAGATATCCATACACTGGGGAATAGGTATACAAATCGTGGTTAATTCGTGTAATGCTATGAAAAGTGGAACTACCACAAAACAATTGAAAATAAATTACAAAATCCCAAAGAACAAGTGTATCCTAAAGAAGAAATGTGAAAAGATATGTGTAATTCCCCTCCTTTTCCTTGTTTGTGGAAGTTACAGGTATAGGACAGTGATGGGGAAAGTTTTTAAAAGAGGGGGCCAAAGGAAAGGAAATGTTCATCTATCAGTCTGTTTCTAAGTCAACTCTTTCAAAGTTTAATTGTATTGTATCCTACTCATTGTATTTATCAGATTAGGAATAATGTCTCATGGCTGGATAGAACATTTTAGGGGGCTGCATCTGGCCTGCAGGCTGTAGTTTGCCCATCACTGGTATAGGGGTATAAAATATTAAGTATATTTTTGGATATTTTTGATGTAATGATTGGTTTTGCTTGTGCTTTCTCCCCTTTATTGAAAAAAATTTTCCCTTAAGTTCTGTTATTTGGAATGAGTTTCTGGGAAGGCAAAGGGTTAGGGAAAGAGGGGGGAAATTTAGGTGTTATAAAATACAAAGATTTCAATAAAATTTTATTCTTAAAATTCACCTATGCTTATATATAGTGAAGCTTGTATAGCTACAGAGAAGTTGTTCCTGAGAAAGAGCTAGAAATTTTAGTAGCCTGCAAACTCAGGATGAATCAGTAACATGGTCTAGTAGTTAAAAGAGCTAATGAAATCTTAGGCTGAATCAAGAAAAGTGTAGGGTCCAGAATGGTGGAAGTGATAGTCCTGGTGTTCTCTACTCCAATAAGTCACATTTCAAGTATTCTCTCCATTTCTAAATGCTATATATTAAAAAATACCTCGACCACTGATAAAGGCAGCCAGGTAGTACTGTGTTTAGAGCACTAGACCTGGAGTCAGGAAAACTAGGATTCAAATCTAGCCTCAGAGAATTAATAACTCTTGTCACATTTGGCAAGTCACTTAACCTATGTCTGCCTCAGTTTGGGAAATGGGGATAATGATGCCTGTCTTCCAGAGGTGTTGTAAGATTCCAATGAGATATTTATAAAGCACTTTACAAACCTTAAAACATTATATTAATGTTAAATATGAAGGTGGTGGTGATGATGATGATGATGATGTCATCATCATAAATCCTTAGGAGAGGAAAATAGTATGGTGATGGTACTTGGATACTGCTTCAGGAAGACTGATTGAAAGAACTGAGGTTATTTAATCTGTAGAAGAGAACGTAAGAGGTACAAGATTACTATCTTAAAAGAATTTCCTGAGTAAAAGAATTGACTTTTGTATAAAATCTCTGGAGGTTTTGGATATCTCTGACTGCTGTTATTTGCAGGAATACTTCTAACATAATGTATTCTTTCAGCAAAATACTTGAGTGTTATGCCTGTGCTAACACATCTGTTAGAATCCAAGACTCGAGAATTTTTTAAAAGTCCTTCAGTCCAATAATAAGAACTTATCCATATTGTGCTAAAAGGCATCCTTTTTGAGAAAACTGTCAGTCTAGGAGATAGGAAGAGGGATAAAGAGTGACTGTGAGAAAGATAAATACAAGTGTCCAGTGACTTAGCATTCAGTTAGAAATAGTGCATCTTATTTTGTCTTTCCAACATTGTTATTAGGGCAAAAGGGCTGCCTTTAAGCATATTGATTTCAGCAGATCAGGATCAATTCTCCATTTCAAAGGTGGTGTTCTCATTCTAAGGAAATATGGTCTGTGCTTCTAGTTTCTAAATGACAGAACAAAGATGAAAATTTGGGGCAGACTTTAACATAAAGAAAAATTTTATATAATTTATAACTATCATAAAATGGAATCGACTGCTTTGGAGCATATGGAATGGAATTCCTTATCATTGGTGGTTTTCAAGCGGAAGTTAAATGACCATTAGGGGTATCAAAGAAAACAGTTCATGTTTTCAGTGTTAAGCTTTAGTTGTCATTTCCAACTTTGAAACTCTTAGATTAAAACTGCCATAAAAACTGATGGGTTTTAGAAATTTTATAACCTGTTCTTAGAGTACTATGCCTTAACTAGTGGTTATGTTTTATTAATAATGGCATTCTGCTTCTTTTTGGACTGAGGCAATACAATTTCAAAATGATTCAATTTCAGATTGGGGGAACAGTAGATCTCATTCTCCTGTTTGTCCCAGTTTTCCTGTCGTCTTCCACATTCTTATAATGTTTCCTGTTTATTTCTTTTTTCTGCCACCTCCTTTTCTGTGTGTATTTGGGGAGAAGAGGGGGATAGATCTATTTTCATAAATCATTCAGAGTACAAGAGGTGAGTAGCATTTACGCAAAAGCATAACTCCCTGGCTGCTGTTGCAAGGATGCCTCTAACAATGTATTCCGTCAACGAAATACTTGTATGTGAAGCCTGTTCTGACACATCTGTTAGGCTCCACGCATCTTTCCTCATGACTCATATTTGATGAGCTTTAAACTCAAATTGTACCCAAACCAATCATATTTCTTAGCAGGGTTGTCACAATAGACCTAGGAAGTAATTTTCTGGGTGGTACAAGTTGATTTTGCTGATGGTCTTTTAATTTGTATAGCTGGAAAAAGAGCTCTGGTCTTTTTTTTGTTTGTTTGTTTCCTTACTAATTTTTTTAAAGCAATTATGCTAAAAGTTACAGGGTTCATAACAAACTTTAAGCCTTGATTTATTTGTAAGTATACCATTGTGCTCCAGGATTTATTGTCCTTGTAGCAGAATAGGTTTTTAATAAAACATATCTTTCGTGGCCTCTATTTGGAAAGTTGAAGCATTAAAAACATTATAAACACAATAACATAATATGATGGGTTTACATACCTCTGAGTTTATAATTAATTGTGTGAATGTCTTTTAAAAGTATTCAATAATAGTTTGCCATTTTTTCTTTAAACCTTGTAGCATATATTTTTGGCAGATAAGAAAAATTTGAAAGAGAAGCAAAATGAATGAACATCTCAATTCTGTCTTTCCAAGTAATTTTGTAACCTTAGTTAAGTCTTGTAACCCTGTTATCTATATATATCCACATATTAAAAAGTGATACCCTACCAAAGGCATGAGAATAAAATTAGGTAGGTATGTGTTCTTATAAGGGAAAAAGAGAAAAATTACTATAAAAGTACATTAACAGTTTTAAGTACTTGGTACTTTAAAAAACTATTGGGAGAATTTTTTTTTAACCCTTAATTTTGGTGTATTGTCTTATAGGTGGAAGAGTGGTAAGGGTGGGCAATGGGGGTCAAGTGAGTTGCCCAGGGTCACACAGCTGGGAAGTGGCTGAGGCCGGGTTTGAACCTAAGACCTCCCATCTCTAGGCCTGACTCTCACTCCACTGAGCTACCCAGCCGCCCCTGGGAGAAATTTACACACAAATTCTTTTGAAGGTAGAAATTGTGAACAAATTTTTTATAGCCATTAAAATATTTCTATTAGTTAGCTTTTGTTTTTATGTCACCTAGGTTTTTCTCTTATATCTTCCTTTGAGAGCAATCCTTTATAACATAGAATTTTTTTAAAGAACATAATCAATCAATGGGGAAAATTTTGATTTTATATGCCATGTTACACCCTATGGACCATCTTGCTCTATCAGTCCTCTGGAAAGGAGCAAGGGGAAGTCTCTTTTCATAATCCTTTTTTGAGACCAGGCTTGCATTTGTTGTTTTTTTTTTTTAATGGTTTCACAATAGCATGTGTACAACCCAGTGGAATTGCTTGTCAGCCCTGGGAGGGGAGGGAAAGAAAATAAATCATGTAAACATAATAAAAAAATTTTTTAAAGAAGAAAAAAGTTTCACAACATTCATTATGTCATATTCTATCCGTTTCCATTAATAAAGTTATTTTATATTGTTTTCCTGACTGCTTCATTTTGAATCAACTTATGCAAAACTTTGCTCCTCTGAAGTTATCATATTCATCTTTTTTTAATTTTTCAATTATATGTGGAAACCATTTTTAGCAATTGGTTTTAGATGTTTTGCGATCTAGATTCTCTCTCCTTCCTTCCCTATTCTTTCCCTGAGATGGTAAATAATCTTATATGTTATTCCAGTGCTGTTATGTAATACATATTTCCATACTTCTTATGCCTTGAATGAAGACGCTTATACATACAAAAAAAATTCATGAAGAAAATAGTGAAAAATAGCATGTTTTGATCTGCATTCAGACTACAACAGTTCTTTCTATGAGCATGGATAACTTATGAAATGATATGAAAACATCATGTATCCTTTGTGATTATCTTAGATCTTTGCATTCCTGGTAATAGTTTAGTCCTTCACAGGTGACTATCAAATAGTGTTTCTCTTATTGCATATAATATTCCCCTTGTTCTTCTCACTTTACTTTTCATCAGTTCATATAAGTTTTTCCAGGTTTTTCTGAAATCATCCTGTTCATCATTTCTTATGACCCAATAGTTTTAAAACAAATTGCCACAATAGAAAGAACTGTTGGTCACTCCCCTCAATGTAATTCTTTGCCACTGTAAAAAGAGTTTCTATAAATATTTTTGTACATATATATTCTTTTTCCTTTTTCTTTGATTTCTTCGGGATACAAACCCTGTAATAGCATTGCTAGGTCAAAGACTATGCATAGTTTTATGACCCTTTGAGTGTGGTTCCAGATTGTTCTCCAGAATGGTCTGGCCAATCCACAGCTCTAAAAACAGTGTATTTCTAAATATCCATTTCTGTATATCTAAAAACAGTCTCTTATTTCCCACACCCCTTCCAACATTTATCATTTTCCTTTCTGGTCATGTTAGCCAATCTGATAGGTGTGAGGTGGTATCTCAGAGTTATTTTAATTTGCATTTCTCTAATTAATAGTGATTTGGAACATTTTTTTTTTTATGTCTCTGTAGGCAGTTTTAATTGTTTATCTGAGAACTGCCTACTCGTATCCTTTGATCATTTATCAATTGAGAAATGTTTTGTATTCTTATAAATTTAAATCAATTCTGCTTTTTTTTTATAAATGAAGCCTCTATCAAAGACACCTGCTATAATTTTTCCCCAGTTATTTGATTCCTGGGTTGAATTGGTTTTGTTTATATAAAACCTTTTAAATTTAATGTAAACAAAATTATCCACTTTACTTCTTATAATGTTGTCTGTGTCTTGTTTGGTCATGAATTCTTCCCATATTCATAGATCTAGCAATTGATTCAGTGTTCCTCTGATTTGTTTAGATTCACCCTTTATTTGTGTATCATGTTTCCATTTTGACTTTATCTTGGTATATGATGTGAAATGTTGGTTTGTGCCTACTTTATCCCTGTTTTCCCTGCAGTTTTTGTCAAATAATGAGTCCTCCTCCGCCCCTCCATCCTCCCACCTTCAAAGCTTGGATTTTTTGGGTTTATTGAACACTAGGTTGCATATTCATCTTATTATATCGCACAATAATTTTCCATTATATTTATGTTCCATAGTTTGTTTAGCCATTCCCTTGTCAGTGGATATCTCCTTTTATACAGTTTTTTGCTAACACAAAATGTGCCACTAAGTATTTTTATGTATATGGAGCCTTCCTTATTGTCTGTGGCATCCTTGGGATATATCGTACCTAACAATGGAATTGTTCTTCCATAGGATATAGGCAATTGTGGTCATTTTATTTACATGTTTCTAAACAACCTTTTAGAATGGTTCTAAATTTATAATTTATATTCATATAATTTATAATTATATTATAATTTATAATTCTACTGGCAATGAATACATTACTAGTATGTTTTCCTATGCTCCTCCCAACATTGATTGTTTCTTACTTTTTATCATCTTTGCCATTTTATTGGCTGAGAAGTAAAATCCCAGAGTTATTTTGATTTTTAATTTCTCGTATTGATTATTTGGAATATTATTTTATATCATCATTTATAGTTTACATCTTTTTTAAATTCAGCATGTAGCATTATTTCCCCTCCTTCCCCCAGGGATTAGAGTAGACTATTATTATATCTTAATTGAATCCAAGAAAATAATTGTGGCAAAAAATTTTTTTCAATTGCTCTTAGAAACAATTTTTGACAATTGTTTTCTGACATTTTGTGATTAAGATTCTCTCCCCCCGCCTAAAAAAAGATTCTCTCCCTCCAACAACCCCCTCCCCAAGGCACTAAATATATCTAAGTTATATCCATCTTTTCATGCAATACATTCCATATTTCCAAAGTATGTAACTTTTTCAAATGTTTTTATTATATACTTAGTAACCATCACCAACAGCAAAAAATGTTTAAACAAATGCATCAACATAGTTATGTGCAAAATCCAAAATTCCATATTGTTTAAATTTATTTAAAGACATGTAAATTACATGTGTGTGCTAATATAAACATCTTCTGCTTTTGAGTTCCTTCTGGATTTGTTTTACTTTGGTACTTTTTTCTCTTGATTTTGTAGCTATTTTATATAATCATAGTGTTTATTATTCTTATTCTCTTTTCATGTCTTCATAGATTTCCCATATTTTCTTTATATTTCCAATATTCGTCATTTCTAATAACAATATTATTCATTACATTCACAAATCAATCTTTCCAGCCATTTCTCCCAATCATTGCATTTGTGTTATTTCCAGTTACTTTATCATAACAGACAAGGCTTCCATTAATATTTTAATAAATGCACAGCTCTTTAACCAACTTTTTAAAGAGGGGGCCAAAGGAAAGGAAATACTCATCTGTCCATCTGTTTCTAAGGCAACTCTTTTGAAGTTTCATTGTATCGGATCCTACTCATTGTATTCGTCAGATTAGGAATAATGGGAGAGGGGGAATAGAATATTTCAGGGGACTGAAATCTGGCCTGTAGGCTGTAGTTTGCCCATCACTGCCTTAGGGCCTAATCCTCATAATAGAATTTAGGTCCTTAGGTCAATAATCATGAATAGCTTTATAGCTCTCTCTTATTTTCTAAAAAAATACAATTCACAGCTGCTCTACCAATGTAATATTAGGCCTGTTTCTCCACGTTTCTATCAGCATTTAATTTGATCAACTACCAGTCTGGTTCTTAGGTAACATACATTACCAGGCCAAATTTAGCTCTATTGGTCCTCAGGCAGCAGGCACACTCTGTTGCCAGGACCATATTCTTTCCAAAATCAAGATTTTTTCAGCTTGGTCATATCCAGTAGAACTTTTATTCCAATGCCACATAGCCCTTCAGGAATGTAGGATTACCTTCTTTGTACTATAAGTAAAAAAATAAGACTTTGGCAGAATATTTATGCTCTCTAAACCATTGTTGTTTTACCAGAACTTTGTATATTCAGGGTTAGATCTAATACTGGACTTATGCATGTGTGTGTGGACTCTCCAGATATCTATCATTTTTAACTTATCCAAGATTCTATTCATCTCTTTAACTTCTTATTTAAATTTGTCTACTTCTGAGAGGGGAAAATTAAAGCTTCATGGCTATTATTATTTTATCTATTTCCATCTTTATCTCATTTAGTTTTTCCAGTTAAAATCTGGATTCTATAACACTTGTAATCAAAATTGATAATGCTTCATTACAGTATCCCTCCTCCCCCAACATATAGTTAACCTTGTTCATCCCTTCAATTTGTATCCATTTTAGACCCTACTTTGTCATAGATCAACAAAGCATGTAACTTTTTAAAGATGTCCTGTTTGTGATGAAGTTCTATAATATAATCATACTGATATGGATAGACATAAAAGATAGGCACATCATAAAACAGTTAAATATTTGCCATTGTAACATGATATTCCAAGTACTTCTTGTCCTATAATTTCATAATGGTAGCCTTTTAGTTATTCAAAAAATTACATATTCTTGCATGTGGAACCTGTACAGATCTTAGAACTTTTCTATACCACATTGCTCACTTTGGAAGGCTTTTATTTTTAATTATCAGGCTCTAGGGAAAATGAATCTTTTCATTTTCTTTAAATAATGATAACTCTTTGAAGGTCATTAAGAAAAAATGTAGGTCTTCAATTTTCCCTCTCTAGTTGGTAGTAGGTATCTAGGTTTAGATATGTGGCTTCATATTCTAGCTTGCATGTGGATGCTGGGGGAGAACAGTCTATAAATAGCAAAGAGGATGGGACTCTTTCTAGAGTGGTCCAGTAATTTAGAGATTAAAAGACCTAGTTTATTGAAGGACTTCTTTCTGTGACTCTCTGTTTTCAGTCCTTTATTTGACTATGATACTACCCTCTTATTTTATTTCATGTCCTGCATTTACATTTGTGGTCGATTTATTTGGGGAGGTATTTTATAATCTTATTTTCTTAGAGTGATTCCTGAGATTTTCCTGCTCTGATTGTTGGATTTAAAAATCAGTCTGGCAGTCTACTGAACTATTTCTGGCCTGGGCAAGCTACCCCCAGACCCCAAGGTTTCCCAGCACAGTCTTCCTTATCTCCCCCTATCATAAACCTAAAACTGAAGCTATCTTAACCTTCTTGAGGAATGTTTGTCTATGTTTGCCTGCTTTACAATATTTGCCTATTTAATGTATGTTTGCCAAATGCTTCCAGACCCCTGTCCCTGAAACCACCCCCCCCCCATGCTTCCTGACCACCTGTCCCTGACACTACCTTGATAATTATGTATGTACCAACCCCCTTCCCCAAACATTTCTATATAAACTCTTGGCTGAGAATTCCAAGGGGTCGTTCAGGCAAGCCTCTCTGCCTAGGGACCCTAGCTATTATTGCTAGTAAAGAATGAACCTCTTCTTGCATATTGCATTGTCAGTGTGATTCTTCCTTTGGCCATGAACCTGGGTTAAGTATTAAAATTTGGGTACAACATGATATATTCACTTCAGATCATAAATTACTCCCTTTGTGGATCCCACATAACCTGATAGTGATTCACAGGCCAGTTCTAAAGCAAGTTATTTCTTATGTATGTCTACCTTGCTCTTTTCAGTTCAAAGTACTTTTTTTTTTTTAAACCCTTGTACTTCGGTGTATTGTCTCATAGGTGGAAGATTGGTAAGGGTGGGCAACGGGGGTCAAGTGACTTGCCCAGGGTCACACAGCTGGGAAGTGGCTGAGGCCGGGTTTGAGCCTAGGACCTCCTGTCTCTAAGCCTGACTCTCACTCCACTGAGCTACCCAGCTGCCCCCAAAGTACTTTTTTGAACAAAACTAGTTATGAAATTTTCCTCTACACAATTATTTTCAACAAGAAATCTATTATTCATAAACAGCCTTCAGTACACTATACTGACATGCTAGGTATTCTTGTAAATCTCATTTTTTCTTGCAAATGAAAAAAAAAAACCTGTTGTGAACTGCCATATTTTGTTCTTTCTTCAGAGTGTAAAAAGTAAATGGTGAGCAAAATCAGAAATTACTTCACCCAATAGATTTGTGTAATTTTATTCATCTTGCAGGTATCATTGATGCCATTCTATTTACTATTTGATAAATGGAATTTCTTTATTGCACTAAACACTAGATTATACTCATGGTAAAAATGGAATAACACTTCGAAAATTGAATTCATTGCATGATTTCAAAACAGATTTATTCTTTTAATTGTGCTTTGTTTAGAAAATATTAGAATTTGTTTGAATTCTTTGGGTATATTCTTTTTGGCAGCATGGGAACAGTGATAGTTGAAAGTGCTAGGTAAGAGAGATAAATTTTTTTGTTGCTAAACCACAGGTGTATCTGTACACATGTATGATTTCATCTACTGAGTCTTGGCTTTCTAGAACATTACATTTGAAGCACCTTAATTGGTTATGGTCATTTTCTTTTCACACCTTGAGATTTTACTTCATGTAATCATGAGAAAATATTTTGGATTATATATGTGTATGTATATATATGTATATATATTTAGTATTTTTCTTCATAACTGCTTATAATGCTTTCAAATATACTTCCTATTTTAATAATGAAAGGGCAGTTATTATTCCCATTTTCCTGGCAAGTTAATTTTTTTCTTTATCAAAAATCTAATATGTTACTGTATAATAACCCAAAATTATTATATTTGGGCAAGGTTATTTTATAATGTTCTTCTTTTTCAGAATTACCTAATTTCTTCCAAATCACTAATCTGAATACTTAGTAATAGCATTCAGCTTTAACACTGGAGTATCCCAACCAAGTATCTGAGAAATTGCTCTTTGAAGAAACTGCAAAGAGAGTTTGTGCAAATTATGTATATTTTCTTACCTATATATATTCCATCTCTCTTAAGTTGTAAAGAGGAAAACAGAACTGCTGTTGGTTTCCCTGCCTTTCTTTTGAAAAAAGAAACATAAGGAATATTTTTCTCTATTGCATATTAGTAAATTACTCATTTCTTTTCAAATTTGACAGACTGATCATAATGGTTGCATTTCAAAACTAAGATTTGGTACATTTGACTTTGGTTCTGAATTTAGTCCAGTATGTTAACAAAGAATTTTTAGATGGCAGGTCTCACAATCATTTATTGCCCTGTAATCAATTCAGAAAAAAATCTTTGAGATCAATACACAAAAAACCTCCACAGAAAAGTCCAAAGCTACCAGTCATAGCTGATTCATTCTTTTGTGCTAGGATGTATTTTCCAAGTTATTCTTGAAATGAGTCATCTTTTTTTTCTCTTTAACATTTTCCTATATAGGTAGCTGCAATTAACCCAAGTCATCCACTTGCCCAGATGCCTTTGCCCCCATCAATGAAAAACTGCATTCAGCTAGCAGCATGTGAAGCGAATGAACTACTACCTATGATCCCCGACCTTCCAGCTGACCTTTTCACATCATGCCTTACAACACCTATCAAAATTGCGCTCAGATGGTAAGTGTCCCTAGTGAGTGAGATATGAATTCTAGGACTTGTTGACCCAGAAATTTTCATCATACTATGCTTCCTAGAATTGGTCAATTATATAGCTATCAGGAATGTTGCTTGGACTGCATCTTACTAATCAAAACCACAAAAGTGAAAATATGATCTCCTTGTAATATATTTTGCATTCAAAATTTCTACTTAGGTTTGCTCAGAGTAAGAGATTTACTCCTAGAAATTAAAGAAACCTTTTATTCAGAGAACAGCTACATGTCTAGCTTTTTTTAAAAATAGTACCAAAAATATTCTTAAAATTGAAGTTTGGGATCATTTTAAGAGGCCTTAATCACTAGTAAGTACTAAGGAATGTTTTTTCCGGAACTTGGTTACATATAAACCTGAAGAATAAAGTGAAATATATTTTGATTTAAAGATGTACTTCAGTTAGAATTAGTTTTAATTTTATTGGGGGTTTTTTAAGTTCTTTCCTTCTTAGAATTTCAGAACATTTTACCAGCATTTTCTTCTGTGATGGTCACAAAGATCACAGACCTTCTTTAAGATTCCATAAGTTAATGATAGAGTTGCCTAATTCCCGCTTTGGAATCAAGTTTGTTTTTTTCATTTGGTCACGGTACTACTCTTTAATAATTAGCCTCTGTGTGTAGGGGTTTTGATTTTTTTTTTTTTAATTGGACATATGTGTTGTAGCTTTCTTTTTTTTCTTTTTTTTTTTTTTTATTTTAAACCCTTTTACTTCTGTGTATTGACTTATAGGTGGAAGATTGGTAAGGGTAGGCAATGGGGGTCAAGTGACTTGCCCAGGGTCACACAGCTGGGAAGTGTCTGAGGCCGGATTTGAACCTAGGACCTCCCGTCTCTAGGCCCGGCTCTCAATCCACTGAGCTACCCAGCTGCCCCCAATGTAGTAGCTTTCTTGAGGAACTTAAATAAGAAAGGAAAACTTTAAAGAGTTCTTCCTCTTAAGTGTTTTTAAATGAACTTAATAGTCATCAACAAACATGATTATTTCCATATATAAGTATAGAAAAAATATAGTATATATAAGTCAATCATTCTGTCAAAAAATTATTAAGTGCTTAATATTTGGCAGGAACTGTGCTGAGCCCTGAGAATGTGACAAAAACAATCTCTTCTGAGGTTCTGAAGGATTACATTCTAATGGGGAAGGCAAATGTAAATATCTTGGCACATAAACTTTTATACACAGAGTAGATGGTGGAATGTTCTCTGAAAGCAGAAGGCAATAATAATAGTTGGCATTAACTAAGACCTCTTGTAGAAGGTAGGATTTTAGTTGTGTCTTCAAGGTAAGGGAGTTTGAGTATGGGAGACAGCTCTTGCAAAAATAATGAAACCAGTATGGAACAGTAATGTATGTGAGGCTGATGTTGTTGGATTTCTGAATGCATGAAGGGGAGTAAAATATAAGAAGGCTAGAAAAGGAGAAAGGTGCTTTCAATGATGGAGGACTTTATATTTCATCTTGTTGGTCATTGGAAGCTGCTTGTGGAAATTTGGTGTGTGGGGTGGCAGGGAAGGTATTTAGATCAGACACTGTAAAATCCTTTTGGCAGCTGAGAATGTTGTTAGGTGAGGGGGAATGATTTGAGAAAGGGAGAATAACTAGAGGGCTATTGCAGTAGTTCAGGAATAGATGACAAGATCTTTAATTAAAGTTGAGGCTGCATGATTAGAGAAAAGAGGAAATGTTAGTTTGGAAGATCTGTGGTGTTAATGAGAAAGTGGCCATACCATATTCAGGTTTTTTTCAGTATGTAAAATTTTACATGGAAATACTGACACTTGACTTTCTTGTTTGTTTGAACTTCATTCTGCTATCTGCTGGACATTTTATTTTCCACATTACTTATTTTTTAGAATATTTTTCCATGATTCCATGATTCATGTTCTCTCCCTCCCCTCTTCTTTCCATGCTCCTGGAGCTGGCAAGCAATTCCACAGGTTTATACATGTCTTATTAATCAAAACCTATATTATTCATATTTGTAATAGTGTAATCTTTAAAAACCACAACCTCAAATCATATACCCATATAACCAAGTGATAAATCATATGTTTTTCGTCTGCATTTCTACTCCCTTAGTTCTTTCTCTAGATGTAAATAGCATTATTTTTAATAAGTTCCATGGGATTATTCTTGATCATTGCATTGCTATTAGTAGCAGAGCCTATTACATTTGATCATCCCACAATGTTTCAGTTACTGTGTACAATGTTCTCCTGGTTCTGCTCATTTCATTCCACATCAATTCATGGAAGTCTTTCTAGTTCATATAGAAATCAAGTGGTTCATCATTCTTTATAGCATAACAGTATTCCATTACTATCATATACCAAAATTTGTTCAGCCATTCTGCAATCAAGGAACACCCTCTCGTTTTCCAATTTTTTGCCACCACAAAAAGCACAACTATAAATATTTTTGTACAAACATTTTTTTTTAATCTCTTTGGGATACAAACCCAGTAGTTATATAGCTGGATCAAAGGGCATGCAATCTTTTAAGACCCTTTGAGCATAATTCTAAATTGCCTTCCAGAATGGTTGGATCAATTCACAACTCCACCAGCAATGCATTAGTGTCCCAATTTTGCCACATCCCCTCCAACAGTTATTATTTTCCTTTAATGTCATATTGGTCTATCTGCTAGGTGGTACCTCAGAGTTGTTTTGTTTTGATTTGCATTTGTCTAATCAGAAAGGATATAGAACACTTTTCTGCTGTACATTTTAAAAATATTTCGTTCGTGGTTTTTTATTTCAGTTTTTTGAGGCATATCAATCACTTTTCCCCACTTCTCATCTATGCCACTTGCCTACCCAAGTAAATACTCTTGTCGAACAAATAAGTAATTTTTAATATTCAATACTCACAAAAAAGTTGTTTAAAAATAGATATCTTGAAATGTGTCTCATTTTATACCAACAGGCTCTTAATTCTCTACTAAGTATCAGGAAGCATGATTCATCCTTATAAATATAAAAAATTATAAAGGCTGATATAAATATATATATTAGTATTTTAATTAAAGCCATGCTGATAGATAAAGTTATTAGACCACGCGCTTATAAGAATTCAAACTTTGCCGCCTAACCATAATTGTCTCCTGTCTCCTCCCGAGTCTGCTGGCCAAGAGAGCCACTCCCTCCTAACCCAGGAGATTTAAACTCTTCTCTGCGTGGAGACGTAGGCCTCCCCACGCCCAAAGAACCGGAACCGGAAACC